>NC_137780.1:15524074-15979625 GCF_963455305.1 Plecotus auritus
CTGTCCTCTCTGCGCGCACGTGCCTCCGTACCTCTGCCTCCGCAGCTCCCCTGAGTCTCAGTGTGCTTTCTCTTTTCCTGACAGTCCAGTTTCTCCCTGAATGAATCTGGGTTCCCAGAAACTTGCCCGGAACTGGAGTTCAGTGCAGTCGGGAGCTTCCGTCTCTCTCCTGCTTTAGAAAGCCAGCCGCGCACTCAGCCACCTGTGCACTTAGCTGCCCGCGCGTCTCCATACATCAGCCTTTTGCAGCTCCTCTGATTCTCAATGTGCTTTCCTCTTTCCTTCTAGTTGTAGAATTTTCACTCAGCCAGCTTTCCTGTAGTTCTGGATGGTGTCTGTTTTGTCTTTTAGTTGTAGTTTTGATATTGTTGTGCGAGGCAGCAGTTTAGGTGTTTACCTATGCCGCCATCTTGGTTTCTCTCCAGAATATGTGCTTTTATGTTGTAAATGTTTTCCTCAATTTCACAGCTTTTTCATTGTAAGACAATGAAACTTTGACACACAGATGTTTTTAATGTTTATGAAGTTAAATCTGTCCATTTATCAATCCATCTTTTCCTCCTTGTGTGGTTTCTCTTTTTATTTTTGCCTCAAAGGCTCACAACAACAGAGGACTTCTTGGCATGATTCTCAACCAAGGTCATGAATTAAGAAAGTAGAATTATGAATGTCTTAATTGTTCAAAATTAATCATGAATAGATCATACGTAAAATAGTAAACTGGCAACAAGTTAACATTAAAAAGGAAACTTTCCTGATTTTACAATATATAAAAAAGTAAAAGAATGGCTTTAGTTGTCAATTTTTACTTTAAAAATAAAATGTCATTATAGCTGGTTTGGCTCAGTGGTTAGAGTGCCAGGCGTTTGATTCCAGTCAAGGGCATGTTGTACCTCATTTGTAGGTTCAATTCTGGCCCCAGCAGGGGCCCAGCAGGAGGCAAGCAATGATGTGTCTCTCTCACATGGATGTTTCCCTCTCTCTGTCTCTTCCCCTCCCTTCCGCTCTTTCTAAAAATCAATGGAAAGCTCTAGCCAGTGTTGCTCAGTGGATAGAGTTTCAGCCTGCAGACTGAAGGGTCCCGGGTTTGATTCCAGTCAAGGGCACATGCCCAGATTTCAGGCTCAACCGGGTTGGGGGCTTGATCCCCAGTAGGGGGCGTGATCCCCCAGGAGGGGCATGCAGGAGGCAGTGGATCAATAATCCTCTTTCATCATTGATGTTTCTCTCTCTCTCTCCCTCTCCCTTCCTCTCTGAAATAAATAAAAATATATTTAAAAATAAATTAGCCCTAGCTGGTTTGGCTCAGTGGATGGAGCGTCGGCCTGCAGACTGAAGAGTCCCGGGTTCGATTCCGGTCAAGGGCACCTGCCTGGGTTGCGGGCTCAATCCCCAGTGGGGGATGTGCAAAAGGCAGCTGATCGGCGATTCTCATCATTGATGTTTCTGTCTCTGTCTCCCTCTCCCTTACTCTCTGAAATTAATAAAAATATATTTTTAAAAAATAATAACAATAAAATAATTTAATAAAAATCAATTGGAAAAAATATCCTCAGATGAGGATTAACAAAAATAAATGAAATGAAATAAAATAAAAGAAAATGTCTTATGGTGCTTATCACATGGGTTATGTGCCTTTTCAGAACTGTTTATAAATATAATTGTGTTTCTGAAGAGCAACCATTCTAAGATTAGAATGAGATATAATAAATAAGATTATCCCACACAATGACATTTAGTATTTTCATCCTACCAAGTAATTACTATAGCAAAAATTAGAGGGATAAAATCATTTGCACAAAATCTTTCACAGTAATAAATCCCATTATAAGTAGATGAATAGGCTCAAGTTTTCCCCTAGCTGGTCACAAATTCAAATGTGACCACCAGTTGCAGACATGAGTTTTGACTCTTAATGTGAATAACATGGTCATAATTAGTAAGGCACTGGTATGAATTTGACCAGTGCTCTTTCATTATTGTGAGTTTTATCTACTTTTTAAAATATATTTTTATTGATTTCAGAGAGGAAGGGAGAGAGAGAGACAGAAACAATGATGAGAGAGAATCATTGATCAGCTGCCCCCTGCAAGCCCCCACCGAGGGACCAAGCCCTCAACCCCGGCATGCACCTCTGGCTGGTGTTGCTCAGTGGATGGAGCGTCGGACTGCGGACTGAAGGATCCCAATAACATCGTCATTATTAATAAGGCACTGATGTCAATTTGATCAGAGCTCTTTCATTATGGTGAGTTTTATAGAGATATTTGTGACAAAATTTGACTTGTTTGCATTTTTATAGAATTCAAAACAAAAGTTATGATAAATATCAGAGGTTGAGAACAGTTTGGAAAGGAGGTTCACTCTGAGATATTAAATTTTAATAGCTTTTAAAGCAAGTCACTATTCTGAAAAATGTCAGCATGCTTTTCACCCCATTGTCCACGAGAGGGAGCATCATATCCAATTAAGACTTCATGGGGAACTCTGACATGGAAATGGGAAATCATGTAAAACTGGATTTGCAAAAATTTTAGATATAGTATATACAGAATTAAATGTAAAATCAAATTACAGGTTCCCCAACAAAATCTCAAAGGAATTATCATCAAATAACTGTGCAGGCCCAGCCAGTGTGGCTCAGGAGGTCATGGTTCCCAGGCAGGGCACATGCCCAGGTTGTGGGCTCAAGACCCAGTAAGGGGCATGCAGGAGGCAGCCAATCAATGATTCTCATCAATGAGGTTTCTATCTCTCTCCCTTTCGCTCTCCCTTCCTCTCTCTAAAATCACTAAAAACATTTTTTTAAAAATAACTGGGCTGCTGAGTATTTTAAGTTTAAAAGGACTTACAGAAATTAGTGTAATGTAAATACAAATTCTGCAGATATCTCTGAAATCATATACAGAAAAAAATGTATGCTCTGACTCAGTAAGTCTGCATTGATAACAAGCCCCCAGTTGATAATGATGCTGCTAATTCACAGACCACACTTGCTTGACTAAATTTCCAAGCTTACATGTTTAACTCTTACATAAAATCAGGGGATTGAGTGGTAAGGAGAAAGACCCTCAAACTTGAACTCCTAAATTCTGATGAATTGCCTTTACCAGGAAAAGCACTCAGAAGAGGTTGGTCTCCCTTTGCCTGAAGAACCTGCAATGGCCACCCGATGACAAGTGCCTTGCAGGGGACCACTGACCCTTTTCAGGAATCACCCTCACCACCTCTCAGTGTTTCCAAACCTGTGATCAGACTCAAGTCCTGGCAGGCCCCAAAGGACAAAGCTAAAAAGTGCAACCCTTGAGGAGGTGCATTACCCACCAAAGGAACAACAAGATTTTGCCACTTTATTTCAACAAAAACTTGGGGAACACATAGGGGAAAGGATACCGAAAGTGCTGGATGCTGGGTTAGGGTGGAAGATAAGGCTGGATTAAGCTGAAGTTACTGCACTAAGCAGAGATTGAGGAGTCAACAGCTTGGCTCAAGCAGCTGGGAATGGCTTTAACACTTTGCTTGCTGGGTTGATTGAAAACTGGACCTAAAGGTGACCAACATTAAATGAGGCTGAAATGTCAGAACCTCTTGGGTATTCTGAGGAAGAAGATAGCTGATGGACTAGTGAGATTAGAATACTGAGTGAATTGAATATGTAAGACTACCTAACCCACTCCTTACCCATGTCCCTGGGAAGATCCAGAAAACATTCCATTCACCAAGCTGAGAGAAAGACACGCAGGAGAGGAGCCCTGGCCTCCTTTAAGAGCTCTGTGTGGGCTATTCTCCACAGACCAGAAATACAGTGGTAACTCCTACCATCAAACTGGGGCTGATGGGGTCCCCTGGTGGCAGGGACCAACCAAGTGGCAGCTCTTAGCCACCATAGACAAGGTGGGAGTGGACATGGCAGCCGAGACAGTAACTACAAAGGACTGAACCGCAGAGATCTCTGACGGTGGCTACTGAATCGCAGTGTCCTAGAACTGAACAGGTGAGCAGTCTACTAAAGTCTTACGTGATTAGTAACAGTGAAAAAGCTCTAGGACTGGTAAACAGAAGTATGACTTCAATCACCAGAAAGAAAGAGTTGTGGCCCCGCTACCAATTCTCCGATTTGGGTCACTTCACAGGCGTAATCAGGTCCCCTGAGGAGCAGCTCTGCCACAGAGCCAAACATGGATACAGTCACTCTCCCGCCTTGGCTTTCCAACGGAGAGCTATAGCCATTTACAAAAATGACTGCTCTCAGCACGAGGACATAACCAAACGTTGGGGGAATTACTGGACATTGGTGCTGAACTGAAATTAATTATTTTTTTATCTTTATTGTTGAAAGATGTCTCCCTTCCCTCCTCATTAATTCCCCTCCACTTCACCCCAACCTTCACCACACTATTGTCTGTGTCCATGAGATAAATATGGATATATAGATATATAGATATCCTATCCTATCTAATAAACAGGGAATATGCTAATTAACCATCACTCCGTCACAAAGATGGCTACACCCACAGCTGAGGCCAAGTTCCCATAAGGAGCCTTAACAAGCAATCAGCAAGGACCTGAGGCTATGCCCTCCCCCAACCCCCGTGGGCCTTGACAGGGGACTTCAGGTCATGTCCCCCACCCGGCAGGGCCTGACAGGGGACCTCAAGGTGCGCTTCCTGTCCCGGTGCTGGGCTAGGGGACCTCAGACTGCACCCCCCGCCCGGCAGGACTTGATAGGGGACCTCAGGCCACGCCTCCCACCTTGGCACCAGGCTGGGGGACCTCAGGCCACGACCCCCACCCAGTGGGGCTTGATGGGGACCTCAGGCCGTGACCCCCACCCCAGCGCCAGGCCAGGGGACCTGAGGCCACACACCCCCGCCCAGCGGGGCTTGATGGGGGACCTCAAGGTGTGCTTCCCGTCCTGGTGATGGGCCAGGGGACCTCAGGCTGCTCCCCCTGCCCCAGCGCCAGGCCAGGGGACTTCAGGCCGCAGTTCAATATTTTGCCCTTTGTTCTCCCCGCATGATCTACAATAATAATCTGCTTCGTGTTGATATTTACTGCTCTGTTGCAGACAATTACCTGAAAGAGAAGTTGGGGTGCTTCACTGGGCTGGAAAAAGTTTAGCTAAATCAGAAATCAGGTCTAATTAAGCATGTTTATTCTATATCTATAAAAGGCTAAGCTGACTCACGCATGCACGATACATATAAAGCTCTCGCTGGCGCCAATTGCACACGTGTGTTTCCATCTGTCATTGTCGATCATGAATTTAGTTGACACTTTTATTATAGAGAAGGGGCAAATAGAGACATTAAAATATTTCTTCTAATTAATTTTCTTTCAATGTGCACGAATTCATGCACTGGGCCAATAGTTTATTATATTTCAATACAAATTTTCAAAACTTAATCAGTTTTAAATTTTTATGCAGTGAAATCAATAGATATAACCACATAAGTAAAAACTCTTTAGAGTCCTATATAGCTCTTTTTTTAAAACCCCTCCTATGAAATACTTTTCAATAATTTTTAAGAATGTACGGGGGTTCTGAGACTGAAAAGTTTAAAATCAGCTGCCTCAAATGACAGTGTATGTTAAGAGCAGTCAAACCACAGGCATTAGCCCATTGTTTCGTCTCTTTCTGTGAAGGTCAGAGGCAACCCTGTAAGGAAAATCTCGGCCCTGTAGAAGATTTTCAGTAGGTCTCAGAGATGGTGGTACAGGTGGAGAAAACAAATCCAAGTACAGGGGATGGGGGGTGGGGGAGCGATTAGTGTTCCAATGAGAATAAATCAATGATCCCTCCATTACAGAAGAGTCTAAAATTAAAACGATACCAGTTGGCTGGCTGGTCCCAAAGGTGTGTCGCCATTTGGGGAACTTAGGATCCCTCATTACTGGTGGCACTCTGTCCCAGTAGAAGCCACAATGGCCATGGTGAGGGGAAGTCTACACTGTTGAGTTCCAGGCACCAGCCTCCAACCCAGTCCCCATGCAGCCCTCTGAACAAGCACCAGGTTTCTGAAGAAGAACAACTTACTGCTATCCATACAAAGCAGGGCAGCCCCTCTGATTAAGAACGTCCTCTGCTGTGGCAGCCACCAAACATTTTCAGGCTCAGGTCTCTCTCTTACAGCCCCTTCCCAAACCTCTTTGCAGAAGAAAAGGAAGCAGCAAAAGAAACATGATTATAACTCCCACTTAAAAAGAAAAGTGGAAATCATATCCTTTCTCAATCCACGTTCTCATCCATCCTTCCCATTATTTTATTCCAAGTCCTTGACCCTCAGGTAAACCCGTTAGCTGTTGCTAAAGAATCTACAAATCTAGCCTTTGAGAGGGTTTTCCTAGTCCTTCCATCTTCAGCACACACCCCTCCCCCCGCCCAGGAGAGTCTAACACAGCAGCAGTTTATTTGCACCTGGTGCTCACATATGTCACAGAATCATCTGTAAAACAATAGAAGGACCTTTACCCATTCTTTGAACAGAGGTGAGTGCCCCTGTTCCCACTTGGCTCTTTCTACATAGCCCTAACACCCTGGGTTAGGAAGCCAATGTGAGAATCCTGCCTTTGTTAAAACAATTCATTCCAATGCCTAACATTCTTGGTAGCTTCACTTATTTAGTAAAGTCATCTAACATCTAAGCCTCCCAGTTTCCTGATCATTTCAGCAATCTTTCTTATTCCCTATTTCAGCTGCTTTCTGTCATACCCCCAAACTTGTTGTACCAGCCCATGCACTGCTTCTAGAGCAAATATGTCGAGACATCCCATTCTCGATCACTCCGCCACTTCACTGATGGCATGAGGGCCTCTAATTCATTGATTCTACACATTTCACAGTCCATCACCCACATCATAACCTCAGTCCTAGCTTAGAAATCATGGTCCATGATTACACCCTCTCTTGCCTACAATGTCAACTTCCTTCTCCCTTTCTCTACCCATTATGTTAACCTGGTAAACCCAATTCTCACAGTCAAGCAGCAAACCACTGGGAGACGAAAAAGCACCAGCCTGCTGACTGCTCTCACTTTAAATAAATCAACACCACTATTCCCAGTAAGTTTTCAAGATCAGGTCTCTGCTACACAGCCTTTAAGTGGACCCCTGGCACTTCCCAGCAATCCTGCTACGTTTCACTAGGCAATTCACGCTTCTCTCCGAGAAGAATACTTCAAACCTTCTCTTCTCTAAGACTGAGTCACTCAGCAACCACTGCCCAAGTTGTCCCCAAACCTCTCAATCACTGCTGCTGTCTTCTCTGACCCCAACAGGTGTTCCCTCCTGCCTCCACCCCAGGTTCAGTCCTTGGTCAGGATGGATCACATCACCTCACCAGCGTTCTTTTCTGTCCTTTATTGCCTGGTCGTATTTGCCTACATTGTAACTTAAATGCAGCTGCTTTATTTCCTACTAGGGACCCAGTGCACGAATTCGTGCACCTTGAAAGGAACTGTGGGCCACAGGCTGCAGTAGGCACAGGGGCGAGTCTTGGACCATCCTCTGCACTCCCACCAGCCTCTCCCACCATGGCCCTGATCCCCTGTCGGCCGGCAGCCCCCCGCTCCCGCTGCTGCCACTCCCACGTGCTGATGGCGCCAGCCCCACTGGCACCCACTGATGGCACAGAGCAATTGGGCCCAGCTCCAGCAGCAGGTGCAAGCAGCGGCTGCTGCCCCGATCGCCCCTCAGGAGCAGGGGGAGGTGGAGAACCCCTCGGGGGTGATGAGGGCCGGCAGCCTCCACTCGCACCCTTTGATGGCGCTGAGCAATCAGGACCGGCGCCAGGCACCGGCAGCAGGTGCGAGGGGGGCTGGCACTAGCAGTGGGTGTGAGTGGGGACTCCGGTAGCAGGTGCAGTGGGGCAGGCGCCAGCAGTAGGTGCGAGTGCCAAGCGGGACCACGGTGCACAGGAGCAAAGAATTTTCAGTAACCACCAGAGGCTCGTCCCAATGACAGCGACCAGCGCCCCGCCTTGGTCTGGTGCCCCCCCCTCACCTGCTCCACCATCCTGCCGGGGCCAACACCCGCCATGTTCCACACACGCCCCCTGGTGATCAGCGCACGTCATAGCAACCGGTTGTTCGGTTGTTTGGTTGTTCCAGCTGTTCTGCCGTTCGGTCTATTTGCATATTGGCCTTTTATTATACAAAATAATTGGTCTAACCTATCTCATGAACATGGTAGTTTTTCTATAATTAATCTTCATCATGAACACTCGCCCTAGTAAATAGCCAAAAACTTAAAATTTGCCCGATAATATCTCAGTCTCTTCTAGTTAATATTCAGTCAGTTAAGTTTAACTCTTTATCAGAGCTGGTTTAAATCGCTGCCTTCAGGTAAATTTCTCTCCAAATGGGGCTTTTGGGACATCATTATGGTGGGAAGAAGACCTTAGACCTTGGCGTCTCTGTGGATCAACACTGGTCTCTGCTGTAAGGAGGATTGGACTGGTGTCAGCCCACCTTCAGGGATGTCATGCTGGCTCCCGTCTCTGATATCCATGATCCTGACCTTAGAGTCACGCAGTCCTTTGTCATGATGCCTGCTGTTCCACAGACCTCCAAGCGACTCCACATCCCTCACAGTGGTATGAAAGCATTTCAGAATCCCCCACTACCTCAGACATCTATCTATCACTTCCTTCTACCCTGCTCTGCTACAACCCCCAGTGTTGGCACAGCACTCACCTACACAGGTACCTCCTCTCAAGACTCCAAATAAGGGGCAGCACCAAAGGCCTTCTGCTTCTACTGTCTCCTCAATGCATTTACCATGCTCACCTCAACCCCAGAACTTTGGCCTGAGTAGGTCAGAACATAAACTTCTCACAGTCTGCCTTCTCTACCTCTGTTCCCCCTTCTTCCTCCAACCCACTAGGGTTGAAAAATGGATTTTCCACTTCCTTTTCATCCTCCTTCCTCCTGGAGGCACTAAGCCTCAAGTTGGGCCTTAATAATGGAAGAGATATCCTCTGTATCTTACAGAACAAACTATCATTAGAGTTTGCCAGAGGAAGCTCTTGATATGGAAACTACATGCAATTTGAAAGTTTAGAAAAGCCAAAACAAACATACAGTGACTTAAAATTCCCCAAAACATTACCCCTTCACAACTTCAACAGCTAGTCTCCTGTGTGCTAGGCCTCAGGCAGGGATATACCAGACTCAGGTCACTCCCTTGGGGAGTGGGGAGACTTACATACAAAATAATTACAATGAAATTTTATGTGCTACATTTACCAAAACAAGCAGATAACACAACCCCGCTGTCAACCTTTTGAGCTCCTTCAAAGTAAAAATGGATACCACAGCAGAAAAATGATAACATAAATTATACTGGTAACAATTTCATTGTCATTTAATCTTCTAATTTTCATATTTCATTTTCTTTTCCACTCATATGGAAAACAATAAGCTAATCCTTAGTGACAGGGAAAAAGAGCAAAAAAAGCCATGAAGCAGGTTCAAATTTCTTTTCAATAAAAATAAATATGCAAGACTCATAGACACAGACAACAGTATGGTGACTACCAGAGGGGAAGGGAGGTGGGGGAGGTAGAAGGAGATGTGACTTGGGGTGGTGAACACACAATACAATATACAGATGATGTATTATAGAATTGTACCCCTGAGACCTATATTTCAGTAACCAGTGTCACCCCAATAAATTCAATAAAAAAAAATAGAAATAAAAGAAATATGCAAGAACCAACGCACAAATCAAAACACCCCAAGGTCAAAGAAAATCAGATAGAATCTAATAGCAATAAATCATTGGGAGACTAATGAAGTGATTATAATAAATACCTATTCTTTTATATTATGTATTTTATTTCCCCCTCCCCCTCACCATGGAACTATTGGTAATTGTTACAAGCTAATCTTCTCATCCATTTCTTAATTCAAAAGGAAGGCCACAGAAGGGCAAGGACAGCCGAGAGCAATTCTGCTAGACTTGCACACTACAAACTAAGAGCTTACTAAGTGCCAGGCATCGGGGCTACAAACACCGCAAGATGCAATCTCTGCTCCCAAGAATTTCATAGCTGATGATGGATAAAGAAACAAATTTTACATATAAGGTGATAAGGAGCACACCTTATAATGACAGACTGTTACTAAGGTTATTAGAACTGCACACACCAATGCAGTAAGCTTTGATTTCTCTAACAGAAATTTCAGGCTGCAGTGATTCCCCACTAGGCACTTCAGAAACACCACCACTGAAGAGGAAGTGTTCAGCAGAACCCCTCCTGCCACAGCAGGTATGCTCAATTCCTTTTTAGCACAGGTGAATTACAGCCTAGCAATCCAAAAGAGTGCAAAAAAGGCACAAATATAATCTGCGTGTGTACAGTACCGATAAACAGGTGTTTGCTAGTCAGTGTAAAAAAAGACATTTGTTTGTTTCAGTTTGTTTTGTTTGGATGCTCAGCATTTACTTATATCCCTTCTCCTACATGTAGGTTTGATGATTTTCCCACCATGTGAATATCGGTGGGAAGCAGAGCCTGTCTCCTTTCTTAAAGCCAAAAAGCCTGGATACTCACCTTCTCGACTTCCCTTGCAGCCAGGGTTCAGGCAGTGACCGACGAGACGCTCAACCAGGCTAAGACACCCACTGAGGACTCTGAATCAGAAGCTAGTATCACAAAGAGCATGGCTGAGAACGCACCTTTGCAGCAATAACTAGTTCCCAAGCAGCAGCAGAGGCAGGGGCAGCAAGAGCAGCAGCAGCAGGTCCAGGGCCATGGTGTTGGAGACATGCTGCAGAGCCCAGTATTACCCCACAGCATCAGCAATGTACTCCCCAGGCCCCAACCTCAACCACTTCTCAAGCGCAGTTCTGACTGGAACTTTCCTTGGTTCCTGCCCGTTTACAGGCTTTAAAGCAATGCTGAGAACGCCTCAGTATTTTTCCATAAAATTCCTTTTTTTTTTTTTTTTTGGCTTAAATCATTACAATTCTTGCTAATAAGAAAAATGAGTGATAGACAGCAATAGTGAATATGATAAATCAAGAAGCATCCCACCCACAAATGGTTGGATTTGTGGTCAGTTTTGGAAAATGGACAATGCCATGTGTTTTATGACTCAAGTCGAGCTCTGATAATTTATTGAGCAATTTGTCATCAAGTATTCTTTCCAAAACTTTTCTATTCCAACTATTATCTCCAAGATGACCCACATCTTCGTCATCAAGTAATATCAGAGGATTTAAGAAACAGTAAGTTCTCTACTTCGGACTACATTCGAACTGTAGGTACAACCCCAAAGGATTTAAGAGGATGAAGAGCCCAGCTTTCTCTAATTTGCTTGGCTGTCAATGTGAGGAACTTCAGCAAAAAGGCAAGTCTTGGAAGAAATGAATGGTTTTCAATCCACAGTTTACAAAATTTTAAATCGTTCTCTCAACAGATTTTTTGTTGTTGCTGCTGCTGCTGTTGTGGCTATTTCAGGAAACAACAGATAAAATTATTATTTGGTAATTTTAAAATACAAAATTAAATTCCTCAATTATGAAACCAATAAGGACATAGTAAGAGCAATGGCCAAGCCCTAGCCGTTTTTGCTCAGTGGATAGAGCCTCTGCCGGCAGACTGAAGGGTCTCAGGTTCGATTCTGGTCCAGGGAATGTACCTCTACCTCTACCAATCAATGTGTTTCTCTCTCTGTGTCTCTCCCCCTCCCTTCCAGTCTCTCTAAAAATCGATGGGAAAGTATCCCCGGGTGAGGATTAAAAAATAAACAAATAAAATTTTAAAACGCTGCTTTAAAAATAAATAAAGAGATTACTGGTCAAGCAGCTGCTTTCAGCTTTGCACTTACCGTCTCAGCTCCATTCACCCAGATCCCAGGCTAATGGGTCTGAAAGAGCAGTGATGGGAAAGAGAAGTGACGGAGTCCTTCCCTGAGCATCTAGTAGGAGCTCAATAACAGTTGTTGCTTAAACACAGTGCCTATGACTGTGCATATATATTGCATATTTCCATAAATTGCTTTCGCATAACTCTCTGCGTCGGCCCAGCGCTTCCAGGCTTATGAAACACTTTCGCATGAATTTTCGCATCTACTTAGACTCGTGGGCACGGCCTTGAAACGCAAAGCACACGCAGAAACCTCGGTGACTTAGGCTCCCACACATAGGGTTGCATGTCTGTGTCAGCACTTATGATACATTGAAATTAATGACGTCTCTTGCCTATTTGCTCCTTGAGCATTCCTAAGAATGCCCCACTCATCTGCAGGCAAAACAGAGGCTGGACCCCAGAAAGTGTCCCCTAAACACCAACACGCTTCCGCCTCCTGCGCCCAGGTCCTCTCCGAGCATCAGCGGAGCCTGATTTTACCATCGCTGCTCCCCCGCACCCCGTCCCCCGCCGACTGTGCTTTCCACAGCCACGCTCAAGACGCTTGTCGCACAGGACACAGACTTTTTGTTCCCCAACGAGATCACCCCCGACCCAAAGCTTCCCCTTAAGTCGGCTCCCCCTGCTCCCCCAATTCCTACCGCAGCCCAAGGCGGGCGGGTGTCAGCGGGTCCAGCTCCGCCCTGCAGAGCTGCTGGGACGGAGCCTGGGATGCCCCCCACCTCCCGCAAGGCAGCCCCAAGTGTGGCCGGCCAAGTCAGTCAGCCACACGCGCTCCCGGGAACCGCACCAGATAAGTTCGGGCTGGGCACCTCGGCGGCACCGCCGTGCCTGGACTGCACCGACGGGACTGGGTGGGCGAGGGCGCCCCGTACGTACCCGAGGAGGCAGCGGTCGCAGACGACTCCACGACTCCCCTTGCTCACGGTGTACGCCAAGGGGTCCGAGCGGAAGAGCAGCTCTCCCGGGCGCAGCGGCGCCAGAGCGCGCAGCCCGTTTCCCCTGTCGGCGGTGCTGAACTTTTCCACCTTCGGCGGCTCCATCCTTCGGCAGCTCCGCACCTCACACGGCAGCGCGTCCGGCAGCTGGTTCCTCGCGGGCTGTCGGGAGCCGCGCGCCTGCGCCCTGCGCGCACGCGTACGCCGCGGGGCGGGGCGGGAGGGGCCTCGGAGCATGCGCAGAGGGGTCCGGAGGCGCACGGGCAGCGGCGGAGCGAGCGGACCCAGCGTGCCATCCCAGCTGGCGGGGCTGCAGGAGTCCCAGGCAATTCTGTGAGGAGAGGCGGTGTTTTTCCCAGCAGTATTTTCTTTTTTCTCTGTTTTTTCTACCAGCAGTATTTTCTTGCAGACGGTTTTAATGCAGACGGAAAGTAGAGCAATCAACGAAATGAATAGCATTGTACCCTCCACCTAGACCAAACAATTCTTGGTATTTTGCCATTGCAGCACATTCTCCATGTGTATGCAGATATGTATGTATATGTGTGTATTCTTGTTGAACCACTTGAAAGCTGTGTTTTTGCATCACTTAAAAGTTGCAGCCAGGCTGGCATGGCTCAGTGGTTGAGCATTGACCTCTGAACCAGGAGATAACTGTTAAGATTCACACACCAGGTTGCGGGCTGGATCCCCAGTGTGGGGGTGCAGGAGGCAGTGGATCAATGATTCTCTCTCATTGTTGATGTTTCTATCTCTCTCTCCCTCTCCCTTCCTCTCTGAAGTCAATAAAAATATGTTTTTTTTAAAAAAAGACTGATGACTCCTTCTAGAACCCTTCACTGAGCATTAAAGCACTAAGCACAGGTCTCCAAAGAGCTTTGCAAGGAGTCACACATTATAAACAGACTAGAGGAAGGCCTGGTGCACGAAATTCATGCAGGGGGAGGGGGATGTCCCTCAGCCTGGCCTGTACCCTCTCCAATCTGGGACCCCTCGGGGGCAGTCGGACATCCCTCTCACAATCCGGGACCACAGGCTCCTAACTGCTCACCTGCCTGCCTGCCTGATTGCCCCTAACCGCCTCTGCCTGCCAGCCTGGTCGCCCCCTAACTGGTCCCCTGCTCCCCTGCGGCCTGATCACCCCCAACTGCCCTCCCCTGCCAGCCTGATTGCACTTAACTGCCTCTGCCTTGGCTCCCACCACCGTGGCTTTGTCCGGAAGGAAGTTGGACTTTTGGAAGATGTCCAGTCACCAGTACTAATTAGCATATTACCCTTTTATTAGTATAGATAAATAAATAAATGTAAGTTGCAGACATAACTTTTCATAACTAATACTTTACATCATAATATTTCGTGTGTGTGTGTGTGTGTGTGTGTGTGTGTAAAAAGTAGTAACATTCCTTTATTCAACAAATAGTTACTGGGCACTTACTGTATGTCAGGCTCTCTGCAAGGCACTGGGAATATGATGAAAAAGAGGAAACAGATCCTGATCTCAAGGAGTTTCTAGTGAAAGAGGTGTATGGAGTGTTGTTGCATATCTCAGAAATTTGTTCCTTTGTGCCACTGTTCTGTAATTTGTTTCTTCATTCACTTGTTGGTGACATTTGTTTTGTATAATATTTCATAAATACTGTAACATGCGTTTCCTCAGAATAAGAACAATATCCTATAAAACTACAAAATCATTATCACATATTCTGAACTAGCAAGCAAAAACCATATTCACTTTAAGATTAGCTTTTGTAACTTTTCTTTAAAAACCAGGATCCAATCAAAGTTACATTTTCTCTTTCATGACATTGACTTTTTTTTACATTGACTCTTAAAGAGCCCAAGTTAGGATTCTAGTACAATGTTCTACAGTCTGTATTTGTCTGGTTGTTTTCTCATGGTGTTATTTAACTTGTCCCTCTATTCCCTGTATTTCCTGTAAATGTTAAGAGTCTGGAGACTTGTTTTTATTGATTTTTAGAGTGGGTAAGGAAGAAAGATAGAGAAACTTCGATGAGAAACCATCGATTGGCTGCCTCCTGCACGCCTCCTATTGGGGATTGAGCCTGCACCCTGGGCATGTGCCCTGACTCAGAATGGAACCTGAGACCTCTGGGTTCATGGGTCCACGTTCAACATTGAGCCACACCAGCCAGGGGAAGAAATTTAAAGAGAACTGGATGATGTTATGATTCATGATATATGGAGTAGAGATTTCTATACCATAAATCATATGGAAATCCTAGCTAGGATTCTGAAACTATCTCCAAGTCTTGGTGAAGATTTGATGTTTCCAGTGAAAATCCTTACTAACTGGCTTTACAGTTAGCTTTCATCAAAAATCTAAATTGAATTTTAAAAATACAGAAAAATCAATTCTTTCTCACCCTATTTGTTCCATTATTTTTATACCCTTGCTTTTAATGAGCAGATTAAAACCATGAAGAACATAGAATATTGTGCTCAATTCCCCATAAACTCTAATTGAAAGTTTAACACACTATTTTATTATCAAGAAGTAAATTAAGCAGTAGCTATAAATGTTTAATACAGAATTACCCAGCAGTTCTAGTAATAAACCAAATGAAATGTAATCAAGACTTACTGGATTATTTTAGAAGTCTATCATGTCTCGCCCTACCCAGTTTGGCTCAATGGATAGAGTGTCGGCCTGCAGACCAAAGGGTCCCGGGTTCGATTCGAGTCAAGGGCACGTACCTCAGTTGCAGGCTCCTCCCCGGCCCAGGCCCTGGTCAGGGATTGTGCAGGAGGCAACCAATCGATATGTTTCTCTGACATCGATGTTTCTCTCTGTCTTTCCCTCTCTCTTCCAATCTCCCTAAAAATCAATGGAAAAATAGCCTCGGGTGAGGATTAACAACAAAAGTCTATCATGTCTCATCATATAACTAGAATTGCTATTTCAAGCCTTAGAATGGTATAAATAATACACTGATGGGGTATAAAGAACAACAAAAAAAGACCCACAGGGATCAGACCTAAACCGGCAGTCAGACATGCCCCAAGGGGTGCCCAATTGGAGAGGGTGCAGGCTGGGCTGAGGGAACCGCCCCCCTTCATGCATGAGTTTTGTGCACTAGGCCACTAGTATCCCGTAATACAGAACTTTTTTTGTTTACCCTACTGATACACAGCATTCCTGTTTTGGTACCAATCACCTCCTGAATTCACATACTGTATTATAAATTCTAGAGAAAAACATCAACAGTATTTTCTTATTGCAAAGTTATTAGTATTCCAAAAACAAAGACGCAAAAAGAACCTTAAATACCACTGAGTCTCCTGTTGTAATAATGCAAGGTCTTCACTCTCCTAGCATCTTTGGTCACCAGGATCTTACCTACAGCTAATTGTATGGGCAGCTATTTCACTCTCCTAGTGAAAACTTTCTGTTCAGAGATAGTCAACAATGTTCCCAATATTCCATTTCAACATTCTGCCAAGCTCTTCAGGTTCTGGGAGGTTCAAAAAGACCATGAGCATCTTTTATTCTCAGCCATCAGCAAAAATACAAGGCCCTTTGGCAAAATCTTTTTAATTGCTTACCTTTGAATTGCTTGGTACTAGACCTGGAACTTGTCATCACCAGGAATCATTCCACCTCTGATATCTTTTTTTTTTTCTTTATTAAGGTATTACATATGTGTCCTTATCCCCCCACGATATCTATTTTTTAATGTATTTATTGATTTCACAGAGAGGAAGAAATTGAAACATCAATGATGAGAGAATCAACTGGCTGCTTCCTGCACGCCCCCTACTGGGGATGGAGCCTGAAACCTGGGAATCAAATGGTGATATCTTGGTTCATGGGTCGATGCTCAACCAGTGAGCCACACAGCTGAGCTACCTCTGGTATCTTAATACCAGAGTCTTAATGACTTAAAACTGGCTGTCTAACACTTTCATTTCAACCATGTTCTTCTTGTTACTTTCACATGCCATGACTCCTGTGTTCGTTTGGGTCTGCAAAGAATCGGATGCTAAGACAAGATTAGACATGTAAAAGGTTTTCAAAGAAGGGAGCAGAAGGCATGAGGTACTTCAGGCTGTGACTGCAGGACTCTATGGGAGGAGAGAGGGAAGAAAGACTGGGTAGGAAGTTCTGGACCACAGCCAAATTCCAAGAAAGGTTTAGCCAGTACAAGAGGGAGGGAGTCCTTGAGCCAAGTTCTTTGTGTCACCAGACTGCTAGAAACTGTTTGCTGTTTGGCAAGAAACTTGGAATTAGGTCCACGACTTCAAGATGAACACCTTTTCTTACATGCCAGTTAGTGGCCGGCCTTCGCCATGCTGAATCGTTGCCTGGGCACAGCCTGTAGGAGGTGCAGCCTTTGGCACAAGCACAGTGGTGGACTCAGTGGGGGAAGAAGCTGGAGACATCAGTCAACTAGTTTCCGACCAACAGACTTGGCCACGCCCTACTTCCGTCATACCTGAAAGACACTATCAGACTAATTTCTCATGTGCACAGACCTGCAGGCTAATCTTAATACACAACTTTCATTCATCTACTCATCCACATGCTCCATTGCTCCAGTCCTAAAATGACACACTAGTACAGAATGCCACTATAAATTCGGTTTCCATCCTTAGCTAGAGCCTCTGTATTGTCCCTCCTTAACTCCCTTTCTTCCTTATCTCCCACAGCAGTTAGCAAATCTGTCATTCTTAAGTGCCCTCTTCCATTTGTCTGAAGTGACACTGCCTGATATCTCTCAGAGCATGTACCACTGGTAAAGCATTAATTCCTGTTTTGACCCCAGCATATATTTATGTTAGAACCTATACTCAATTCCTTTTACGTAGGCTGAGAGCAAAATGCGCTTCTCTGGTTTTAGGACCCAATTCAGTTTCCTAAAAGCCATCAGTTAATACCTCTGCAATACATTTAAAATGTTTCTCAGCTGACATTCTTCTAATCCAGTGGTCGGCAAACTCATTAGTCAACAGAGCGGCAAACCGCGGCTCGCGAACCGCATGTGGCTCGCGAACCGCATGTGGCTCGCGAACCGCATGTGGCTCGCGAGCCGCGGTTTGCCGACCACTGTTCTAACCTAGTAACAAATTTAGGCTTAAAGCATAGGACTAGGAAAGAAACAGTGAGGAGGAAGACTGAATGACATTATGAAGATTAGGCAGATTATGTAACAGCAGGAATTTGAAAAGAAAAAAGAGGATTTGGTTTCCAGCCAGATTGATTTGTAAACCAATGAAAATAGTAGAGAAGTTGGGAAGAACTGGTTTGGCTAAGTGTTAAGAATATACCCTACAAAGAGTTACTTAGTAATATGCCTTAATTATTAGGAAGTGTTATAATAGCAAACAACTCTAATTTAGATTATATGTCTCAGCTAAAACAAAGTAGCTACTTCAATGACCTAAGAAAATATTTTTTTAAATATATTTTTTATTGATTTTAGAGAGGAAAAGGGCGAGGGAGAGATCGAAACATCAATGATGAGAGAGAATCATGGATTAGCTGCCTCCTGCACGCTCCCCACTGGGGATTGAGCCCACAACCCAGGCATGTGCCCTTGACCGGAATCAAACCCAGGACCTTTCAGTTTGGAGGCCCAAGCTCTATCCACTGAGCCAAACCAGCTAGGATAAGAAAATATTCTTTTTTTTAAAATATATTTTAATGATTTTTTACAGAGAGGGAGAGGGAGAGAGAGTTAGAAACATCGATGAGAGAGAAACATCGATCAGCTGCCTCCTGCACACTCCCTACTGGGTATGTGCCTGCAACTAAGGTACATGCCCTTGATCGGAATCGAACCTGGGACCCTTGAGTCCACAGACCGGCGCTCTATCCACTGAGCCAAACCGGTTAGGGCAAGAAAATATTCTTAATTTCATTTAGGTTCAAGTAGCGAAGGTCTAAGTTCAGATAAACTTTCTTGAAGGAACAAAAATGCAAGAGACGTTTAATAACATTCTGAATTATTTATTGAATGTACATTGACCATACATGACTGAATTTAAAGTGAATAAGTTAGGGTCAACTTTGTTTCATTTGAAACAACCAAAAAAAAAAAAAAAAAAAAAAACACAAAATCTTATTTAAAATATTTTAATTTCTAAAAACTGTAAGCCATTTTAAAATTAATGTAATTGCACAGTATTTGTTAATCCTCTCAACAAACTGAAAAGTAAAACAAACTATTTAAATCAGTTTAATTTACTTTCTCATTTTAAAAATGAACACTTTGCCCCCCCGGAGGATGCAAAAATCAACAGTGAAAGTGGAATATTTAAAGTAATGCAATGTAAGTATTTGACTAACAGGATTTTTAAAAGTAAATTTCATCTGGTAATTCCATACAACTACCAGTATGTTGACAGTAGATAGGAATTTAAAACAAATCTAAGCTGATCAAATCCACAATTGAGTGAAGTTTTCATTTTATTCAGTTGTAAATAAAATAGCAGCCATTGTTTTATCCAATGTACTAATGGTATCAACTTCAGAAGAAATTATCTGCCTTGTTTGTGAAAAGCAATAGTTACCTTCTGTTGAAACACTGTGAGCTTTAAAAACTTAGTTCTTTTTCAATTGTTTTATAATTTCCAAATAAAATAAACGGCTCCGCTACTGTCTTGGCAGTCCAGTTTCCTATACGATTACATCTTCCATGAAGTCATCATATAGCCACTTACAGGTGTGATCTTTGGAACATTCTATAGTTTCAAAAAGGCATTTAAAGTCTGAAGGATACATGTCTATTATTTTTATTCTTTTATCTTGTCTTATTTCCTTCAATATGTCCATTGCATCAATTGGACTCAATGAACTGCAAAAAAAAATTCAAAGTAAATTGTTAAATCTTTCTCATAACAACTGTCAGTTAATACAGAAGTGGCTTCCAAGCCCAATTTAAAATGTCTATCTTATTGTATGTAATTAATCTTATTTAGTTTAAGAGCTTGCATATAATATATAGCTTTAACTATGTTTATTCCTAAAGTTTCATGGCAGATATGGGTGTTAACCTGTTCTAATCAATTCCTACACAAAATTCTAGTTTAACATTTAAAAAATCCTTTTCTACCTCTTTTATCCTTTAACTTGCTTTGCAAAAATATTTTCAACTCCATTTAGCTTCATGTAAAAACTCTGCTGTCTGGCAGTTTCAAAGGGAATAACCTTTCACATTTTTATGTAACAACTAGTGGCCTGGTGCACGAATTCATGCACATTGAAAGAAAATTAACTAGAATTAGAAGAAATATTTTAATATCGCTATTTGCCCTTTCTCTATAGAAGTGTCAACCAAATTCACAATCAACAATGACAGATGGAAACACGTCTGTGATTGGCACCAGCAAGAGCTTTATATGTATCAGGCATACGCAAGTCAACGTAGTCTTTTATAGATATAGAATAAACTTGCTTAATTAGACGTGCTTTCTGATTTAGCTAAACTTTTTCCAGCTGGGTGAGGCAGTGAAGCACCCCAACTTCTCTTTCAGGTAATTGTCAGCAACACAGCAGTAAACATCAACACAAAGCAGATTATTATTGTAGATCACGCAGGGAGAACAAAGGGTAAAATATTGAACTGCAGCAGTGTTTGACTATATTCTGTGCACTGCGAAAACCTGAAGTCCTTTTCAAGGTCCACCATTTCTTACTTCTTTTCAGTCGGGTCAAGTTTCTCAACTTTCTAAATCTCCGTTTTCCAGCTAATGAAAAGAAAATAGGATTCCACCGAGTCTCCTATCTACCTACTCCAGGAATTCTGTGAGGATCAAGTGAGATGAGGCATGGGAAAACACTTCACAGACATGTGGTTAAAGTGTGAAATGTTTCCACCTGGCTATAAAGCAAGTTGGGTTCCTGGGCTGAAGAAAAATGCAGGGAGGCTAGTCGTTGCTATGGAGAGGAAGCCAGGTGTTGGTACGTGACATCATTACACAGATGGAAAATTAGCATATTAGCCTTTTATATATATATAGATTACTGGTGAATACAAAGCAGAAAACTGCCTTATGTAGTAGCCTATCAAGAAACCATCAATGAATCTCTGACAATAAGAGGTAACCAACTGCAATAAAATATTTTGGCAGAAAATATTTTCAATACTTTTTCATTTTGAATGGAATCCTCATCACAGATGGAAATATGCTTTCAATTCACAGAGACCTCAAAGGGAATTTTGAACATTTAGCACCACAGTTTACCATATTTGTTCCTTAATTTCATATATATATATATATATATATGTAAATGTATATATATATATGTAAATATATATATATGTGCATATATATATATATATATATATATATATATATATATATATAAAATAAAAGCATAATATGCTAATTAGACCGGACAGCCGGATAACCTTCCGGACGAAGCCAGGGCTGCGAGGGCTGAGGCAAGCCGCCACGGCTGCGAGGGCCAAGCTCCTTGCATGAAACTCGTGCATTGGGCCTCTAGTATATATATTTGGTGAGTGTGGCTAAATGATTGACTTTATTAATTTTTATCTTTATTGTTGAAAGTATTATAGTTGTCCCCCATTTGTTCCCCATTGATCCCCTTCCATCCTATCCCTCCATCCCCCCCAAACAACCATTACCAGAAGAGGTCAAGATAAAAAAATAGTGGATTATTTTCACTGGTGAATTGCCATTTTTAATGTTTATTTTTACATAAATTTTGTTCAACTAACAGCTTATTCAGTTACATATTTAATGATGATCAAATTAATTGTTTTTGTATTTGTGATCAAATTAATTTAAACGATTATTAACATTTGCTCATCCTGACAATACTCTGAAATGAATATGGGCTGCTAGTTACAAAATGTAATGCATAACTCACAAAACTGTACACTTCAGCCCTATATAAAAATTATACTTAATGTGGATACAAATGAGATAACTTTTTACCAAGCTTTATGTAGAAACAAAAATTTTGGTTCAGGGCAGAGAAATCAGGGTGGTACAATGTTCCATCCCTATTCTGGTTAGGAAACAGGACCAGTAAGAACAGGCAATGTAGCCCCAGCTGGTTTGGCTCAGTGGACAGAGCATCAGACTGTGGACTGAAGGGTCCCAGGTTCGATTCCAGTCAAGGGCACATGCCCAGGTTGTGCGCTCGATCCCCAGTAGGGGGCATGCAGAAGGCAGCCAATCAATGATCTTTCTCATCATTGATGTTTCTATCTCTATCTCCTTCTCCCTTCTTCTCTGAAATCAATAAAAGTATATTAAAAAAAAAAAAGGCAATGCCAAGGAAGATGGTGGGTGTGCCATCAATCATGCCAACTTTCTCCATCCCAGCCAGTGGCAAGCAGCTACTTCTTCATGAAGGTTAATCCTAGAAGGAAAAAATTAACTCAGGAGATTTCATGAAAAATATAATTATACTTTTCTCAAAATGTGTGCCAGGCAGGAGGAAGTATTTTGGAGAAACAGATGAGTGAAAACATGGTACCTCACTGTTAATCAAGATACACAAAATATAAAAATTGGACCTCTAGCATGAAAGTATAATTCTCACATTAAATTGCTACTTTCACACTTGCTTTTATTCTTCTTACTTACGTTAAGTGGTCGATTAGCTTGCCATGGCGCTTCAAAAAACACTGCTTTGTCATGTGAAAAAATACATCATAGTTAACAGATGTTAAATGTTGTGAAAATAAATCTTTATGAGGAGTCAATTGAATAAGACACAGGTTTTGTTGTATTTGCTGTTCTGATGATTCCTGGAAAGGAGGCAAAATAAATTGTGTTAGTTATAAAATATTGCCAGAGCAAGACATTGTTCACTTACTCATTCAATTGCCACAGACCCTAAATGTCCCACTTGAACAATTCTTAGCAGCTTTGCCAAGAAGGCAAGGCCCGAAGCGCTCTTTCCCTGGGCCAGTTCTCAAGGTTGTCTGCAGTGAGTCACTGTGAGGGATGAGGAACAGCTCTCTCCGGGACAAAAGCAGGCTTGCTTAATGTTTGCCACAAAACAGGTGGGTTCCCTCAGCTCTATGTTGTTCCTCAGCTGCAATACAAACCCTCTGCATGCACACCATCCAACCATGCCACCTCACACCCCCCGTGGGACTGGGAGCAAATGAAATCCTTTGTCTAATCCAGGAGTCTGTGTCTTTGGCCACCATTCATAAAGAGTAATAGATTATTAACTTGTAAATAGGGTAAAATCAATCCCAAACATGTAGTGAGTCTCTTCTGTATTTGAAGCACAACACCAGATCCTAAGAATAAAACAATACTGACATATAATTTTTAATTGGATACTTTTTTAAAATATGGGATTAGCAAACTGTGGTCCACAGCCTGCCTCTTTTTGTATAATCTGGAGCTAAAAATGGCTTTCACATTTGCAAAGGATGGTGTATTTTTTTTAAAAGGCAAAAAACAAAGAACACATGACAGAGATTATATGTGGCTTAAAAGCATAAAATTTTACCAACTGGCCCTTTACAGGAAAAGTTTGCCAACCTGCCCCAGTATACAATATTACACTGATTAAAATGAAAACGATATATGACTTAATGTAGGTTTAAGACACATTTTTCCCCCTAAGATTATACCTCAGAAGGAGCCTTGTATTTCTTTAGGAAATCCATTATATATTAGGTAGTGAACACTTATTTATTTTATATATCCTATATAATAAAGAGGTAATATGCAAATTGACCAACACTCCAACACACAACATGGCCGCCCCAATGTGGACACAAGATGGCCAGCAGGAGAGGGCAGTTGTGAGTGATCAGGCCAGCAGGGGAGGGCAGTCGGGAGGGACCAGGCCTGCAAGGGAGGGCAGTTGGGGGCTATCAAGCCTGCAGGGGAGAGCAGTTAGGGGCAACCAGGCCGGTAGGGGAAGGCAGTTAGGGGAGACCAGGCCTGCAGGGGAGGGCAGTTGGGGGCCATGAGGCTGCAGGGGAGGACAGTTAGCGGCGACCAGGCCTGCAGAGGAGGGCAGTTGGGGGCGACCAGGATGGCAGGAAAGGGCAGTTGGGGGCAACCAGGCCTGCAGGGGAGGGCAGTTGGGGGCGACCAGGCCTGCAGGGGAGAACAGTTAGGGGGACCAGGCCTGAAATGGAGGGCAGTTAGGGGCGACCAGACTGGCAAGGGAGGGCAGTTGGGGGCAACCAGGCCTGCAGGGGAGAACAGTTAGGGGGACCAGGCCTGAAATGGAGGGCAATTAGGGGCGACCAGACTGGCAAGGGAGGGCAGTTGGGAGCAACCAGGCCTGCAGGGGAGGGCAGTTAGGGGCAATCGGGCTGGCAGGGGAGCACTTAGGCATCGATCAGGTTGGCAGGGGAGTGGTTAGGGGTGATTAGGCTGGCAGGCAAAAGAGGTTAGGGGCAATCAGACAGGCGAGCGGTTGGGAGCCAGCGGGCCTGGATTGTGAGAGGGATGTCCGACTGGGATCGGGCCTAAACGGGCAGTCGGACATCCCTCAAGGGGTCCCAGATTGGAGAGGGTGAAGTCTGGGCTGAGGGACATCCCCCTTCCGCACCCCCCATGCACGAATTTCATGCACCAGGCCTCTCGTCTTGATATAAAGTAAATGGAAGATCGCTTTATAACATCATCACTTTGGTTCTTTAGAAAGGGGAAAAAACTAATATAATAAAAGGCCACCTCCTGGGTAAGAAACAGATGTACCTGTTGGTTAATGCAACCATTACAAGGAGCAATATTACAAATTTCTGATTAATTAATAAAGTATAAAATTTTGTTTTTAGTTTACCAAATTAGATGAATAGTAAAATGATTACATTTTCCAAATTTGAGATGTATCTTCATTTCAAAAGAGATGAAAGTGGAAGTCAGATTCTGCGTAAGTCTATTACCATGCTAGCATCCTTTGTATAAATAGCTGAGAAATGCAAATCTCTTCCAAAGTAATTTAAACTTATTAAAAGCAACAAGATATGTGTAAAGAACATTTCTAGATATTCTAAAACTTAAATAAATACAGAGTACCAGATAATCTTAACGAAAACCAAGGATGTTCCACTTAGAGGGAAGGGGGAAAGGTATTCATTTATTCTTACCTTACACTGTGGCTTTTCCCGCTGCCCACTTTGACTGCATATGTCAAATGATGACCAAGGTTCCTGGAGGGAAGTTAAACGAAAACATTTCTTTTAGTGCTCTTTGGTCAAAGTGCCTCAAATTATTGCTGCCTTTGGAAATGTTTTTCCTAAACAACAGAATAAACCCTAATCACCAAACTAATTGGTTTAAAGAAAAACATGTAACAGTTAATTCACATGCCTCTCTCCCTTTTTTTGGATAAAGAAAAGGAGAATCAGTCCTGGCTGATGTGGCTTGGTTGGTCAGAGTGTGGTCCACACTGTACATGACAAGGTGGCACGTTCCATTCCCCAGGGCACATATCCCAGGTTGCAGGTTTGATCCCCAGTTGGGGCATGTGCCAGAGGCAACCGATTAATGTTTCTCTCTCATATCAATGTTTCTCTTTCTCTCTCCCATCCTCCCTCTCTCTAAAATCAATAAGAAAAAAAGCATAATAAAATAAAGATATTTTAAAAAAAGAAAAAGGAAAATCAAAGGTCATTCCCAACATTGGTAACTCTATAACTTATTTAGACAAAAGAAAATTACCCTTAATATTATTACATAAATAGGTTCTCAACTTATAATTTTTAATAACCAACATTTCGATATTAGAGTTACAATCAGTTTAGGTGTTATCAGGTCATATTAAGGATATTTTTGTTCTACCTTAGTGGAGAAGCCCCTTATTCAAACCCATCTGAATATGTTGGAACATGTTAGGAAATACACAAGATACTTCCGTCAATTGAAAAAAGATCATTACTTTTTTGTATCTAACTTTTGTATGTACAAATTTGTATGTGAAATAATTTTAAAAGATGACCCAACCAAAAATTTATTATAAAAAGATATATATACACACAGATTAAATTCCAAAATAAGAGTGGTTTAAAACAGGATCTGACAAAGACTTAAAGACTAAAACTTACAATACTGATTTGAAAGGGTGTTGTCTAAAAAGTGGCAACTCAAGTGGAACGAAAATTCAATTGTTGCTCATCTGTAAAATTCTAGTAGTTCCAGGAATGTCACTAAGTGGAGGAAGGCAGAGCAGCCGCAGCGTGCAGTGGGTCCCGCAGTTCCCCCCACTCAGGCTTATTCATAGCACTGGGTACAGAGAAGACCGCACCCCCATCTACCAAGCCACAGGAGAGGAAACCTGAAAGAGCCTGGGAACTGAGTTCCACAACTGGCCCTCCAGTTGTCGATATACAATGGACAAATGTTTGAAGTGCTGGGTTCACAAAGACCTCTTTTCCTGGAGGTTACTAAATGGCAAAACTCTCCCTAGGGCCTCTGAAAACAGATACTGCAGAACAAGAAAAGAAAATATCCTGAACGCTAACGTCTTCAGGGAGCCTTGATGAAGAAACTAGTGGAAAGCCACAAGGACAGAAGCGGCTGCGAGGAAAAGCCCACAGAATGAAAGGAGACACTCGGGGTAAGAAAGACTTTAGAGAAACCAAGAACTCCATACCAAGATGACAACATACAGTGCAGGTAGAAAGCAGGGTCAGTGCAGTGGAGGCTAAACGTGAAGAGGTTTCTGGAAATATAGAAAAACGGTGAGAGCATGACCGACACAAAAGACAAGGAACAGAGATGCAACCTAAGAATCCCAGATGCTTTGGAGGAAA
The DNA here is from genome assembly GCF_963455305.1 of Plecotus auritus. NCBI lineage: Eukaryota > Metazoa > Chordata > Mammalia > Chiroptera > Vespertilionidae > Plecotus > Plecotus auritus. Next base: position 15,550,615 of record NC_137780.1, read on the forward strand.
AAAACAGAATTGGAACCAAAGCTAAAATCAAACGAAATAACCTTCTAACAACTAAGTGTGCACATTAAAGGGCTTCATGTCTTCCTGGGCAAAATCAATGAAGGGACTCCACCAAGACACGCTGCAAAATGTAAAGGTTAAACCACTAAGTCCTTGGAAGAACGAGGGCTCATAAAATATGTAAACACCTACCATATAAAATGTCTGGTTCTACACCCTATCTACTAACATAAAAAACGTGCACATTATGGTGTGAAAGAAATAGCATTTATTAATTTTTCTTACACTCTAGGCTCCAACTATTAAATATGGTAGCCACTAGCCACAAGGGCCATTGAACACTTAGAATGAGTCCAGTTTGAATTGAGATGCTATAAAATACACACTGGATTTCAAAGGCCTAATACACACGCGCACGCACGCACATACACACACACACACACACACACACACACACACACACAATGTAGATTATGTAATAAAAATTCTAAAATATTGATTACACACTAAAATGATATTTTGAATTGAGGTTAAATAAAATATTTAAATTATTTACCTGTTTCTTTTTTACTTGTTATAATGTGGCAACTAAAAAATGTAAAATTGCATGTGTGGCTCACATTATACAACTCTGATTTTGCCTAAGGAAATAAACTAAAAAAACAAGGTGGGCAGGGATGCTCTATGAAGTGTCACAGTAGCCATTAAAAACTTAAAAAGTTCAGTGACAAGGGAAAAAACTTATAATTAAGTATTTGCTACTAAGTGGAAAAAAAACAAGATACAAAATAATATAATCTTCATTATATAAAGAAAACAAATCATAGAAAAAATAAGAGAGTAAAAATATGCCACAAATGTCAACAATAGTGACCCCTGGATGGTAGAACTGTGATTTTGTTTTATTCTTCTCTTTTGTTCTTTTACATGTCTTACAGTCTTAAAATGAACATACATTATTTTTATAATCAAAGAAAAATATTTTTGACAAAAACAACAGGACAAAGTATCTTCCACAGCCCGGCCGGTTAAGCATCAGTGCTTGAGCATCAACCTATGAACTAAAAAGTCACTGGTTCAATTCCCGGTCAGGGCACATGCCTGGGTTGCGGGTTCGATCCCCAGTAGGGGGCATGCAAGAGGCAGCCAATCAATGATGTTTCTCTGATCAATGTTTCTATCCCTCTCCCTTCCTCTCTTTCTAAAAATCAATAAAAACATACTAAAAAAGAGAAATATATATTCCACAGTTGGAAAAAATAATAAAAGTAATCTTGAATTTTTCTCCATTCACTGTTCACTAACATGTAAGCTCTCTGAAAACAATCAAGCTCCCTGTTGAAATTTTTTTATTAGTGTCCTGTTGTTTTCCCGCCTGTTGAAATTTACAAGGGCTCTACTCACCATATGCAGAAGCTTCACATCATAAGCTACTTGCCAGAGCACACTTAATGCGTAGTACAGGTTAGGGTTCAGGGGGTTCGCCATCATCCTCTAGGAGGAGGGAAATAGAAGGTATTTGTTATACAAAACTACAATCAATCAAAACCAAATGTTGTATTAACAGTAATACCTTGATAGTTTCTAGAAATTAAAGAAAAATAGAACATAAAATCTTAACTGTAACCATTTCAAAGAAGAGAAAGGCCTTTTGAATTTTCATATTGAACTATGTCATCTTGGACACTTAAAATAGAACACAATGGAGATTGCAAAATCTCATTAAAGAAAAAATAAACAAAAATGTTTTGTGGAGAAGGACAGGTATGTTAGAAATATGTGCCAGGTGGACTATTAAATTTTGAGTCAAGATTGTTTAGATTGACATTTGAAAGATACCTCAGAGAGGAAACCTTCTGTGAAAAGATCCATGGTAAAAGAAGCATTAGGACATTATAGCCACAAAATGGAAACTGAAAAGGCATTTCCTATTTCTCCTCCTTTCATCCTTTCCTGTACACTATATGTACAGCTTCAAGGTCCTGAGACCCCCTGCTCTCCCTGATCCCTACTCTCCTCCACAGATAGTCAGTGGTCAATAAATCATCCCTTCATTTCTTGCCCCACTATCCTAACCACAGCTCTGTTCCATACAAATAAATATCACCCGTTACAGTGGATTAAAAGATTAATAATAGGAGGCATTCTGGGCAGAAAAACATTATTATCAAGGCAACATCAAGGACTTCAGAGGACCTTCTGTATCAGTGAATTAAAAGTAGAGTCTACAACCGTAAAAATTCCACACACAAAAACTGTTAGAATAAAGGAATTTGGCAAAGTTGCAGGATACAAAATCAACACACAAAAATCAGCAATATACAATACACTAACAATGAACAATTTGAAAAGGAAATTAAGAAAACAATTCCACTTACACTGAAAACTACAAAACATTGCTGAAAACATTTTAAAAAACACACACAAATAAAAAGACATCCTGTGTTAATGGCTTGAAAGACGATATTCTTAAGATAGCAATACCACAAAAGTAATCAACAGACTGAATGCAATCCCTATCAAAATCCCAAAGATGTGTTTTTGCAGAAATTAAAAATTCACCCTAAAATTTATATGGAATCTCTTGAGACCCCAAATGGCCTAAACAATCTCTAAAAAGAAAAAACCGAGAGGACTCACAATTCCTGATTTCAAAACTTACTACAAAGTTACAGTAATCAAAACAGTGTGGTACTGGCATAAAGACCAACATATAGAACAATGGAATAAAATAGACCAGAAATAGACTCATGCATATGGTCAAGTGATTTTCGACAAGGGTACCAATGGGCAAAGGTCAGTCTTTCAACAAAGGTGCTGAGAAAATTGCATTTTCTTATGAAAAAGAATGAAGCTGGACCCTTACCTAAAATCATATAAAAAGGGTAATTCAAAATAGATCAAAGACCTGAACATAAGAGCTAAAACTATAAAACTCTTAGAAGAAAACATAGGGGAAAGCTTCATGACATTAGATTTGGCAACAAGATATGACACCAAGGCAAAGGCAACAACAACAATAAAAGACAAATTGGACATCATCAAAATTATAAACTTTGGCACTCAATCAAAAGATACCATAACAATGTAAAAAGGCATCCCATAAAACAGGAGAAAATATTTGCAAATCACATACCGTAGAAGGGATTAATATCAAGAGTATATAAGTACCCCTGAAACTCAATAACCAAAAAATAGACAACCTGATAATTCCTCCAAATACAAATTATCTGTAACCACAAAAAAAAGATGCTCATCATCACTAATCATTTAGGAAAATGGAAATTCAAAACATCAATGAAATACCACTTTAAATCATTACGATGGGTATTATTAAAAAAACACACACACAAAAAAAAAAACCTAGAAAACAACAAGGGCTGAAATATGGAGAAATTAGAACACCTGTGCATTGCTGATGGTGTATAAAATAGGGCAGCCACTATGACAAACAGTATGGTGGCTCCTCAAAAAATTAAAAATAGAATTAGCATATGATTCAGCAATTTCACTTCTCAATATATAGCCAAAATAATCGAAAGCAGGGACTCAGAGATATTTGCACACCGATGTTCACTGCAGCATTATTCACAGTATCCAAAAAGTGGAAGCAACCCAAGTGTCCACTGATAGATGAATGGATAAACAAAAGATGTTTATATACACACACACAATGGAATATTTTTCAGTCTTAAAAATGAATGAAATTCCAACACATGCTACAACTTGAATGAACCTTAAAGACATTACTAAGTGAAATAATTCAGACAAAAAGTGAAATATTGTATAATCCCAACTATATGAGGTAACTAGAATAGTCAAATTCATAGAGACAATGTAGAATGATGGCTGGGGCTCACAGGAGGGGAAAATGTGGAGCTGGCGTTTAATGACACAGAGTTCCAATATGGAATGATGAACAAGTTCTGAGAAGACATAGGTGGCGGTAACAGGTGTACCACAATGTAAATGTACTTAATGCCACTGAACTGCACACTTAAAAAATAGTTAAAATGGTAAAATTTGTCATGAGCCCCAAATAAAATCACACAGATTAAGACTAGAGAAAAATTACAGAACTCTTTTAAAATAAAATACTAGTCAAGTACTTGTTAGAAACCTACCCGGGATTCCAGTTCATTAAAAAAAAAAAATAGTTGTACTCGTCCATATCTATATATAGAAGTACAGGAATATATGTCATGTAAAACTTTCCAAATCATCTTTTTCTCATTTTTAGTTGGGAAGATTCCAACGACTTTCAAAGGGATACCTGTTAAGTATACAAGCAAAAATATTTGAATAAATTCTTAACACTTTTTTCCTGTGACTATAATTTATTGAGTCAAACCAAGTTAACAAACTATATAAATTTTATTTCAATTAAAACTAAGCCTCAACATGTTTCCATGATATGGAACTTGGCCTTGGCACAACTGCTCAGATTACTTGCGTCTAGGTGATGGGAAAGCAATAGTCAACTTAAGAGTCTTAGCCTGTTTGGCTCAGTGTTAGAGCGTCAGCCTGCAAACCCAAAGGTCCCAGGTTCGATTCCAGTCAAGGGCATGTACCTCAGTTGCAGGCTGCTCCCAGGCCCGGGCCCTGGTCAGGGTGCATGCAGGAGGCAACTAATCGATATGTTTCTCACATTGATATTTCTCTCGTCTTTCCCTCTCTCTTCCACTCTCTCTAAAAAAAAAAAATCAATAGAAAAATGTCTTCAGATGAGGATTTTTTAAAACTCAGCTTAAGAGCATCTGAGCATAAATTGTACAGTACATATTGCATATAAATCTCATCAACAAAGCAGGTGCACTGCTAGAGATAGCTGGCCAATTATAAGGTATTTGTTTTAGTAAATTATAACAATTACCTTCTGACCAAGGAAGTGTTTCTATTCCAAATTTTTGAAAAAGCAACTTTGAATTCACAACAGGTTTTATTACTCCAAAACTCCTAGGATCCAGTTTGAAGAAGTCACAGTGGAGCACATGTAGTTTCCCACCCAGCTTTTTTCCTAGGGACTAGGGAGAAACGGAGATAAAATGTTAATATTTCAGTGTTATGCAATATTATCCTATACTAGAGGCCCAGTGCATGAAATTCATGCACAGGGGAAAGGTGGGGGAGTGTCCTTCAGCCCAGCCTGCACCCTCTCCACTCCGGGACCCCTCGGGGGATGTCCGAAACCAGCAGTCAGACATCCCTCTCGCAATCCAGGACCACTGGCTCCTAACCACTCACCTGCCTGCCTGCCTAATGTCCCCAACTGCCTTCCCCTGCTGGCCTGGTTGCCCAAATTGCCCTCCCCTGCCAACCCAATCGCCCCCAACTGCCCTCTCCTGCCGGCCTGGTCATCCCCAACTACCCTCCCCTGCAGGCCAGTTTGCCCCCAACTGCCTGCCCCTGCCAGCCTGGTCGCCCCCAACTGCCCTCCCCTGCTGGCCTGGTCGCCCCCAACTGTGCTCCTCTGCCAGCCTGGTCACCCCCAACTGCCCTCCCCTGCCAGCCTGGTCGCCCCCAACTGCCCTCCCCTGCTGGCCTGGTTGCCCACAACTGCCCTCCCCTGCCAGCCTGGTCGCCCCCATCTGCCCTCCCCTGCCAGCCTGGTCACCCCTAACCCTCTGCCAGCCTGATCTCGCCCCTAACTACTCTCCCCTGCTGGCCTGATCGCCCCTAACTGCCTCTGCCTCTGCCCCCATCACCATGGCTTTGTCCAGAATTCGGACATCCGGAAGATGGCTGGTCAACCCAGTCTAATTAGCATATCACCCTTTTATTGGTATAGATAATAAAAGGCTAATATGCAAATTGACCCAACGATGAAACTACCAGTCACTATGACGTGCACTGACCACTGGGGACAAACACTCAATGCAGGAGCTGCCCCCTGGTGGTCAGTGCACTCCCACAGGGGGAGCACCGCTCAGCCAGAAGCCCTGAGCCGGACTCATGGCTGGCGATCGCAGTGGCAGTGGCGGGAGCCTCTCCCGCCTCTGTGGCAGTGCTAAGGATGTTCACCTGCTGGCTTAAGCCCGCTCCCCCTGGGGAGCGGGCCTAAGCCATCAGTCAGACATCCCCCAAGGGCTCCCGGACTGCGAGAGGGTACAGGCCAGGCTGAGGGGACCCCCCCTCCAAGTGCACGAATTTCATGCACCGGGCCTCTAGTTATCATATATAATAAAAGCCTAATATGCAAATTGCCCCCCCAACCAGGAGTTTGACCACTCACTATGACATGTGCTGACCACCAAGGGGCGGCCCGGAACAAGGCAGGTGTTGGCGATGTGGTGCTGGCAGCAGGTGGCAGTGGAGGTGCTGCCAGCCCCAGCGACTGCAGGGGGGCGCGGGGCTGCCACCCGGCTCCCAGGTACTGAGGGAGCTGGGCGGGGGCCAATGACTCAGGCAAAGGGGGGTGCGCAGGGACCCGGGGCCCAGGTGCTGCCCAGGGCCCAGAGGTCAGCTGGGACCTGTCCTTCCACACCAGACGCTCACACTTCAATTGCCGGCCAGGCCTCGGGACCGCACCCGTGCATGAATTTTTATAATAATGCAGACCTACTTGAAAAAGCAATTCTTTTCTTTTTTTTTTTTTAATTCCCACTCTAGGATATTTTTCCATTGATTTTTAGAGAGTGGAAGAAATGGGGAGAGACAGAGAGAAAGAGAAACATTGATGTGAGACACATTGATTGGTTGCCTTCCGCACACGCCCCAACTAGGGCCAGGATTTTGAGCCCGCAACAGAGGTGCGTGCCCTTGGCGTAATCAAACCCAGGACCCTTTAGTACGAGGGCTGACGCTCTAACCACAGAGCCAAACCAGCCAGGGCTCAAAAAACAATTCTTATAAGAAATATTACCACCTCAATAAAGATGTAAAGAAAACAGTACTACTATACCCTAACATTTAACAGAGTTAATACAAATGAATTAATGCCTGAAAAATAATGAAAGTACAAATAAAATAAAAAACACCTTCAACAAATTCTTACTTATTCTTACTTTACTTTAATAGCATCCTTAGTTTTTGAAAAGCCCCTTCACACTAATTGCTAATTCCTTAGTAGTGGCAGCCTTGAGCACAAGGGCAAAGACTCTGAGACCACAGCTGTCCTCATGGAGCTGTGATCCACCTGCTAGTCATGCAAAGATGTTCACAGTCGAGAAAAACAATAAAAATATTAAAGTGAAAGGCAGATTATTCAAGAGAGTATTATTCCTTTTTTTCTTGAAGAGTTTAATTAGTCCTTCACCAAATGAACTTAGCTCATTGTGGAGGTCACTGTCCATTTTCCACTTAATTCTTCATTTACTTTTTCTAGACAGAGGCAACTCTAGAAGGAAAGCTCCTTGTCTACCGGGAGAGAGCCAACACACTTCAATCTTTTGACTGCCCTGATCTGCTCACCTTGCAGTAGCCTGGAGAACTTAGTCGTGAGAGCAAGGACTCCATAAACTTAATTTGAAGTTACAAGAAATAAATTAGAAGAGGGCAATGTGCTTTGATATCCATTTAGGTTCTCAGGCACAGAAACTTCTATTGGTATTTATCACGATTTCAATAAATTTGCAACTTAAAGTGATGAATTAAAAACCTAATTTTTCTTAAGCATTTGAGTTCAACCTATAAGTATTATTCAATTTCTAAATCTAGTACATTTCAGTGATTATTTTCAGGGGGTCCCTGGAAAAGACTAGTGAAAGGAATAAACTTGGGGGGGGGGGGGCGGAATTTTGAGATGCCTATTAGGTGATCCAAGTGAAGATGTGAGGAAGTTGCAGACCTAAATGGGGAGGTCAGTGATGTGGTCCAGATTGAAGATGTAAATTTGTATTTGGCTTGTTGAAGGTAATTAAAGCCAGGAATGCCGATGAGATCTCCAGGGTCAAGTACACAGGAAAAGAAGCTGAGACTAAGCCAAAAGGGAAGGAAGAAAACCAGAAGTGTGTGGTGTTATGAAAAAGAGCATTTATATAATGAATACCTTAAAACCTAATTAAACTGACAAATTATCCTAAATATAACAATAAAATAATCTCACAAATTACACAAGTCATATTTTAATCTAATTAAGGAAAGCTAATAAATTTTGGTTTGATGGTAATGTAAAAATAATATATACTTTAGAACTTTATACATTTTTGGTTTAGCACCTGTCATTTACCATTCAATAATTCAGACACAAATAGCCAAAACTCCAGAATAATTTCACTGTGTATAATAGTGAAATCACATCTTAGAACTCTACTTGATTGCATTTAGAATTCAAAAACAGGAAGTAAAAAGGACAGGGAAACCAATAACCTTTGAGTTTCTACTGCTCATTCCATTAGGCACTTTAGTTTATCTTATTTAAACTGCATCAAGATCCTTTCCAGGTGGGAATTAATGTCTCTATTTGTATATGGAAAAACTAAGGTTCAAACAGTTTAAATTCCTTCCTTGCCCAAAGGTCTTAAAGGCAGCAGTGAGACTCAACCTGGTTGAAAAGGCTGTCCTCTACCCCTGCTGAAATTAGACAGTTTACCACTAAAGCTGACGTCTCTTCAGCCCAAGTTTCCACAATTCAAACAGGACATATCAGTGGTTCCCACCCTTTTTTGGCCACACCCCACCTAAGCATCTCTAAAATCCTGATGCCCCACCTGTGACATGTAATTCTTATGATTCAAACGGTGAACTATTCCCATGAAGGAAGCCTAAAAGGCCATGAACTTGGTCTAAACCAGCTTCCAAAGAACAAGGCACCCATGAAAGAGAAAAATAAAAGAACGAAAGGACAGTTGAAGTGCTGAGGAAGAAATCACTAAGAAATTGTTAAAAATAATAATAATAATGTGAAGTGATATGAAAAAATAGCAAGAAAAGTTTCAAAACATAATAGAGAACTGAAATGCATAAATGTCGCAATATATATTTATATACTGTAGATGAGGCCCCTAGAACCGTAAGAAATGCAAAAAATTCAGATAATAGCTCATTCTAGAATTGCCCACCTTAAATATCAAATTGCCCCCGTGTGGGGTGTGTGCCCCACATTGGGAACCACTGCGATATATCATGATTTATTATTATAGCACACAATCTGTATCATGTGTGTCTCTAGACATCCAGATAGGAAAGCAAACTGTTCCTATATGAAACACTGTTAATGTGGAGTCCCAAGAATTTTATCAGGGAAATGGGAAGGGGAGGAGCTTAAAGTTAGATAAAACTCCAGTCAAGCATCTTCCTTCCTTCCTTTCCTCTCTCCCTCCCTCCTTTCTTCCTCCAACATCGCCTGGTTACCTCCTCATGTGCCCTAGACTGGGAAGCGAACCCTCAACCCTTTGGTGTGGGGACTGGCACTCTAACCACTGAGACACTGGCCAGGGCAAGCATCATCCTTTAAAATCCTTTCAGGTTTTAGGAACACACTGGAGAGCCTTTGGGAGCCTAGAAGTATTCTCTGCGAAGGGCACCACTTTAACATCTGTGCAAAGGTTCTATTTAAATACATAAACTCGAACAAAACTTTATTTGAATGGCTTTTCACTTCCTAACGATGGTTAATAAGTTAGGGGCTGAGCTCAAGTTAGTGCTGAGAGAAGAAACTGGCGATTTTTTAAAAAAAGTAAAAACCTTTACTGGAGCAAAAACTGGTAAGCCTTTTATAAACAATCAAGATAAAGCTACCCTATTTTTAATTTTCAAATTGAAATTACAGATGGCTATGTGTACTAAATCAGATTTCATGATCTTGAATCTTTGAACAACTCATATTTTCTCTTCGTGTTTCTGATTTTTAATCAATTAAATAGCCGAGCTAAAACCCTTAATTATTTTCAAAGCCATATGTTGTAGAATAACAAACATCTAATGCACATAGTTTTATTAATAAATAAAGCAACTGGATTTGATAGCCATTTCACAATCTTTTGTTTTCATCCTACCACTTTTAGATTTTACATGGTTTCAGGAAGTTGGCATAGAAAAGTGTAAGTTTTCTAAACTGAATGTAGTGATTTGTAAAGGAGGGGGAGAAAGAAAAAAAAAAAACAGGCTGACAATGATGCAAGAAATTTCCACGTTACTGTTATGTAATCCTGTCTACTACATAACAGAATTCACTGGAAAATCCATTTGAGTAATGCCTTCAGTCCATGAACTGTATCTGACCATACCAAGTCTGTCCTGCCCCTGAACCTCTAAATCCAGAGTTAATACAGCCCTATTCATTGGATCCTAGCGCTCCAATTAGATTCTAAGCTCACAGAAAGCAGGAGCACGGTGTAGTCTAAGACGAGGAAACAAGCCTAGAAATACCAGTTACACACTCTGTTCAAAGTCACCAAACCAGTCTACAGCATAGCAAGAAGCAGAACACAATCTCAGAGCCCCCTTTAGCTCTTCAACAATCACTCTTACTAGGTCCCAGTCACTGGGGATGACAGCATATGTAAGGCCTGGCCCCTAAAAGTCAGTCTACAGCAATAAGCTGTGTGCCTAAGTTTACTTCCCTAAACTACTGCAAGGGCAGTGGCTTGAACAATGTTATTTTTAGAAACTAAAAATCTACCTCCAAATGTGGAATAAAAGCTTTGTCACTTTCAAGGGCAATCACTCTGGCACCTCTTTGAAGTAATGCTCTAGTCAGGATTCCAGGACCTAGAATATTAACAGAACGAAAATATTATTTACAAAAACCAATTTCTTCCAATATCAAAGAAAGTAGTCGTTTTACAGGTATTACCTAAGTTTAATTCTTACGTCATTCCCAAAGTTACACTCCTTACTTACATGTAAGGGGACTGGGGGTCAGAGGCAGTCACTGGGCTCCAAACCTCACCATTGGCAAGTGGTGCGACTTGGCTTTGAATCCATTCTGTCAAAGGCTGCAAAACCTGCGTTCTAATCACAATGTTTCACTCAAGAAAAAAGGTGGGGGGGGGGGGGCGCCAAACAAAAAGGTTGCCTCAAGCCTACCATTTACTATCCTAAATGGAATTGATTCCTCATGATAGGAAATGGAGCTTTAAAAAGTTACTTTTTAAGAAGTCTATAAGTCTAGTGTTCTCAGCATCCTGCTTATGGTCTCTAGATTCACGGAAGGGTAAAATAAAAGTTTTGGGGGGAAGGGGATTGCAACTATCTTGGGGAAACGGTGGAATCGACGAGCATGTTCTATCAAACCATTTTGGAACGTGCAAATTGCTACAGAAACATTCCGTAGCATGGTTAATACTGACCCCATGGAAGGGGCCATGTGTTACCCAGCAGCCCGCGGCTGGTCAGTGTAAGTTTGCAAAAGTGATGAACATCCGGGAAGACAGTCCACGACGGACTCACCTGGATTGATTTCCAGGATTAGGTCGCAGCCGTCGTTTTCCAGCAGAAACGGCACCATGGTCTCGGCCAGGTTCGGACTGAGTATGTAACGTTTGGACTCTAAGCGGCTCCTGGATACCCCGGGGGGCAGATCTTTGAAGCCCTCACTGGGCGCCAGCTTCGGCCGAAAATCGGACAAACCACGGCGGTTCCTCGCCGGGACGTCCTTCCATCTCACCGCTCCGGACCTCCAAAGGCAAAGGCGAGCAGCACCGGAAAAGGCTGACAGCGTCAGCCGAGGAGAGAGCCCCGCCATTGGGGCCCACATCCTTAAACTCTAGGGTCCGTCCCAATGTCACCCAGAGTCATTACAACAGCAGCCACCTCCTCTCCGGGAGCCCCACGTGCAGGTTCACCCCACCACCTGACTAGGCCGGGCTGCAGCAAACACTACAAACCACGCAAGCGCACAACCTCTCCTTGCTCTTCCCTCACTTCCGCTTCCGGCCAGGTGCTGACGCTGGAGGACTGTGAGTGGACTGACGAGGAGACGGACCTTCAGGCTGTGCACTCTATGGTTGTCCGCAATCCGCGCGTCCTCTCTAGCCGCTCGCGCTCTATGCTCCGCGGTCGCGGGCCGCCCGGCCGGGAGGGGTGAGCAGGGGGAGGCGGGGCTGGAAGGCTGAGGTGTCTCCTCCACCCGAGCGGCGGGAGACCCGAGCAAGCCCGGTGACAGCTCGTCGGCCGCCATGTCAGCGAGAGGGGCTGGAAACAGCCCCGGCGTCCAGCGGTAGACCCCCTTTCGCCTCTAATTCCCAGGTGAGGAGAGGGCGAGCGGGATGCAGGGAACCCGCGGCTCTCGGGGTGCAAAGCCTCCTGGAACCCCTGGCTCCTCCCGGCGCTGTGCTCCTCGGGCTGAGCCGCCCTTGCCCTCCGGGTGAGGTGTAGCCCGGTTCCCCCCTTCCGCCCCCTCCCTGCTCCCCTGTTTTCCTCGCGCCGGTGCGGTCCGCCCCTGCGCATCGCGCCAATTTCTCCCTCCCGAGGGGACCGGCGGCGGACGTGGTTCCTCCCGGGTCCCCCCGAGCCTGCGCTGCGGACGCCTGTTCCTTCCCATCTGCTGCCGCGGCCCCTGCCCGCCACCCGGGCACGGTTTCCACTTCGTACCTGCCCCCCGCCCCCCAGCACTTGGGTTGTCAAGAACCACCTGGTGTCTCCCCTCCCTTCCTCCCGCGATATTACCTTTCTTTTTAAATTTGCGTGTTGGACAGATTTAAAGTTCAGATTGAAAAATATAAGACTTAAAGGCTTAAAATTCCTTTCTAAGCTTAAAAAGATTAAGACTTTAGGATGCTTATTTTGTTCCCTGTGTAAAGTTAGTCATATCGCGGAATGCAATTTAAAAGACCAGTTCCAAACACTCTAAAAATAGGATGCTAATGGAAACGCTGGCCGGCGCTGTACCTACTGGCTAATGTTAGAGGACGCGATTCTTTGCGAGTGACTTCAGTGTGGAAGGATTGTCCTCGGGGCTTTACCCACTCCCCTTTCCACCCGGGAAGGATCCTGCAGCCACGCTAGCTACTCCTTGTTTTAAAATATGTGCAATCCTTTCTGCTTACTGCATGGGGAGTGTGATTGAGCTTGGCATTTAAATGCACAAGGAAAAGGTATCTAAGGAATGTATCATCTCATAAATAGAAGCCTGAAGATTATATTCAGCTGATGAGTATCCAATGGATAAATAGTTGACAGTCAACTATGACCTTTTTGGACTATGAATTTGTTAGGACACCATGGAAACTGTCATCTAATCAACTGGTGTGGAAGCCCTGGGGACTCATCCATCTTAATTCCCTGAATTTTTTTTTTTTTTTTTGTACTGTATTCCCAGTGACAATTTTCTAGAAGTAACTTTGGCATCCTCGAAATACCGGAATACCACCCTTTACTGAGCTGTATTTCTTTCTCCCCTTAAAACATATTTTCATAGATTCAGAAACACATTCCTATCTATCCCCCCCCCTCCGTTTATCTGAGCCCTGGAGGCCTAAATATTTTTAAATCAAAGCAGAGTGATGTTTTATAGTAGAGAAGAAATAGTTCACGCATAGGAATGTGTTGTTGAATTTCTCACTTCACAAATACTTTGAGCCAGGCTGGCGTGGCTCAGTGGTAAGTGTCGACCTATGAACCAGGAGGTCACGGTTCGATTCCTGGTCAGGGCATCAGCCCGGGTTTCGGGTTCAATCCCCAGTGTGGGGTGTGCAGGAGGCAGCCGATCCATGATTCTCGCTCATCATGGATGTTTCTCTCTCCCCCTCTCCCTTCCTCTCTGAAATCAATAAACATGTATTTTTAAAACATACTTTTAAAAAACTGTGTGTTAAAAATACTTATTTTAAAACATGCTTTTTTAATATAATGTGTAGACTGAAGGTAGCCTACTCGACCGTAGGGAAACTATTGTAGTTATTTTCTTTAGGTTTTGAAAAAGAGAATTAGGTTATGATAATTATTTCCATTTTTATAGTGTTAATGGCTTGTTGGTGATTGAAGGTCTTTGAATAATAAAGAGATAGAATCGTGTGTGTTGTTTCTGAGTCCCCAGGTGCTGCAAATATCCTTTTCACTTTAAAGACGACCTGGTAATCAGCTTTCAAACCTACTTTATTAGGAAAACTTGGTTTGTGTATTTACATCTTACTTCCTTAAGAGGTGTGGTTTTTACATCCTGTGCTATTTCTGCCTTTTTGAGGTAATCTTTCTTTAAAAAGGTATCAGTGCAAAGTGATTCTGCTGATTATTCTTACAGTCTTCTTAAGTTATTTTTATTACTATCTCAATGTAATTGGTAGACAAGGGGAAATACTGCTTTTTCTTTCGGTTTTTAAATGGCATTTTTAATTGGGAAATACCAAATTATCTTGTTTGCTGTTATAATCAAGGCTGTAGGTCTGCAGTAGTTCTGTCCTTTGGAAAGCCACATAAGCAATTTAAAGTTTCCTAGTCAGAATAGCAAAGTAAAAAGGAAACAAGTGAAATTAATTTTTACTAGCATTTTATTTAATCCTATGTGTATATTATTTTAATATCAGATTTTAAAAGTTACTAATGAGATCATTTTACATTCTTTCACACTAAATCTACAAAGTCTGCTGTGTATTTTAACTCACAGTCCATCTGAGTTCAGACTAGCGACATTTCAGGTGCTCCATAGCTGGGACCTCCCTGGGCAGCACTGTCTCCAGGGTTACTGTGTGCGTCTGGAGTACATTGAAAACCCTTTTCCGAAAGGGCTGCCATATTCAAACAGAAGCTTCTGTGCAGGAGAGAAGGTTCCAAGAAGTCTCTTCCTCTTTGGTGTTGACTGTGTTAACAAAGAGGAGGATAAACAGGTGCCAGGTGCCTGTTCAGTGAGGGCCAGATGATGGAGCACTCAGTCATTTCCTGGGGTGATCTTGTCACATTTATTTACACCTGCCTGTCAACAATGTGTCAGGGCGCTCCCTCTCCCAGTCTGGCTACTGTATCTATCGGTATTAAGTAGGAGAAGTTAAGGACCTCCAGGAAGATGGAATTCGTTTTAAACAGGTGGAGTATGTACTATTGTAGACATATTCTGCATCTGTTTCAGGGATGGCTAAGAGTTTTGTGAATGTGCTTCTCCAAATGATGGTGTTTCTTACCAAGGAAAAGAGAGAATATTTTTAGCAAAATGTAGAAAGGAAGAGGATAGGTTTTTGGCTAGAAAACTCTGGGAATCTGAGTAGTAGCAAAAGAGTAACACGTGCGTATGGTGGTTTAGGTAAGTTTAAAAGGAAATCCAGCGGTTTTTATAGAAACCTACTGACATATTGGCAAGGTATGTGCTTTATGTTGTTTTTGCAACCAAAGTGCTGATTTGCATGGAACCTTCTCTTTTTTCAAAGCTGTCATAACGGAAAGATAACACTGTCGGGAAGGTAACCCAGCACCTCGCTGACCTCAATGGGGATCAGCAGGGACCAGTCATGGGTCTTATCTTGATCTCTGTACTCTAATAAACTTTCCTAAATCTTACTTCAGCTGCACTGTCTTACATCTACATTTAATGTCAAATCTTATCTGAAGGCCTAATTAAATTCATTGTAATTTAATACAAAAAAAACATGCCCTCTCCCCAACCTTTTTAGAGAAATTAGGTATAAAGAAATTTTATATTACCTGGTCAGCCAACAAGACTCCCTCGGTAAAATCTAGTCATGAGAGAATTGGCAGTGTGTGGAGTATTAAAGGATCAAAGGCAGAATGGACGGTGTAGTTACTGAATGTTGCTTGTTCCTTGAGAAATACAGGTGTATTATGAGGAGAATATAGTGTTGTATTTGAATCCAAATGGCTATCCATTGATTCCATTGTAGTTGGATAAGAGAATACATTGTTTTAATCCTACAAATTAGTCTGCAATTTTTTTAGTTATTTGAGGAAGAATAAATGATAGTCTGGCAATTTTCAGTTTTGAGTTGTATGTTAAAGCTCTAATATGATTTAAACGTCCTCTACAAGGATGATGTTTTTATTGTGTAATTGTACACTGAATATGTCTGTGTCTTGATACTGTTATGGAGCATTCTCTCCAGTTTGGGGCCTTTACGATTCACATGAACACAGGCTTTCCTTTATTTAGGAATCATTCCCTTAGGGGAAATTATACTCCCTTTAACCAGAGAATACTTTGGGGGGTTATGCATTTGAAATAATCCACTTATAATATTCTTTTAAGAACTACATCATTACTCAACTATACCTCCATAAATAATAAAAATCATGTCTGAACCATCTTGAACAAAAGAAATACATCATTTAAAATTCTGAATCTTTTAATAGCTTGAGAGTGCTTAAATTTTGACACACTTTTGAGATTCTTCTCTTGAACATGTTTGGATATGGAAACTTTTTGCCATTAGACCACTCGTCCCTGCCATCCCTGAGGACTTCTGTTTTCAGCCTCAGTAGCCATATAGGAAGGACGGTGTGTGTGTGTGTGTGTGTGTGTGTGTGTGTGTGTGTGTGTGTGTGTGTGAAAATACTGACGGATCATGATTACTTTTTCCTTTTAAGAAGAATCCTGAAGCAGTAAATGACAGATGTAATCACCTTTGTTGACATTTGGGCATTTGACATTTTAATTGACAATACCTAGAAGATTTTAGTAATTAACGATATTTTGTAATTGTCATATCTATTAACTTCTCTTATGGGAATACTTAGACTGTTTTTCCTGGAAAAGTAACAGCAGATTAAATAATTACACGGTTTTGCTGTGTGAGCTGCATTTAGAAAGCCCAGTGAACTACTTGACTGTGGTTTTCTAAGTTAGTGATGGTAAACTAACATTTTAAAAATAATTTTTATATTATAGATCTTAACTAATTTACTTAAAACATGTGGACTCTGTGGTAAGGTAAAGAATGCTGTTCTTGAATATTTGAGAGCATATCACTTATTTTTGATTTAATGCATTCATTGTTTTTCTTGTTCACTATTTTCTCTTCTATGGGTATTACCACTTTACAACCAAATCTTTAAAAAAAAGAATTTTTAGATGAACTGTAAGACATTGCTTAAGATTTTTCAATGAGGACTTATATTTGTGAAAATGCATTCAATTTATTGAAGCCTAGAAACACCAAAGAGTACCTTAGTTTTGTGTGTGTGTTTTTTTTTTTCATTTGTTGAGAATGAAAACTTTATTTAAATCGGGTCTTGAAAGGATTCATACCAAGTAAATGAAAATATTTCTTCCCTCAAGTTCAACTCAGATGAAAAGAGGAGTGGAAGTTTGTAGAAACTATGCTAATTAGGAAATTATGAAATTTAATTTCCTGGAAAAGACTTTATTTATATCCATTTGTGACTTCTAGATCCAAATTCCGTCATCTGGCTTTATTTCCTTCAACAATTCTCAACAGTTCATTACAGTTTTGGTGTGGGGTTCTTTGCCAGGCCAATTAGAGCTACACATCTAGCATTGGGTCAGCACTGCAAAGATCCAAAATTAGAAGCAATGTCATGTGACTGCCTTGTTTTAATCATATTATAAATGTTTTGTGACTAAGGAGAGAAAAGATCATTTGTCTTAATAGTCTTACATTTGAAATTGATCAATAGGTCCTATATCCACCAAAGCTCATATTGTCACCGGAGGAAGATCTATCTCATATTAACCTAAAGTTAAAAAAGAAAAGATCCTAGACTCCACTAGGCTGTATTTAATAGTGTCTCTTTCTCTCATATATGTTTTCTCTAGGGCAGTGGTCGGCAAACTCATTAGTCAACAAAGCGGCAAACCGCGGCTCGCATGTGGCTCGTGAGTCGCAGTTTGCCGACCACTGCTCTAGGGCCTCTCCTCCACTGAAATAAAACATCTTTGGGGGAAAATCGTGTTCTACCAGCCATCTTTCAAAGCATTGGAATTTACCCTCCTCTGGGATCACTATTTTTTATACAGGTTTATCTTTTTCTTAGAATTTCTAAGCTAACATAAACTGCCTTCTCCGGAATATTTTTCTTTTCCCCAAACCCCATCAAAATATGTCTCTGGAATGACTAAGTACAAGAAAGCATATTCGCAGAATTGTACACCTATCTCCCTTCCTGTATGTCTGTTAACTTTGTGTACTAGATATTCAAAACAGTATGTCACCGTTATGTCAGCTATCAGTGTAAGGATTAATGGCATAAATGTTGAGATGTTTTATTGTAGGAATGGAAACCAGTAGCTACCTATTTGACAAGAATAAAATACAGTTTATGGGATTAGCCGAGTTTTTAATTGGGGCCCCAAAACAGGGTGTAAGGGACCTGTAAGCCCCCTGAAATGACATTTATAACTTAGTGGTGGTATCTGGGTATTTTTCTGAGGAGGGGACTCCTAGCTTTCATTAGATTCTTCAAAAACCTTCCCCCCCAAAAAAGATAGGAACTGCAGAATTAATTTGAATTTAATTAGTAATAAATCTCCAACTCTTATAAGCAACTGTAGGTTTGTAAAGATCCCTTGATATAAGCTTCATTTTTAGTAGTTTTTTTACTTAAAGATAATTTAATAGATTATTTGATGAGAAAAGGCTTAGTGATTCTTTAAAAAAAAAACACAAACAAATCTTCCTCAAATATCTTACCCTGTATTTTTCATAGGTTTAGCATTTACTCTCTCTCTCTTTTTTTTTTTTTTATTTCATAGAGGAAGGGAAAGAGAGATAGGAACATCAATGATGAGAGAATCATTGATTGGCTGCCTCCTGCACGCCCCACACTGCGGCTCAAGCCCTCAACTGGGAATCAAACTGTGACCTCCTGGTTCATAGGTCGACTGAGCCACAGTGGCCAGGCTAGCATTTACTCTTTATACTTCTTTAGTACCTTGTAGGATACTTTGGTTTGTTTTTGTTTTTATCATTTGTTTGCCCTCTGTGCATTTTACAGGTAGAGAATTAATTCTTGCGGTTGGATTTTTCCTGGAAGTCCAAAAAGTCGGTCACTTGGGATTAGGGTAAAGGAGACCTCTGTTTGTAGGGATGCCCTACTCAATGAGAGGAATGGGTCCATAGACAGCTTGATTAGATAGACATGCTCCCTGGTGAGATGGAAGAGGGCGAGCAAGTGGGTGCAGGAAAAAAGACTACCCTTGAACAGCAGATAGAGACATGCTTCTACTGAGATATGAAGGGGAAATACTGTTGTCCAACTAACATCTGGTAACCGCTGTTTACCTGTGGTCCAGGTGAGACTGCTGAGCTAGGGATGGGATGGGGGCTGGGGGCCACTGATAACGGTTTAGTATAGCTTTGGAGGCTGTGGTCTGGGGGCTCCAGGAGGAATGGTATCTGGCCAGCACTGAGGCTCCTCTGAGGTTGGATGGGCACTGCGTTTATGGAGTCACCAATCTGTGTAGCTGTCGTTCTCTTAAGCAGAGAAAGCGGTTAGGTTGATGTGCACCGGAGTAGGTGCAATCTATCTATATAAAAGCCTAAGCGACCATCGCAACCAAACGGACAACCAAACAGGCTGTGTGGGGCAACCAGGCCAGCGGGGGGTGAGGGGGGCAGGTGGGGGCGATCAGACCGGCAGGCAGAGGCGGTTAGGGGTGAACAGGCTGGCAGGGGGGGCAGTTAGGGGCGATCAGGCAGGTGAGCGGTTAGGAGCCAGCGGTCCAGGATTGTGAGAGGGATGTCCGACTGCTGGTTTAGGCCTGATCCCCGAGATCGGGCCTAAACCAGCAGTTGGACATCCCCCGAGGGGTCCCGGATTGGCAAGGGTGCAGGCTGGGCTGAGGGGACCCTCCCCTCCCACCCCCCGTGCACAAATTTTGTGCACCGGGCCTCTAGTAGAAATATAAAAGGACTAAGCAAGTAGCTGGAGATGATGCCCGGATTCAGTGCCAGATAGGAAAGAACGTAATACCAGGAGGAGGCTAATGAAAGAAAAAAAGAAAAACGCGAGTCTGGAGTTCTTGATGTGGTTGAACTGGGTGGCAGGAGGGGAAATGAAGGTAAGGAATTGAGAGTGAAAAGAATAGGGGTTTAGGTAATGGGATAGTGGTTGTGGAATGTTGGAAATATTGGTACTCATCTGAGATGAATAGATTGTTTCTATGCTCAGAAGAAAGATAAGATTGTGGTGACACTAGCTAAATCAACAAGACTGTAAGAAGTCATTACAGATCTTTGCAACAGGAAATACTCATTCCACAAATATATCAAGTCACTACTTTTATTATGTAAAACACAAAGGTAGTGTTTTCTGGAGAGTAATCTGCCTCTGATATGCAGGATGGATTAAAAGGGCTAAGGGAGGGGATGAGAGCCTTAATTAAAAGTAAACATCACCAAAACTCTTTTTGAAATTTCATAACTTCTGAAATGATAGAATTAATTGTTTTTACTCCTTGTTCAAAGGAAGAATAGAGAGTAAGTTAACTCCTGGGTTAAATTTTTATAACTTAAAAATAGTGTAAACATTGTTTAATGCCATATGGATTATTATGTTCTTTATTCTGGTTGAATTCATAAGTTAATTTTAATTTACTGATAATTCATATAAATCTGTACATTACAATGCACATATGTATGTACATATTACAACATCCATATACATTTTAGCAAAAATTTTGAAATAATGGTGGTTTGTGAGTGACTCTGAACCTAGCATTAGTTTCTGTCAGCTTCCTGGTTAATAGTTGAGCCCAGAAGTGATCAGCATGGCTAATACTGTGGGAAATGCAGGGGGAATGAGCCCTTTCATCAAAACATTTGATGAAAAATACAAGTCCCAAATATATATTTTTTAACTATATTTTTATTTCAGAGAGGAAGGGAAAGGGAGAGATAGAAACATCAATGATGAGAATCATGAATCCGCTACCTCCCGCATCATACCCCACACGGGGAACTGAGCCCGCAACCTGGGCATGTGCCATGATGGGAATCGAACCTTGACTTCCTGGTTCATGGGTCGATGCTCAATCACTGAGCCACACTGGCCAGGCCCCAAATATGTATACACTAGAGGCCTGGTGCACAAAATTCATGCACAGGGGAGGGGGTGTCCCTCAGCCCAGCCTGCACCCTCTCCAATCTGGGACCCCTCGAGGGATGTCCGACTGCCCCTTTAAGCCCGATCCTGGTGGGATCGGGCCTAAACGGGCAGTCGGACATCCCTCTCACAATCCAGGACTACTGGCTCCCAACTGCTCGCCTGCCTGCCTTCCTGATTGCCCCTAACTGCTTCTGCCTGCCAGCCTGATCATCCCCTAACCACTCCCCTGCCAGCCTGATTGATGCCTAACTGCTCCCCTGCCAGCCTATTTGCCCCTAACTGCCCTCCCCTGCAGGCCTGGTCACCCCTAACTGCCCTCCCCTACAGGCCTGGTCCCCCCCGACTGCTCTCCCCTGCAGGACTGGGTCCCTCCCAACTGCTTTTCCCTGCAGGCCTGGTCGCCCCCAACTTCCCTCCTCTGCCAGCTTGGTCACCCCTAACTGCCCTCCCCTGCAGGCTTGATCACCCCCAACTACCTTCCCTTGCAGGCCTGGTCCCTCCCAACTGCCGTCCCCTGCTGGCCTGATCGCCCAAAACTGCCCTCCCTTGCAGGCCTGGTCCCTCCCAACTGCCCTCCCCTGCTGGCCATCTTGTGGCGGCCATCTTGTGTCCACATGGGGGCAGGATCTTTAACCACATGGGGGCAGCCATCTTGTGTGTTGGAGTGATGGTCAATCTGCATATTACTCTTTTATTAGATAGGATAGAGGCCTGGTGCATGGGTGGGGGCCAGCTGGTTTGCCCTGAAGGGTGTTCCGGATCAGGGTGGGGGTTCCCTTGGGGCGTGGTGCGGCCTGGGTGAGGGGCCTGTGGTGGTTTGCAGGTCGGCCATGCTGCCTGGTGACTCAAGTGGAGGCCCTGGTATCTTGGGTTTATTTATCTTCTACAATTGAAACTTTGTAGCCTGGAGCGGAGCCAAGCCTTCTGCTTGCTCCAAGGCAGCAGCCATTTCTGTTGGGATTTATGTATCTTCTATAATTGAAACTTTGTAGCCTTAAGCAAGGCCTGGGCCGGCCAGGGTGTGCGGAAAGCTTGACTTCCTCCATCACTGGGGGCAACCCTAGCCTCCTGCTCTTTCCAGCTCCGTGGCTGCCGCCATTTCTGTTTTAATTTATGTATCTTCTGTCATTGAAACTTTGTAGCCTTGAGTGGAGGCCTAGGCCGGCAAGGGCATGTGGAAAGCTTGGCTTCCTCCATTGCCGGGGAAACCCAAGCCTCCCTCCTGCTCTCTGTGGCCGTAGCCATCTTGGTTGGGTTTATTTGCATATTTGCTCTTGATTGGCTGGTGGGCGTGGCTTGTGGGTATAGTGGAGTGATGGTTAATTTGCATATTACTCTTTTATTAGATAGGATAATTTTATCTCTTAATGTCACAAATGGCTTTATGTAGTTTTGTTCTATTTTTTTAAAGGAAAGGAAATATGCATGGAAAACGTCTCTCAGTATAATTTATAGTTAACTCAGTCTGTCATGTAGAATTTTATTTCTTCCTCTGACCTTTTTGATTTAGGATTTGGTAATCATGTAGGGAAAGGTTGTGAAACACTTCCGACGGGTTCGTTTCTAGGATTTGGAGTTAGTTCCGCCCTAGGGAGGCTTTGTGCCCTGGAGAAGTGGCTTTATAGGAATTTCTATTTCTGGAGGTCAGCCATTTTCAGACTTTGTCATCGCATGGCACATAAACTAATTACTAAAATTCTGCGGCACACCAAAAATTTTGGCCGATCTGACAAAAAAAGTAGATATGATTTTGATGTATTTACGTCGGACAACTGTTGTTGTGTTGGCTGTTGGTCATGTTTTCATTTGACAGTCTCGGAGGAAAGAGGTCAGTGCCCTGACTAAATAGTCAGGTAGTGCGTGTGTTAAAAATCCTCGTCGCTCACCGGTTGAATATAGCGGCAGTAGGTTATTGGCAGAGATAGCAGGTGACTCTTTGATGTTCTAAAATAATTAGGATCACGGGGGTGGTGAACACACAATATAATATACAGATGATATGTTACAGAATTGTACACCTAAAACCTTTATAATGTTATTAGCCAATGTCACCCCAATAAATTCAGTAAAAATAAATAAAAAATGATAATGAAAAAAATAAAATAGTTAGGGTTCTAAGGCAATGGATATCCACTGAAATGATGGATAAACACACTCTCTAAAAGAAAAAACCCTACACATCTATTGCATGAAATAATACATGTCAGAATGATTGCCTGCCACAGTGTTTGGCACACAGAAGGCACTTAGTAAATGGTGTGTTTTGGTTTTAATTTGCTAAACCTTTGTAACCTATTTATTTGAATTATTTTCTTTTTTATTTTTTTTTTCTTATATTTTATTGAGTTTTTACAGAGAGGAAGGGAGAGGGATAGAGAGTTAGAAACATTGATGAGAGAGAAACATCGATCAGCTGCCTCCTGCACATGCCCCACTGGGGATGTGCCCGCAACCAAGGTACATGCCCTTGACCGGAATCAAACCTGGGACCCTTCAGTCCACAGGCTGACGCTCTATCCACTGAGCCAAACCGGTTTCGGCTATTTTCTTTTTTAAAAAGGTAAATAATATTAATATTTACATTAACTCTTAGCATTCCTAGTGATTTTTAAGGAAACTCTCTGTGTCCCTGATTAAATGCTTTTTAAAAAGTTATTTGAGTAGAAACATATGATGTTTAAATATGCAAAATACAGAAAAGTGCAAAAGAGAAAATCCCTTGTACTCCCATCATCCAAGAGCAAAAATGATGAACGGTGTTGGGTATTTACTTTCAGGCTCTTCAGAGTGTGTGTGAACAGAGTTGAGACCATATTTATAATTGATTGTAGAGTCTGCTTCCCTCCTTTTATTATAGATTCACAATGTACATATTTTGTGGTTTTGTGACATTTGACACACGAACTAACTTACTTATCATTACCCTGTTATTGAGCATTTGAATTGTTACCAGTTTTTCACTCACTGCCACCGTGACTTGGACAAACTATTTAGGTTTCTCATTTATAAAAGGGGGGAGTGATACTTCTTAGGAGTTACTGGAGTTAACTGAGATAACGTATGCAGAATAAGCAGAGCAGTCCCAAGGATAAAATAAGCCTTTGAAGGAATGCCTCCGTGCTCATCTTTGTGCATAGAGGGCTTCCCTTTTCTTTTCCGTCCCGACCAGCGCGGCCCAGGTGTCTGGGCGGCCTCCCGTACACGGAGGGCTGCCAGTTGGATTTCCAGTCGGGGCATATGCCCAGGTTGTGGGCTGGAGGCCCGGTTGGGAGCATGCAAGAAGCAGCTGATCGCTATTTCTCTCTCACATTGATGTTTCTCTCTCTCTCTCTTTCTCTCACTCTCTCTCTCTCTTTCTCCTTCTCCTCCTTCTCCCTCTCCCTTCTTCTCTCTAAAAGAATCAATAAAAAAAAATATTTTTTAAAGAATACTTCTTATTCAGCATAAATCTTCAGAAATAAAGGTACTAGATCATCTTTCTTTTAGTAAAAGAACATGCACTAAGGCAATCCTTCAGGTGCAAATGTTTATGTGGTTAAAACATCATCAAAATTGATAATTGTTCTGAAATAAACATGTAAACAAGACGACAAAATCCTGTTGTGCTCATTAGACGGTTTTCATCCCAGCCTCAGTACACCCACGTTACCCCTGATGGCCTCTTCCCTGTCCTCCTTTACCCCCTTGTTCCAGTTCTCTGAGCCCACCGACTCTTCTCTGGGTCTGTTTTACTAACTCATGCTTCTTTTTTTGGAATTTGTTGACTGGTTATATTTAATCTTTCAGTGACAAAAATACTCTCTGCTTTGGCGTTTCCGCTCTATTTCTGTTTCCTACCAGATAAAACTTGTGGGTTTTTGTTGTTAAGTGCATTTTAAATGTCATCTTAAGTCATGTAACCATTTTTTCTAAATAGATTTCCTCAGACAAAAGGTCGTGGAAAAGAGCCTTTGGTTTGATGGAACAAGCACTTAGAAGTGCTGGTGTGTGCCCAGCGCTCTGTGTGGAGAGGGTTGCAAAAGAAGCAAGGCCACTCTGGCTCAGGCGCTTGGATTCTACGGGACAAGTGATGTGCGCGCCTGAAGTACTTGTGGGAAACGCTGGAGAGTGGTCGGCAAACTCGTTAGCCAACAGAGCCAAATATCAACAGGACATCGATTGAAATTTCTTTTGAGAGCCAAATTTTTTAAACTTAAACTTCTTCTAATGCCACTTCTTCAAAATAGACTCGCCCAGGCCGTGGTATTTTGTGGAAGAGCCACACTCAAGGGGCCAAAGAGCCGCATGTGGCTCGCAAGCCGCAGTTTGCCGACTACGGGACTAGAGCAATAAATGGGCCCAGTGGGACCGTGTCCACCGGATACTCTGGAAACTGCAGTGCTTATTTCAGTCTAACACTTACGTCTTTGAAATGATTCCGTGCAGATTCTGTGTTAGCTATTGCCTCGAACTTGGAGACACTTCTCAGGCCAGAGAATAAAGCCTTGCAATTTCCTTTCCTCCTCCTCCTCTGATCTCTCTCTCACCAACTACTGACAACTGGAGGAAAGCATCCGGAGGTGATGGGATAGGCAGCTAGGGAAGCTGACTGGGAAGAAGGTACCATGGAACTAGAATGGTTCCTCCCTCCTCCCCTGCCCCCCCCCCCCCCCCCCGCCCCGCCGTGTTCTCTCCTCAGCACACTGCTGACTCCCAGGCCCCATGGGTCAAAGTCTCTTACCTTCCACATCGAGGCAGTCGTCCAGATTGTTCATTCTCCCTCCAGAGTCTTTCTCGTTTCTATTCCCACCACTGTCACCTGAGTCAGGATCCCATCTCTCATCTCTTCTGAGCCTGCTGCTCCCTCTCTGGCCCATCATGTGCATCACCAAGGGTTACTGCGGAGAGCACAGTTCTGATAACCTGGCCCCTTATTCAGAAGCCCTCAGTGGCTTCTCAGTCCCATCCCAGTCTAGACCAGTGCTGCTCAGATCACTGTCTTCGGTCCAGTGACAGGCCACCAGATAGCTTACCCGTCTGCAGGTAACAAACCGAAATCACAGAATTGAGGGTGTTCAGAAACTCCCATGACATTTATTTGAATATAATAATTCAAAAAATCGGGTGTGTGTTTTATATGCCTTTGCCCTCCTCTCCTTTTTTTCTAGTAAAAGATTCACGTCCAGGGGAAGAAAAACGTTGGTCCTCCACAGCAGGTCATGTGAGGGTCACTGGGTTGAATTCCACAAGCTGTCAATCTCTCCACTCACTACTTTCCAACAGCACTTTCTTTCCAAAGTCCAGCCACTTGCTGTTCTGAAAACACACCCTGTGTTTGCTCACCCTGTTATTTTGCTCATGTTTGTTTCTTCTCTTGAAAGTGCAAGAAGAGGGAAGGACCACACCACTCAAGGGCTGGGTTACATGATGCTCCCGCATCCTGTCCTCTCTGTGCTGTGTCAGCCCTCCCAGGTGACAGTGTGGACAGAGTTGAGGATGAACAAGGCAGCTCAGCAGACTGAAGGTGCCTGGAGCCGGCCCTCGCTGCTTATGTGAGAAATGCAGGGACAGGCTCCCCTGACTGGCACAGTCGTCCCCCCAGCTGGTGTGATGAGCAGCTATCCGTTTCATCCCTGTTTCCTGGGAAAGGGTGGATAGCTCTAGAATGGGCAACATCAGTGAGTGGCTGACTTAATAACTCATGAATATCAATACCTTCATGACGTACTAGCCAGTTTGGCTCGGTGGATAGAGCGTCGGCCTGAAGACTGGAGGGTCCCGGGGTCAGTCTGGGACCCTTCAGCACATGCCCGTATGGCAGGCTCCATTCCCAGTAGGGGGCATCCCGGAGGCAGCCAATCAGTGATTCTCTTTCATCATTGATGTTTCTCTCTCTCCCTCTCTCTTTCTCTCTGAAATCAATCCTATCTAATAAAGAGGAAACATGCTAATTAACCATCACTCCGTCACAAAGATGGCTGCACCCACAGCTGAGGCCAAGTTCCCATAAGGAGCCTTAACAAGCAATCAGTAGGGACCTGAGGCTATGCCCTCCCCTGCCCCCAGGGGGCTTGACAGGGGACCTCAGGCCATGCCCCCCACCCAGCAGGGCTTGACGGGATCTCAGGCCGCCTTCACCGAGCTTGACAGGGGACCTCAAGGTGCACTTCCCGTCCTGGTGCTGGGCTAGGGGACCTCAGGCCGCGCCCCCCAACCGGTAGGGCTTCACAGGGGACCTCAGGCCACACCCTCCACCCAGCGGGGCTTGATGGGGGACCTCAAAGTGCGCTTCCCGTCCTGGTGCTGGGCTAGGGGACCTCAGGCTGCTCCCCTGGCCCCAGCGCCAGGCCTGAGGACCTCAGGCCATGCCCCCACCAGGTGGGGCTTGACAGGGGACATCAGGCCATGCCCTGCACCCCAGCACCAGGTCGGGGGAACTCAGGCTATGCCCCCCGCCCAGGGGGGACCTGAGGCTGCACCCCCCTGTTGATGGGGCTTGACAAGGGACCTGAGGCTGTTTCCCCCTCCCGGTGCTGGGCCGGGGGACCTGAGGCTGCGCCCCCTCCCGCCTGGCAGGGCTTGACGGGGGACCTCAGGCCATGCCCCCCACCTAGCAGGGCTTGACAGGGAATCTCAGGCCATGTCCCACACCTGGTTGGGCTTGACGGGGAACCTCAAGGCACTCCCCCCCAACCCTGGTCTGGGCTGGGGGACCTCAGGCCACGCCCCCATTCCAGGCACAGGGCCAGGGGACCTGAGGCTTCGTTCCCTGCCTGGCAGGGCTTGACAAGGGTGGGACTAGCCAGGTCTGGATCTATCCCAATGAGGCGGGGGGGCGGCCGGGTCTGGGTCTCACGCAATTTTGAGGTGCATGTGGGTGGGCGGGGACTTGACTCTGGGTCCCGTGGTGCGCCCCAGACTCTGACAGGAGGTAGGTTTTCATATACATTTTACTAATTTTCTTTCATCTCTGACACTTCTATTATAGAGAAAGGGCAAATAGCAATATTAAATTATTTCCTCTAATTAATCCCCTTTTAACGTGCACGAATTTCGTGCACCGGCCACTAGTAAAAATATATCAAAAGAAATACCTTAATGAATATTTGGTTTCTCATATATGGTAACAAATAGTTGGTGATCTTGGGTCCCTTCATTCCTCCCCACCTATGGTTAGCACCTGTATCCTCTGTTATAGCTAACACTAGAGGCCCGGTGCATGAAATTCGTGCACTGGGGAGGTTGTCCCTCAGCCCAGCCCAGCCCTCTCCAATCTGGGACCCCTCGGGGGATGTCCAACTGCAGGTTTAGGCCTGATCCCTGTGACACAGAGGAGGTGCGGGAGGAAATCTCACTCGCCCTGGAGCCGCCCCACAGGGATCGGGCCTAAACCTGCAGTCGGACATCCCTCTCACAATCCGGGACCGCTGGCTCCTAACTGCTCACCTGCCTGCCTGTTGCCCCCTAACTGCTCCCTTGCCGGCCTGAGTGACACCTAACTGCTCCTCTGCCGGCCTGATCACCCCCAACTACCCTCCCCTGCTGGCCTGATCACCCCCAAAGCTTTTATTAGTATAGATGTCAAGCTGTTTGAGTCTGTTCTCAGTTTCATCGCTCCTCTTTATTCGTTTCTACTGTTTTCTGTAATAGAATTGAATATTCTTAAGTATGTACACATCACACCCTCCCTATAAATAAAAGGTATTTTCTTTTGAAATCTCAAATCACACTTTTCTCTGTTGAAAGTGTTTTTGGGGAGAAGGAAGGTAGGACAGGGTCTTTCGCCATTTCCTATTAGAGGATGGACTCCTCAGGACAGGTTGTCTCATCTGTCTCCCCCTCCCCCCCCCCCCCTTATGCAGTAAGTCTATCTTATTCAGAGTAGACAGCTGTGATTGACTGGTTAGCTCAGACGGAATTCTGAGGTCAGAGTTCAGGCTCCACATGGAGATTTATTTGCTTTGTTTCCTCTCCTCAAACACCCTTTGATGTTGGCCAAATGTGTGCTTTTGATTTCACAGAGCCCTGGGGGAAACAAAGCGTTAGCACCTGTACTGTGTAAATAGTCAAAAGCAGTATTCTGGATGTGGGGCAGGAGCATCCTGTTCCCATTCACAGGGCAACCTTATGTCTTTGTTTTTCACGATGAGGGAAGGTGGACAGGGAGAGGTGGCAGGAGAAAAAGCATGAGTTTGCCTGGAGCTATGCTTTTTAAACAGATAACAAGTGTTGCAGCTCACATAACACGGGACTAGGAAGTGATAAATTTGTTTTATTTTAGTGAAAGACAACAGAGAACTTGGGAACAAATACCAAGAATCATCGAATGTTAATGTTAGGGAGGAATCCTAGCAGGAACTTAGGTCCTAGGAAGTGAGATAATAAGAGAACACAAGTTTTCTGATTTAAAATGCAGTGCTGCCCGACCGTTACTGCTCAGTGGTTGAGCATCAACCTATGAACCAGGAGGTCACAGTTCCATGCCTGGTCAGGGCACATGCCCGGGTTGTGGGCTCAATCCCCACAGTAGGGGGCATGCAGGAGGCAGCTGATCCATGATTCTCTCTCATCATTGCTGTTTCTATCTCTCCCTCTCCCTTCCTCTCTGAAATAAATTTAAAATACAGATATTTAAAATGCAGTGCTATCACTTTTTAAATAAAATTCTGGTATACATTTGAGGACAGTTACAACATAGATCAGGATTTTAAGAATTCATTTTCCTTAAATGAAATAAACGAGAGGCAAGGATTTTACAGACGGCATTCAGTTGCCCACATAAAGCCGGGAGTAAGAAGAATGTCAGAGCGGTGTAGAATAAAGAGCAGGAGAACAAATAAGTGAAAATTGGTAGTGAGATCGACTGAAGAAATCTCTTTCCGTTGTGGTGAGAAGATTTCAGCATTTCTGTTGATGCTTTGTACTCATGGAGAAGAGTACAAGGGCCTCCTTTTCGCTGCTACTGGGGACGGGGTGCACCGTGGGAT
Source organism: Plecotus auritus (assembly GCF_963455305.1). Taxonomy (NCBI): domain Eukaryota; kingdom Metazoa; phylum Chordata; class Mammalia; order Chiroptera; family Vespertilionidae; genus Plecotus; species Plecotus auritus. The sequence goes on from NC_137780.1 coordinate 15,580,470, forward strand.
AACTGGAAGGCAGTGTAGGTAACCAAGTAGAGTCAGACTATGGATTCAGAGTGGAGCTCATTTCAGGGGGCCCTCAGCAGCAGCCTCCCATATTCCACTGGCTGAACCTTCTCTGTGCTTCCCAGGCCACTCCTTCTCGTAACCCGCCAGCCTTCAGCAGGTACCCTGCTCCCTGCTTCCCTGAAAGGCATATCATGAAATGGAAATGCCTCCAACTTCACCCCAATTCAGTGACCTTCCCCCCAGTCCTTTCGTCACAACGCAAAGCACATCCCTTCTCTTGGTTAAGGCTTGTCCCTCTGCCTGTGTCTTGGATGCCGTCCCACCTCCTCAGTCTTTGCACCATCATTTGTTTAGTGCTTTCTCCCCTCTCATCCTCAACTTCTCCCTCCCGACTGCCCTTCCCTCTCCTCTTGGCATCCTCCGTCTCCTCCTGGAAAAGAGAGAAACCTCATATTGCTAAAGGTCAACACAAGTGCTCTTTCTAATGTGTAACCCTGATCACGTCACTAATTAAAAACCTTTCAGGGGCCCTAACCGGTTTGGCTCAGTGGATAGAGCGTCGACCTGCGGATTGAAGGGTCCCAGGTTCGATTCCGGTCAAGGGCATGTACCTTGGTTGCAGGCACATCCCCAGTAGGGGGTGTGCAAGAGGCAGCTGATCGATGTTTCTCTCTCATTGATGTTTCTAACTCTCTATCCCTCTCTCTTCCTCTCTGTAAAAAACGCAATAAAAATTAAAAACAAAAACAAAAACAAAAAAAACCGTTCAGGGCATCCCTACTGGTACATTGCATGATTCCCACCGACCCATGGTTTGGAGCTGTAGTTTCATTGCAGCCATGGCCAACCTCTTTTAGTCTTGCTGTCTCTCCCTGCAAAATATAGCACCATGTTGATTCATTTGTTAGAAGTTAAATGCAGGGAAATATTTTTTCTCAGTTATTTTGAATGTAATTCATGTTGTCCATTGCTATTGATGAATTCAATGTTCTTTTTTTTTTTCCTTAGTAACTGTGCATAAACCATGGGGACAAAAGGATAGCACTTATTTATTAAACATCTAAGATGTTTGGAATAAACAAACAAACAAGGTGTAAACAGCTGCGCCCTTAGTAATGTATCAGCTCTTAAGTTACCCAAGACTGTTGATGGCAGCACAGACATAGGTGTGCGCTGTGTGAAAGGCAGCACTGGATTGTTATCTTACATGGGCATTAAGTCAGTTATAACGTTTAGGGTTGTAAGGTCTCATTCAGGCTAGTATTTGTTCTAACACTACCACAGGGAAAACATACGTCAGTGTAAGACAAGAAGCGGATCTTGCAGGTGAAGATTTGTTCATGACAGTGAAGTGTGCTTAGCCAGGCCCAGTGTATATCAGTTACTGGATTTAAAAAATAGAAGAGCGTTTAGGCAAGTTTCTCTTTTTGCAACTCATTCAAATCAAGTTTTCTTAAATTGATTAAAGAGTTATTAGTGTTTTGAATGATTTCAAAAATTATCTTACACTCATTTCTTTGTTGTTCTAAAATCTTGAGGAAATTAATAAATGTTACCCTTGAGTTCCATATCTGGGATATTTTCAATTATTGTATTTTTAGATCTAGAATATCCATTTGAGTTTTTTAAGACACATCTAGTGATTAGATGAAAAAGCAAAATAAACTATTTGCTTTTGCTACTATATTATCAATTTAGTTCTCTTCAGAAATTTTCTCTCAGATTCATTTACGCCCTTGAACATTTTAATAATAGTTACTTTAAAGCTTTCCAATATATGGATCTCCTGTGCCTCTCTTCCTGTTAACTACTTTCCCTCCCAGATTTTTGTCACACTCGATCCCCTGTATGCCTGGTTATCTTGTACACTGAGATGATTTGAGCCACTGGATAACTTCTTCCAGAGAGAGTTTATGTTGCCAGCAGGCAACCACGTTAGTGCAGATCGCCTTAATTCAGCCGGAGCGGGAGATGATCCGCCTGGATTAGTCCTGGAGGGCTGGTCTGTTCCAGGCTCACCTGGCCTTGCGGGGAGGGGGGGGAGGCCTTTCAGGTCCCACTTGAAAGCTGAGGCTTCCCTTGCTCAGCAGGCGCCGAATCACTTTCCCGCCGCTCTGTAAGAGAAAGCTCTACTCAGCCTGTCTGACCTCCACATTGAAGCTTTCTTCCAGCTTTTCTAGTCGTTACCCTCAGGGGGGTTTGTCTGGAATGAGCTAGTCTGCCCTTGCCAGAAGTAGAACTCTTTCATCCTGCCTTTCATATTCATTTCTACACGTGTAAACGAATATGCACCTGTATTAGTACAGTAGGTGTGCCTATAATTTATGAACAAATACACATGCAGTGGGGATTCATGGGATCAGTCACTCTGCGCTTTAGGGCACACTGTCAAGGTTTGGAGACTTGCACTGTCTTTCCCCTGCTTTAGCTGTGATGTCTGTTCTGCAAATACCTGTGATCGGCCTGCTAGCAATTATTATTTGTGGACAAGGGGCCATGTTCAATATCCAATGATGATTTCTAATAGGGAGGGTATGTGGATTAATGTATAAACCTAAAAAATTAGTTCTTCATAGGTAAGGAGTACAGCAAATAAGTAGTCTTATTGGTGGGTTTTATTGTATTTTTGTCTCAACATATTTTCTAAATTCTGTGTATCCGGAAAACATTTCAGAATACTAGAAATTGTGTTGCTGTCTCCTTAAAGCTAGCAATTTGGTGTTTACAAAATATACATCTAAGAATAGTTGATTTTTTTAAATTATTATAAAAATGATTATAGTGGTTTAGGATCTAGGCCAGCCTTGGGCAAACTACGGCCCACGGGCAGGATTCGGCTGTTCTATCTGGTTCTCTTGCTCTCCCCTCCGCTCCTTGACTTTGAATTTATATTAGTTCACACAAATACTCCATCCATGCTTTTGTTCCGGCCCTCCGGTCCAGTTTAAGAACCCATTGTGGCCCTCGAGTTAAAAAGTTTGCCCACCCCTGATCTAGGCTCAAGAGAGAGGTTCTTTGAATTTGTATTCTGACTCTGCTATGTACTAGCTCTGTGACCTTGGCCTATTTATTTAATCTTTCTGTTCCTTCCCTGTAATGTGGATAAAATTATAGAACTACTTTGTATGACCTGTGTAAAGATTAAATTTTATATATAAATAGTAAGTATTCAATAACTGTCTAATAAACTTAGGTTTCTCTTGTCATTATGTTAGCAAAAATTATTTCAAAACACAATGTATAGTTTTATGTGTATATTTAATTATTAAAGTATAGATAGATTGCTTTATATCACTAGTTGTGTAGCAAAGTGCTCAAAGTTTAAAAATTAGTAAGACAGTTTCCATGAAGTAGCAGATATGTAGCAGGAAACATAATTTTTGTTTTAAAAGGGGTGGGTTTTGGGCTGAAGCAAAAAAAAATATTTTCAAGTTCTTGGATTCTGCTGGTGGCTTCTAAGTATGGGTGTAATGGGTTTTATTACAAAGAAGCATTTAAAACCAAATAAACACAACGTATGTGTGATTACACTTTTGTGTGTAGTATTACCTCTGTGAGACTAAAGGAAAGGCTAACTGGTAATTTCATGTGTTATGATTTGCCCATCCTTTATCTTCAAGTTACACAGAAGTCAGTTTCTAGGAACATTGTAAACCATGAATGCAGTCACCCTGAAGTAGGCAAACTTTCCACCTAATGACTGAGCGGAAAGAGTTAGAAGTCACTGCTAAGAAGGCTTTTCTGCAGGTCCGAGGATGTCCTTGACTCATACTGTTCTGAAGGTTGGCTTCTGTTTGTATCGTTAAATAAAATGGGTGGATGTCTGTGTGAGAGAGGGAGGCGAGGAGGGATGCCTGTCCTTGCACCGCGTGGACCCCACGGTGAGGCTTTTGACCGTCATTTCGATGTGTGCAATGGACTTCTTATTTCCGGGCTCTGTGGATGAGTAAGCTGTCTTGACTGAGCCCCATTTTGACAGGGAGGACTGAGGAACATGAAACAAGTTATGCCTTCTTTCTCTCAGTCTGTCTGCCCCAAGGTTGTTTGGCGCTGATGAGTCACATAGCCTCAGTTATTTTTTTCATATTTGAAGATAAATATTTGACTATAATTATTTATTTTTGTTTTTCCTTTTATGTTCCTGTAGTTTTGTTATATATTTCTTCACATTTCTACCCTCTTTCTAGTCTTATGGCATAACTTTTCTATAACCTTTCTTTTTTCTATATGAAGAATGAATTCCTTATTACCAAACTTTTATTCTTTTTTTTTAATATATTTTATTGATTTTTTACAGAGAGGAAGGGAGAGGGATAGAGAGCTAGAAATATCGATGAGAGAGAAACATCGATCAGCTGCCTCCTGCACACCCCCTACTGGGGATGTGCCCGCAACCAAGGTACATGCCCTTGACCGGAATCGAACCTGGGACCCTTCAGTCCACAGGTCAACGCTTTATCCACTGAGCCAAACCGGTTAGGGCCAAACTTTTATTCTTTTTTTTTTTTTTAATATATTTTATTGATATTTTACAGAGAGGAAGGGAGAGGGATAGAGAGCTAGAAACATCGATGAGAGAGAAACATCGATCAGCTGCCTCCTGCACACCCCCTACTGGGGATGTGCCCGCAACCAAGGTACATGCCCTTGACCGGAATCGAACCCGGAACCCTTCAATCCGCAGGCCGACGCTCTATCCACTGAGCCAAACCGGTTTCGGCCAAACTTTTATTCTTAATAAGGAAATATTAAAGCAATCTGGTTTACCTCTGTACTGCACCATCACAGAAAGACCAGTGTCTGACTGTTTTTCTAATTCTAATTTCTATGCTGTATCATGAAATGCCAGGAATATTTTGAGTATGGAGAAGTACCGAAAATGGGAATGCATGATCCTGCCGTTTCCATCCTGAAAATAGGATGTGAAGACGTATTTAAAAACTTAACTTGAAGCATATAGTGCTGTTTCCTTCAGTATTGACCTTGTTTAATTATAGTAACATTAATGTCTGTAGCCAGGAAATGCCTACCGCACAACTTACATTAGCAAGAGAGAACCGGACTGGAGTGAATCACTGTAAGCCACAACTGTGGCTCAGGTGGCACAGGCGAGGCAATGTCCTGGGAAGCAGAATTTTCCAGTGGAATGGAATGTGAGCCTCATGGGGAATTTTGTTTTCTAGTAACCATGTTTTAAACGTTTTTAAAAGGTGAAATTACGCACGTTTTCCCTCTGGAGAGCACGCCCCCACCCTTCCTTTCCCCCTCTTCCTCTTCCCCACTCCCACCCCCACCCCCAGCTCCTTACCTTTGCTTTTCTCTCTGCTAAGCTCCAGGGGCCCTTCTTCTGCCTCTGTGACTTGTTTCCTGAGCCCACGCAGCCCAGCTGGCTCACTTCTTCTACTTCTGTAACTCTATAAATAAACTTTCTCTTATAAGTTGATTAAATAAATAAATAAAAAGTGAAATTCAGTCCCAGCCAGTTTGGTTCAGTGGATAGAGCGGCAGGCTGTGGATGAAGGCTCTTGGGTTTGATTCCAGTCAAGGGCACATGCCTGGGTTGCAGGCTCAGTCTCCACTGGGGGGCGTGCAGGAGGCAGCCGATCGATTCTCTCTCATCATTGATGTTTCTATCTCTCCTCCTTTACTCTCTGAAATCAATAAAAAATATATGTATAAAAAGTGAAATTCATTTTAATGATAGGGTGTATTTAAATAGATCAACATCGTTTCAATATGTAATCAATATTTAAATTTGTAGATAACCTATTTTACATTCTTTGTATTCATAGTAAGTATCCGAAATGTGTATATTTTACAAATATAGTACATCTCAATTTGGATTCATTTTATTTTATTTTATTTTATTGTTTAAACTATTACAAATAGTAGTACATATGTCTCCTTTTTTTCCCCATTGACCTTCCTTGGATTCATTTTTTATTGGAAATGCTTGATCTGTACTTAGATTTCCTAAAATGTATAGGTGAAAGAGCAGAATTATATACCAAATTTGTTCCAAATATACATGTTTTTATTTATGTGAGTGTATATCTGTGTTTAAATTTAAAGTGTAATAAAAGTAAAAATTCAGTTCTTCTGTTCATATTTTAAGTACTCAGAAGCATACATGGTTAGTGGCTACCATAATGGATAGCATAGACATAGAATACTAAAGGCCCGGTGCACAAAATTCGTGCAAGGGTGTGTGTGTGTGTGTGTGTGTGTGTGTGTGTGTGTGTCCCTCAGCCCAGCTTGCACCCTCTCCAATCTGGGACCCCTCAAGGGATGGCCGACTGCCCATTTAGGCTCGATCCTAGTGGGATCGGGCCTAGACGGGCAGTCGGCCATCCCTCTCACAATCCAGGACTGCTGGTTCCCAACCGCTCACCTGCCTGCCTGCCTGATTGCCCCCTAACCACTCCCCTGCCAGCTTACTCGAGGCCTAACTGCTCCCCTGCCGGCCCGATTGCCCCTAACTGCCCTCCCCTGCTGGCCCAGTCACCCCTAACTGCCCTCCCTTGCCAGCCAGGTCATCCCTAACTGCTCTCCCCTGCAGGCCTGGTTGCCCCCAACTGCCCTCCCCTGCAGGCCTGTTCCCCCCCCCCCAACTGCCCTCCCCTGAAGGCCTGGTCACACCCAACTGCCCTCCCCTGCTGGCCCGATAACCCCCAACTGCCCTCCCCTGCAGGCCTGGTCCCCCCCCCCCCCCAACTGCCCTCCCCTGTAGGCCTGGCCACCCCTAACTTCCCTCCTCTGCTGGCCTGTTTCCCCCCAACTGCCCTCCCCTGCAGGCCTGGTTTCCTCCAACTGCCCTCCCCTGCCGGCCCGGTCACCCCTAACTGCCCTCCCCTGCCGGCATGGTTGCCCCTAACTGCTCTCCCCTGCTGGCCTAGTTCCTCCCAACTGTCCTCCCCTGCAGGCCTGGTCCCTCCCAACTGCCCTCCCCTGCCGGCCATCTTGTGGTGTCCATCTTGTGTCCACATGTGGCGGCCATCTTGTGTGTTGGAGTGACAGTCAATTTGCGTATCACTCTTTTATTAGATAGGATATCAAGTAAGAGACCTTGAATAAAGGTTAATAATTTAGCTAAATTTTAATGTGAGAGGAATGATCTAAATTAGCAATAATTATTTTGTTGAAATTATGTGGGCAACATTTTAAGTAAGTTTATGTCTGAATTTCTTATGGTCTGCATCATTTTCAGAAAACAATTTGGAGATGATTGCAAACTTCTCTGGTCTTCAGATGGTGGTCCTCGGGTGGAGATACTGCTAATTCCTAGAAACTGCCTTGTCACTGTGCTGTGGTCAGCCAGGGTATGCAATCACCAGAGTAGATTTTAATCAGCATTTTTTAAAAGTATGAAACAGTATTGAGTAGCATAGAGAGTGTGTCAGAGTGCTTCTGTGGTCATGTTTCCAGATCCCTTTGTTTCCATCCGTTGCACACAGTGTGTGTGTGTGCAGGAGATCATGAAAAATGAATTTCTCACTAGTGGTTGCAAAATTTTTGATAATCATTCCTCTGAGGCATACTTTTGGTTGCTGGTCTACTGATTATTGAATATTCATGCACATGGTACATATGTCTAAAGAAAACTTTAATCACAAAGCTAGCAATGAGATGTGAGTAGTATCAAACATGTCTGGTTAGTAAGATGGGAAATCACTATGGTAAACAATATTAATAAATATAAACCAAATAACATATGGGTGTGGTGACTTTCTTCCTCGATTCTGAGTTGACTGTGAGTAGCCAAATTTGAATTTAGGGTTGCCCAACCTGTGTGGCTCACAGTTCACGGGCTTGATCCCCAGTGGGGGGGCATGCATGTGGCAGTCGATCAATGACTCTCTCTCATCATTGATGCTTCTATCTCTTTCCCCCTCTCCCTTCCTCTCTGCAATCAACAAAAATATATATTTTTTTAATTTTTGAATTTAGGTTTAGTGGAATACCTAATTGATCTGGTTACTGTCTTCCTCTAAATTTATTTGTTTTGACTAGAAATTATCAAATTTAATCTTGGGGTCCCATCTTAATGCGTAAGAACTTTGGCTTCTTTCAAAAGTAAAAATATAGTATTTAGGCCTAATTTCTATGAATTACAGAAACATGCCACACATATCTCCTTAAAGCATTTTAATAAAGTAATTGAGTAATGGTATATATTTAACTATTCCTACCTTTTTAAATTTTAGTAACACCTGATGTTTGTACTCTCACCAGATATCTCAAAAATGAAGTCCAATCAACTTGCGGTTGAGGTTATGTTTCTAACAAAATGTAGATTTCTTTCTGCACATTGTGTTGTTTATCTAAAGCTTCTTTGAAGTGTTGTGGTTTTTCAAGTTTTTATAGACCTCACTTCAGCATGTTTGCCTGACATTCCTCAGCGGTACAGAGTCCACATGTCAAACAACGGTATGCAGTGGGCGTATTTGGAATGCGATTCTGCCGCAGGAGCTGGAAGCGTGAGCCGCGCTCACTGCCGTGCTTTCAAAAGGCAAAATGGGCCGGAATCAGTGCGGTGACTGCGTGTTGCTGCTTCTTTCCTGAGGATTGGTTATCGACATAGAGATCCTCATAGAACAGACATGCAGTGTAGACACGGCGAAGTACCTTGAATGCTGCTTCACCCGTGCCTGACTCCGGGTCCCGTGCAGTGCTAGCGTCTTTTAAACCCTGTGTGTCAGCTGGGTCTCTTTCTCCTGGAGATCTCCCCTTGCCTGAGTGCTTTCTTATGGTGAGATACAGGTGCAAAAACATCAACACTGTGACTTTATCGTCTTTTTCATTTTCCATGTGTTTTCATAGTATTTTATATATTTTTTTAAAGGCTGATAAAAATAGTGTTGGTCTAGCGTTGAGGGAGAGGAAAAGAGGAAAAGAAGAGACAAAAATAACATAACTGTTTCCAAAAGCAGTAGGACTATAGTGATTAAGAAAGTTATCCTACTGTTTAATTAAAATATTCCAATTGAAGTGTGTCAGCAATGTAGACAGAAGCCAAATATTGTATGGTAGGTCTCTTTCCCTCTCAGAGGAAGTGGACGGGAATCCCTGTCCTGACTTTTTCCTTTTCAAGAGAGAAATGGTAGAAAATCGGTTCCCTTACTCCTTTATGTATCTGTAGGAACAAGGCCCAAGACTAGACATTGTGAGGAATAAAAATTGCCCGTGGCTGGGCTGTGGTATCCAGATGCTTACATCTAGTAGGACACGTAATAGAAATATACAGTGTCGGGCAGTATTTGGGAAGAACTCTACGTGGTGGTACAGACTGCTATAGAGCAGCGGTTGCCAACCTTTCGGATCTCGCGGACCCCTGGTGGTCTGCGAACCACCGGTTGGCGACCGCTGCTCTAGAGGGTATGTTATGTATGGGCCTTTCAGAATGGAGAGGTCAGAGTAAGCGGATTGGAGTGACTTTTCAGCCAGAACTTGAAGAACTGGTAGGTGTCTTGTAAGAATAATTATAAGACATTCATGCCATGGAAAGACCATAAGAGTCGGTATTAAAAAGTAGTTTATAAAGTTACCTTTTGAGAATTAAACTAATTGTCATTACAAAATAATAGGCAAAATGTCTTCAGGCCCAAAGGAAGGAACACCTACGTTACTGGTAATAGTTACTTAAATAGTATATCAGGGTGTCCCCCAAAAATGTACACACTTTGAATAATTATAAAGGCAGTGTTTATTGAAATACTTTTCATTTTCAAAATGTAATAGAATCTGCAGACATAGTGTGTATGCATTTGGGGGGGACACCCTGTATATAGTTTTAAATAGTTCTCAACAGGAGAAGGGAGGCCAGGTAGGAAATGGTGTGTTGTGTGGATCCAGCACTTTCCAGGGAAAGAGAAGACTTCCAGGAACTTGAACTTCTTGGTCATTAGACATGTGTACTCTGCTGTAGGGTGGAGATTCTTCATTGGGGTATACCTCAGCTGGAGTGAGATGCTCTTTCAGTTACAGAATTTCTCCCCATTGTCCATAGGGCATAATGACAAGAGTATGGCCTCAGGATCAGAACTTGTTCAAGTTCCACGCCTAAACTTGCTAGCTGGATGACTCTTGACAAGACACGATTCTTGTCTCTGCATTAGCATAATGGGGGTAAAAGGATGGCTGCTAAGTAACCGGGAGGCTTGAATACAAGCACTGGTCTGCAGAGTTTCACTCAGGGCCTAGCACATGGCACTCAGCGAAGCTGTGAATATGCTCTGTAATCTTAAACCCACCGAGAACCTTAATCACTAATTTCTCGGTACTGAATCTTCTCAAACAGGATGTGCAGATCAGATGCGTAAGCATTCCGGGAAGGAAATCAGATACCCCATCACAAAGCAGTGCTTCCCAGCATTCTCAAATGGTGCTGGTAGCCTTAGTCCGTCATCAAGAACCTAATCGTTCCTGGGAGGTCGCGAAAGCGCTGTTTCTGAACCCGCCGTGAGGCAGAGGCTGCAGGCCTGCGTGAGTGACCTGCCAGTGTTGAATGCCAACCTGGAGAGTCTGTGGACGTAATGATGGCCAACTTTCACTCAGCATTCACTGTGGGCCAAGCAGCCTGCTAAGCGCTCTACCTGCCCTGTTGTGTAAGCCTCAAAGACGACACTGCCGGGCAGGTATTGAAATTCTCCTCTCTTAATGAGGAAAGCGAAGCTTGGAGGTGCTAGGTAGCTGAGGTCACACAGTTGTTAATGGCAGAGCCAGAATTTGAGCCTCAGTCTGCCACTTGCCACTGCTGTCAGCCATCACGCTGCAGCACACAAGGGTCAAACCAGGAAGTCCTGGTTTCAGATCCAGTTCCACTTCTCTCCAGGAACACCATCTTAAGCAAGGGGTTTTAGCCTCTCTGAACCGCAGAGTCTTCATCTAAAACCCAGAATGAATACGGCCCATGTAATGGGCATGTTCGGAGGATTGGAAGGAAGGCACGTGAAGTCCCCGGCACAGTTTCTAACGCCCGGAAGTGACTCGACACGACATGATGGTTACTATTTGGGGCTCTCCAGGCAGGTTTCTGCTCCCCACTGTCCCCCTTAGCCTGTGACTTCGTGTCACTTGCAGGTAAAAGTAAAACCTTTATACTTTTCCCCGGCAAATACATGTAGAATACGGCTTGCTTATTTAAATTAGAAAAGAATCGAGGCTATTACCAGTTTTAAGGTCTGACATTTGTCCTACATGCCATATAAATGTCACTATTTTTATCGTGATAAAATGTAAATAACATAAAACATGCCATCTTAGCAATTTTTTAAAATATATTTTATTGATTTTTTACAGAGAGGAAGGGAGAGGAAGAGAGAGTTAGAAACATTGATGAGAGAGAAACATCCATCAGCTGCCTCCTGCACACCCCCTACTGGGGATGTGCCCGCAACCAAGGTACATGCCCTTGACCAGAATCGAACCTGGGACCCTTCAATCCGCAGGTCGACGCTCTATCCACTGAGCCAAACCGGTTAGGGCTTAACAATTTCTAAGTCTACAAGTCAGTGTCATCCATTATATACTGTCATGCAGCCATCACCATTCTCTGTTTCCAGGTCTTTCCATCACCCTGAGCAAAGCCTCTATAACTATTTAACAGTAACCCCCACTATTTAGAATTTCTTTTCGTTCTACACTAAGTTATTCTAGTCAAATCATCTTACTTTTTACATCACATACCTATCAGTTGAAGATAAGCAGTATATGTTTTGAGGAAGATGATACCAGCCAGATTGGGATATTTTCACGTTTGCCAAGCAGTACTTTTATGTCTGAATCAAAGTATTCCAGTTGAAAGCATATGATACAATTAGGGTAGAGTTGATGATATAGTTTATACTTCCTTTACATGTTTTTAAAGAATTGTACTTTACATGTCTAAAAGCTAATAAGCATTTCTGTTTATTAATTAGAAGAATTTAACAAGTTCTATTATTGAAGGGTGGTGTGTGTGTTTTTTCCAGAATTACTGAAATATTATATTTTATTCAAACCCAAAATTATATTTGGCATGAAATAAAATTGAATTTGGTTGACACCATTTCCCTTAAAATGTAATGTACTTTTGATAAGAGTGGATAAAACATGACTGATCAGGGGCTTGTAATCCATTTTGTAGATCTTCAAAATGTGAGCAGGATCCTTGGAACAGATAATTTAAACTAGATAGGCTAGAGTTAATCATGGTGCTCTCTTTTTTATTCCTCTTAATTGTACAAAAAGAGTTTGCTAACTGTTGTAAGGTATTTTCTAAGGCTTATTTTCAGAATGTGAAAGCTGTAATGAGAATAGTATAAACATATGCTACCTGAATTTTTCCCCACATACCTTTTCAATTTATTTTAAAATAGATAGAAATGTTTTCATTTGCAATATTGCTGGTGTTTGGCCAAGACCAAGACTTACACTCCTAACTTTCACTTGTCCAGTTACGTGTCCAGTTAAGCATGAGAGGTCGATTTTAGTCGACACCTCATTCAACCAGCAATTTCTTTTGTAGAGGCAATGGTTCCAACATGATGCATGTTAGAATGTCCTAGAGCAGTGGTCGGCAAACTGCGGCTCGCAAACCACATGAGGCTCTTTGACCCCTTGAGTGTGGCTCGTCCACAAAATACCACGGCCTGGGCAAGTCTATTTTGAAGAAGTGGCGTTAGAAGAAGTTTAAGTTTAAAAAATGTGGCTCTCAAAAGAAATTTCAATCGTTGTACTGTTGATATTTGGCTCTATTGGCTAATGAGTTTGCCGACCACTGTCCTAGAGAACTAAAAATACACCATCTCTGGGCTCGGTCCACAGAGACTCTGCTTTGATAGATTTACGATAGACTTTGACTCGCGTGTGTATTTGTAATAAACACCAGCCGGGGTTGAGAACCACTGTGTCCAAAGGAGAACAGGGCGAGGGGGGCTGGGGTGGGGCTGCGAGGGGGCGGGAATGAGCGCCAGGCATTTCCTCCTCCTCCCTGTTTCGGTCAAGCAGCCCCAGAGAAGAGGAAAATGAGGCTCACTGGTAGATCCAGAATTTAGAAAATAAAGTAGCTTTTCTCTTTTTGTCATTGCAGACATGGAAGGACTTTGATGAAACTTACATGACTCCACAAAAGATGCTCTAATGGATGACAGTGAGCTGCCTGCAGGTAAACTTCAGATAGAACCACAAGATGGGTGTCATCCTGGTGGCAGCGTGGAAAGTGTAGGGTCACGCCTGCCTTCTGCATCAGACGAAAATGAGAACCAGCTTGACGGCTGTGGGCAGGACCGCCTGACCAGCAGTGACGGTGCCATGGGCAAACCGGCAGCGACCGAGCAGGACAGCCTCAACAACAACGCGGGCTGCACACCCAGCTGTGAGGCGGCCACAAGTGAGACCTCAGGAAGCACTGCTTGGGAAGGCCCCGAAGATGGACAGGACTCCCTGGGAAAGGACAGAAAAATACCCGGAAGGAGAAGCTCCAGAACCAAGACAGGCCCAGCAAGGAAGATACCACCAGGTATTTCCTTAATTACTCTTTATACTGCTCCCTGGAAATACCTCTTCTTCCCGCCCACACTGTGTACCGGTCCTGCATCTCGTTTTCCTTCTCCCGGTAGAGTCCGGAGCTAGTTCCACCGGCGCACAAACAGATCCAGCCGCGCGGTATGCCAGGCGTATGCCGTGTCTCTGCAGCGTCCCACTGTGTGCGTGTACCATCATTTATTTCACCGTTTCTTAATGGCTACTCCCTGTGTGTTCTACAATAAATGTGCTGAAATTGGCATTCTTTATACATGGTTTCACACTAGATCCTTTAAATACAGGGTATCCCCAAAAACTGTATACACACTTGGAATAATTAATCCCAGTGGGTTAAATCTGAAAAGCAAGAAACATCAATTGATCTAAAAATGTTAAAGTGTGTATACATTTGGGGGGCCGGGAGGAGATGCCCTGAATATAGAGTCCTCTTCCTTTATAAATTAGACCATTTGACCATTTATTACTAAAATTAGCCTCACAAATTTCCTTCTGTCATCACTATGGCTTTGATCTCTAACCTGTGAGTTTATGTGCTTGTATAGTCTTACCCTCTTTATAAAATCTTCCCATCTCACTCAGTGGATGAATTTATACATCTATACTAGTAAAAGGGTAATATGCTAATTAGACCGGACATCTTCCGGATGAAGCCACGATGGTGGGGGCTGAGGCAGAGGTGGTTAGGGGCAATCAGGCTGGCAGGGGAGAGCAGTTAGGGGGCGACCAGGCTGGTAAGCAGAGGCAGTTAGTGGCAATCAGGCCTGCAGGCAGAGGCAGTTAGAGACGATCAGGCAGGCAGGCAGGCAGGCGAGCAGTTAGGAACCAGCAGTCCCGGATTGCGAGAGGGATGTCTCATATTGGCGAGGCCGGGCTGAGGGACCCCCTCCCCCTGCCCCTGTGCACGAATTTTGTGCACTGGGCCTCTAGTTAACATATAATGTTGAATAAGACATCAAGCTTTAATTATCTGTAATCACTTTGGTTACAAAGTAATTCAGAGCATAACGTACTGAGAATGTGGTTTGGTGGAAGTACAGACTGTTTTGCTGGAATGGCAGGGCAGCCCTGGGAAAAGGCAGCTTCTGGCTATTTTCCATCGGCAGTGCGGCCGGAGGATCCGGCGCATCCCACACTGGGACCCCGTGGTCAGCGCCACCCAACTCCTGCGCCCGGCTCTGGTGCGCGAAGTGCACGCCTCCTCTCACCTGCTGCTCTCTTCTGCGTCTTTGGCTGATTTGCCATCTCTCTGTCCATAGTCTGTTTTTCATTTGGAGTAAAAAATGACATTTTCCAATTTCTACAGATCAATCTGTATTTATCCTAGAAGGTAACTTGATAACTTTTTAATGCAGCTCATAATTTGACTTTCCAGTTAATTGATCCCTTTGTCTTTGCTTTTCCTTAGTAGACTTAAAGCAAATTAAAATAATTTTTACAAGCAGTAGGAAAGCATTTTCTTAAAAGACCTATATTAGCTATGATATATACAGTACTATTTATGTATAAATTGTTTTATTCTTCATAATTCAAGGGAAGCTTGACTGTGCCTCTCTAATCCAATCTGGGGATATTTTTAAGAACTGAGATCTAGTGTCATGATTATGGCTCCTTTTACGGTATTCCTCCCTCCCTCCCATGGCCTTATCCCAGTTTTCCTAGGTGGGATTGTATGAAGTTGTTTAGTACTTACTACTAGTGAGAAGATATGTGTAGAATTACTACCCCCTAATGCACTTGAAATAATGTGTTTATAAAACCTGGGTATAGTCTTTATACAGATTATTTTAAGCCTATTTTTTGTATCTAATATAAATGAGTGTAAGAGTGTAAGAAACCGAATTAAGAGTTGTAAAACCTAAATTCAGATCTTACTTCTGGTTCTGGGTCACTTGGTGAGACCTAGTTATTCTGCACTTCAGTTTTCTCATTTGTATAATGATGATGTTCATATACGTGTATCTACAAAATGCCTTTCTGAGCAGTGAGTAGATTTCTGAATAGAAATAGTATGTCTACACTCGGTTAAAGTTTGGTGATTTACCTCTGGCATATCTGTAGAGATTTTACATGTAGAGAGTACATTTTCATTTGTAGTTTTGTTAAAAGAAGGTAAGTCTAGGTGGGCAAAAGAATCTTAAACTGAATGAAAAGGTATTTCTGAGGGTAGAATTATCCCTTTCTAACTCAGAAGGGGCCTAAGATGGGACGCGTTGGGACCACCTGGCGCTTTCCTCTTTACCTTGAGGTCCCTGAAGCCCGTCCTCTCAGTCCGTGTCCAGTCACAGTCTCCGTGACTGTTTGTCCCTACGACTCTCTCGGTAGCCTGTTCTTCCCCGTCTCCACCACACGGTCCCGGTCCCGGTCCCGGTCCCGCAGCTTTAGCTGGAGTCCTGCCCAAGACCCCTACGTGTGCCTCCCGCCTTGCCTCTCCATAAGCCTCCTCTGGCGGAACTAACACTGCAGACACTCATGCTGGGCGCGGGCTCTGCACTCTCCTCTTCACCGGGAAATGTCAGCATCCCAAACAAGCACAGTTTCAGGATTTTACAGATGAGCATTTTCCTAATAACAGAATAGTGTCTGAAATGTAAAATGATATCTAAAACTCGACTTTCAGTCCCAAACCAGGAATAAGCTGCTTGTCGGCAAGTGCTCTTTCAGTACTTTTTTAAAAACATACATTCAGGTAAATTCACTCCTATGCTCCCTTACCTAGCTTAACTGATAGTACTTTTTTATGCACCCCAAAGCTAGTACTGTTAAAAAAATAGAGCAATAGTATTACGATACATGATTATTTATCGATTTCTTGGAGGCAGCATTTCCATAAACCTGCTAAGACCTTGAACTTGGCCTCATCTAAGTCCAGTTGTCATTATGGCGCGGGCTTATTTTTTCCTTAAGAGAATTTAATCCCCTTGATTAGTCAACTAAGCAGGGTTACAGGCTGCGTTACAACAAGTTTCGCTGGCATCGTTTTAGCTAAATAATATTCCAACAATTAATGGAAATGAGCCTATAAATATTTAACAGCCTTATTGAGATACAATTCCCACTTAAAATGCTAAAAGTCCATGACGTTTAGCATATTCAATAGCTGTGCAACCATTACCACAGTCAGTTTTAGAACATTTTCATTGCCCACAGAAACCCCATGCCTATTAGAGTTGCTCTCCCGTTCCCCCTAGCTGTCCCAGCTCTAGGCAACCACTCACACACTTTCTTTCTCCATAGACTTGCCTGTTCTGGACATTTCACATAAATGGAACCATACAATGGATGGTCCTCTATGACTGGCTTCTTTCACTTGGCACAATATCTTCGGGATTCACCCATGTTGTAGCATGTGTCAGTACTTTGTTCCTCCTGAGGTCAGATAATCCTCCATTGCATGGGTATCTCACATTTCCTTACCGGTGTGTCAGCTGCTGGGTATTCGGGCTGTTTCTACTTTTTAGCTGTTATGAATAATGCTCCTGTGAACATTTGCATACAGGTTTTTGTGTGGACATGTGTGTTCCTTTTGAAGGGTTTTATGTGCATAGGAGTGGAATTACTGGATCATAAAGTAACTGTTTAACTTTTTTGAGGATCTGTCAAACTATTTCCTAAAGTGGCTACACCATTTCACGCTCTCGCCAGCAATATATGAGGGTTATAGTTCCTCCACATTTCTCCAGGACTTAGTAATATCTGACTCTTTTTATTATAGCCAGAGTTGTTTTTACTTAGATGTAATTCACATGCCATAAATTCACCTTTTTATAAAGTGGTTTCAGTACATTCACAAAGGTGTACAACCACCTAATTCTAGAACATTTTATTCCCCCAAAAAAGAAACTCCCCATTTTCCCCTGTGAACAACTGGGGCATAAATTTTGAATAGTGGTGAGATACAAGTTTAGATTAAGTTTCTGATGGTTGCCATAACAACTTCAGTTATTTACTCAGTCGGTCACCATAGTTTCTAAACATTTGACAAAACAGTTCAGCATCTGGCAGGAAGCCAGAGTACGCAGCAGATGCACATTGAGAAAGACCCTCCAGACGGACTTGGCCACCCTTCAGTGCCCAGACCGGTTCCACCGGAGGCCTTCACAGCATGGCCGCTGGGGGGTGACAGAGAGGCCCGGGAGCTGGGAAAACAACTCTTGGGAATGGTCTGTGTCCTGCAGTCCGGCTGTGTCGTGAGAACAAAGACTTTGGTTTTGAATGTTGGCTCTGCCTGTTGCTATGTGACCCCAGAAAAGCAGTACCTCCGTTCCCTGAGCCTCCTTCCTTATCTGCGGCAGGGCTGATCCTGTCTTGTCCTTAGAGCAATCCTGAATGTGAAGTATCTGAACAGTCCCCAGCGTGAAACAGGTGCTCCTAACTGGCAGTTGTCTTTGTCTGTGTCACCCGGGGAGTTTTAAGGGGCATGAGTAGGAGCAGCATTCAGCAAAATTCAGACATTTGTTTAATTTGACTCTAACCCAGCCGTGGGCAAACTACGGCCCGCAGGCCGGATCCGGCCCGTTCGGCTGTTCTATCCGGCCCGCGGAGCCGAAAGAGCGGAGGGGTCTCTTGCTCTCCCCTCCGCTCCTTTACTTTGAATTTATATTAGTTCACACAAACACTCCATCCATGCTTTTGTTCTGGCCCTCCGGTCCAGTTTAAGAACCCATTGTGGCCCTCGAGTCAAAAAGTTTGCCCACCCCTGCTCTAAATCCATCTCACCGCTTTTGTCAGTAAGTTTCTTCTGGGATCTTAGTAACACTCTCTTTCTAGATTCACCTATCCCTGCCCCTCTCTCCCCTATGTGTGTTCCTAAAAACATATGTTCAGTACCTTCCTCATCATGCCTCCTGGCATGGATCTTCAAGACACATTTGCTTTTTATATAGCTTGCTTTGACCATAGAACCTTTTATCTGGCCTTAAATATGTGCCTTTATATTTGTTAGAGAAACAAATTTTTATATTTTCAGACTTACAAGAAGATCATAAAATTTATATAAAGTCACATAAAATTTGAGAATTCTATTTATTTATGCTGGAGAACCAAGGAATATTTTTCATGTGATAGCTGATGAATTCAGTGTGCTTGGAATGAACTGGGGGAAAAAATGTAGCCATTTTGATATTAGCAAAGCTGTTCGTGACCATCTAATGGGAAACAATGTATTAGTTGCATTTGAAACTTTGATACTTGAGTATCATAGACCTGATCAGCAGGCTGCATGTGCAGCAGGTGCGGGTGGGCGGGGACTTGCAGCGTCGGGGACAGGGGTGGGGCCGCGGCAGAGAGGCCTCCGGGTGCCTGTGCTGGGGGTCCGCAGGCGCATGGAAAGGCCCCTCTGCCCCTCTGTCCGCAGGCCTCCTCCCGCTTCAGCCAACCTCTTGGGGCAATCCATCGAGGAGCCCCAGATGGGTGGGCGGGGCCTACCTCTTTGGGGCAATGGATCCCGGGGCTCCTGCACTGTGACAGGGTGCAGGCCAGGCTGGGGAACACCCCCCTGCCCCGACTGCATAAATTTAGTACACTGGGCCACTAGTATTTTATAAAATTTAGAGTCTAAATCCCAGCAATATTAATATGTACTAATTGTGCCTTTAATATGAATTGAAAAGAGCCTGGAGCATATTCTAGAAGTACTTTCTCAGATGCACTGTGTATTTACACAATCTAAATACTGAGTATAGGATTCTCAGACTTAGTGTGTCCCAGCTAAGTGAGCCTTTCATGTGAGAGGAGACAATGAATAATGGTCTTTGAGTTCAAGACAGTGAGGCTGGAGGCAGAGTCCTTCATACTAAGGCCGGCTTACAGGCAGGCGTGCCGTGTGTATGACAAAGCCTAATGCTCAGCCATTAATTTATGAGGAGCCAGGTTGAGAGCAGTCAGGTCACTTTCCTTAGGTCACAGGGCCGTTTGCCTGCAGCCGGCGCTCCAACCACAGGCCTATGCTGCTGCGCTGAAGGCTGAGGCCACCGCCCGAGGGCACAGGAGGATAGCGTGCCACAGGTGCCACGTGGAGCAGTGGTGATTATGATTACATAAGATGCCCTTTGACCCCAAGTCAGGTCCCAAGGAAGTTGGCTAATTTTCAGATTTATCTCACTCATAATACTAGTTCAGGGAAAGGAGGGAATATTTCCTTTTAACCACTTAAATGCATTTAGCCACGGATTGCAGATACTTAAATGGTGAGCACTCCTCTATTTTCATGAGACTAAGTAGGAGCTTAGGTGGTGACATGTGGGGGACAGAGGAGTAAGCCGCAGAGGAACTGCATGAACCATGTATCAACATTTATTTCTGCTCCCTCCTCCAAAAGTATGGGCAAGCTGTGCATCCGCATGAGCGAGGAAGAGAGACTGAGGGATTCAGGATGCCATGGCTCAAGGAATCATAACCTGAAATCACAGACAGAAAGGCATTTTGTTCTGTTTTTTATTTCAGTAAAATATATACATAAATTTGCCAGTTTAAGTGTCCAGTTCAGTGGTATTAATTACATGTTATATAACCATCACCACCATCTATTTCCTGAATTTTTATCACCCTAAACAGACTCTGTCAGCATTAAGCAATCCCCATCCTTCTGCCCCTTGCACCCAGTAACCTCTGTTCTATTTTCCGTCTCTGTGAATGTGCCTGTTCTAGATCTTTCATGTAAGTGGAAGCATATGAGACGCGTCCTTTGGTGACTGGCTTTTTCACTTAGCGTAATGCCTTCAGGACCATCCGTGTTGCAGCATGCATTCCATTGTATGAACATGCCACCTTCTGTATGCCCAGTCATCTGTTGATGGATATTCAGGTTGTTTCCACCTTTTGGCTAAATGTGAATAGTGCTGCTGTGAATATTGGCATACGTGTATCTGTTTGTGTGTATACCTAGAGATATACCTGTTCTGTGTATGTAATGGAGTTGCTGAGTCAATGCAGTAACGTAACATCGCACTGGAAGAGGAGAGGAATGGGAGTGAGTGCTCAGTGGGTACAGAGTTTCTGTTTGGAGTGAGAAAGAGCCTGGAAATGGATAGTGGTGAGGACGGCACAACATCGTGAGTGTAGTTAACGTCACTGAATTGTACACTTCAAAATGATTGAAATGGTTAACTTTTACGTTGTGTTTTGAAAAATCATCATAAAAAATTGGTAAGAGTTTCAAACTCAGTGATAAGGACACAGAGAGCTAAGTTGATTATAGCTTACTGAGTTTTAAAACAGAAGTTCCTGCGCATTAATTGGGCACTTTCTGTATACCGGCCTCTGTGATGCCTGTTTTCTATGGAATATCATGTTTAATCTTCTCCACAGCCTTAATTTGTGGCCTTGCACTGGTGTCTGTACATTTAAAGAAGCAGTGTTTACAGAATGGCTTCAGCAGGGAAAGCCTTTCACCAGTCAGCCTGCCCAGAGATTCCGGGTGGGCCGTTGGTGGCAAGTCTGGTGCCTGGGTCCGTAGGTGGGCAGGCTTGGTGCTTTGGTCCACAGTGGCCAGCCTGGCGCCTAGGTCTGTCGGGGCAGGCCCAGTGCCTGATCCTACATTGGGACTTGGGTCTGTGTGGGAGAGCCTGGATCCTGGGTCCTTGATGGCCAACTAGGTTTTGGGGACCACTGGGATGGGCCTGATGAATTGGTCCATGAGGTTCAGCCTGGAGCTGGAGTGAGCTTCGAGCATGGGGCCATGATCACTGGCCTGGATGCTGCAGGGCTTGGTCTGGCCCAGAGTAAGGCCAGGAGCCAGACTGTCAGAACTCTCCTGGAGGTTGGGGCCATGGGGGTCATCTGTCTACATTTCTTAAATACCGGAATCACTATGGAGATTTTGAGTGTTTGAGATGCTCAGATCTAGGAGGGACCTGAGAGCACATCTAGGCAATCCCTTTATCTTAAAGAATAGGAAACTATACTGTTTATATATATAAAAGCCTAAGTGTCTGTCTGACCATCCGACTAGTAGCTATGACGTGCACTGACCACCAGGGGGCAGATGCTCAACCAAGGAGCTGCTGTGATACACACTGGCCACTTAAAAATAAACAGCACCACAGACCTGGTGCCGACAAGCCAATACTGGGCTTTCCCCAAGTGGGACACAGGCCCCGCCACCACCCCAGAGCGACACCCCACCAAATTGCAGCCAACACTGCCAAGACCCCATGGTGCAAAATGTGGCCCCCAGCCCAGCCCAGCCCGGAAACAGTCACTGTGAGCGCTGTTAATAACATCACTTAGCAACACCCAGCTTCCTCTCCCTAGCAACTAGCATCCTTGGAGTTTCTTCAGCCCAGGAACCTGACTTGCTTTATAGCCAGGTGCAAACATTTCACACTTTAACCAAATGTCTGTGAAGCTTTCCCATGCCTCATCTCATTTGATCCTCACAGAAGTCCTGGAGTAGGTAGATAGGAGACTCGGTAGAATCCTATTTTCTTTTCATTAGCAAGACGTAAATAACGATATTAAAATATTTCTTCTAATTAATTCCCTTTCAGTGTGTGTGAATCTGTGCACCGGGACACTAGTAGAGAATAAAAGGTCTACTCCAAGGTCACTTAGAAAATAGTGACAGACTGAAGTCTCTCGCTCCAATTCCAGTGCTGTTTGATCTACCCTGCTCTGTACCAGCAAGGAATGTTATCTCAAGAGATAGGGTGATTTTATTTAAGTCATCTCTTACGCTCATGATCGTCAAGCCCTCATAGGTA
This sequence comes from Plecotus auritus, assembly GCF_963455305.1. Taxonomy (NCBI): domain Eukaryota; kingdom Metazoa; phylum Chordata; class Mammalia; order Chiroptera; family Vespertilionidae; genus Plecotus; species Plecotus auritus. The sequence continues at coordinate 15,602,696 of NC_137780.1, forward strand.
ATTCTTCTGTGGTCTGAGTCTTGCAAGTTTCCCTGACCTGTTAACCCATCTGGAATGACCCATCTGAGCTTAGCTCATATTTTTCATCCCCTCCCTATACTTAATGATTTAAGTCTTATATTCTTTCTAATTGTTCACATTAGCCTCTGTTGCTCTTGGAATCCTTAGATTTCTGTCGGTTATTCCTCTTAAAATTTCTTTTGTTGGTACATAATTTTATATTTTTATTGATTTCAGAGAGGAAGGGAGAGGGAGAGAGAGATATAAACATCAATGATGAGAGAGAATCATGGATCGGCTGCCTCCTGCACACCCCCCTACTGGGGATGGAGCCCACAACCCAGGCATGTGCCCTGACCGGGAATCAAACTGTGACCTCCTGGTTCAAACCATTGAGCCACTCCAGCCGGGCACTACATAATTTCATTTACTGATACATTGCTTGTTTATAAATTGTACTTATGTGCAACAGTAAATATTAAAATAACTTACAGACAAAATAGATTTAGCAGGAATCATGACCATTATGAATCTACTAGGGTTCAGAGCACAGATTTGTGCACATTGAAAGTAATTAGAAGAAATATTTTAATACCACTATTTGCCCTTTCTCTATAATAGAAACGTCAACCAAATTCACGATTGACAATAACAGATCGAAACACACACGTGCGATTGGCGCCAGCGAGAGCTTTATATGTATCGCACATGCACGAATCAACTTAGCCTTTTATAGATATAGAATAAACTTGCTTAATTAGACCTGCTTTCTGATTTAGCTAAACTTTTTCCAGCCCAGTGAAGCACCCCAACTTCTCTTTCAGGTAATTGTCTGCAACACAGCAGTAAATATCAACATGAAGCAGATTATTATTGTAGATCACGCAGGGAGAACAAAGGGTAAAATATTGAACTGCAGCAGTGTTTGACTATATTCTGCTCAGTGAGAAAACCTGAAGTCATTTTCAAGGTCCACCATTTCTTACTTCTTTTCAGTCGGGTCAAGTTTCTAAGCTTTCTAAATCTTCGTTTTATGGCTAATGAAAAAAAAAAAAAATAGGATTCCACCAAGTCTCCTATCTACCTATTCCAGGACTTCTGTGAGGATCAAATGAGATGAGGCATGGGAAAATGCTTCACAGACATTTGGTTAAAGTGTAAAATCTTTGCACCTGGCTATAAAGTAAGTCCTGTTCCTGGCCTGAAGAAACTCCAAGGAGGTAAGTCACTAGGGAGAGGAAGCCGAGCGTTGCTAACATGATGTCATTACCTGGCGTCCACAGTGACTGTTTCCGGGCTGGGCTGGGCATGGGCCGCATTTTGTGTCATGGGGTCTTGGCAGCGTTGGCTACGATTTGGTGGGGTGTCGCTCCAGGGTGGTGGTGGGGCCTGTGTCCCACTTGAGGGAAGCCGAGTATTGGTTTGTCAGCACCAGGTCTGCGGTGATGTTTCTTTTTAAATGGCCAATGCGCGTCATGGCAGCTCCTGTGTTGAGCGTCTGCCCCCTGGTGGTCAGTGAACATCATAGGTACCGGTCGGACAGTCAGATGGACATTTAGGCTTTTATATAGAGAGACTAAAGGCCCGGTGCACAAAATTTGTGCACAAGAGGGGGTGCCCCTCAGCCCAGCCTGTAACCCTATCCAATCTGGGACTCCTTGGGGGATGTCAGACTGCCCTGTGGGATCAGACCTAAACCGGCAGTCGGACATCCCTCTCATAATCCAGGACTGCTGGCTCATAACCACTCACCTGCCTGCCTTATTGCCCCTAATCGTTTCTGCCTGCCAGCCTGATCACACCCTAACTGCTCCCCTGACAGCCTGATCGCCCCCAAATGCCCTCCCCTGCCGGCCTGATTTCGCCCTCCCCTGATAGCCTCCAACCAACTGCCCTCCCCTGCTGGCCTGATCTCGCCCCCAACTGCCCTCCCCTGCCGGCCTGGTCCCCAACTGCCCTCCCCTGCCGGCCCAATTGCCCCCAACTGCCCTCCCCTGCCGGGCTAATCACCTACAACTGCCCTCCCCTGCTGGCCTGTTTGCCCCCAACTGCCCTCCCTTGTCAGCAATTTTGTGGTGGCCACCTTGTGATGGCGGCCACCTTATGATGGCGGCCATCTTGTTGTGGCCATCTTGTGATGACGTTGTGCGAGGGCGTCACGTGAGGGCATGATGCCACCTAGGCTTTTATTATATAGGATACTGTCTAAATAACTGAGATCATTCATTTTCATTATTCAGAACCCTTTTTTTACCTCCTTTAGATAAAGTACTAATAAATTCTGTTCCTTTTTTTTTTAATTTCTTTATTGATAATGGTATTACATATGTGTCCTTATTCCCCCATTCCTCCCCAACCCCCCCATTCATGCCCTTACCCCCCCCTCGTTGTCTATGTCCATTGATTAGGCTTATTTGCATGCATATAAGTCCTTTGGTTGATCTCTCCCCCTTACCCCCACCCTTCCCTACCTTTTCTGAAGTTTGACATTCTGATAGATGTTTCTCTGTCTCTGGATCTGTTTTTGTTCATCACTTTATGTTGTTCACTGTTCCTTTTTTAAAAACTTGGAAAAGCCTATCTTTCTTTAGTAATAGTCTTTAACTCTATGTTACTAAATATGAGTATTATAAAATTTCAACATTTTTTCAAAGAAGAAACATGAAGTAGTATTGATAACTATGGGAAGAACTTAAGAGAAGTGTAGAATATAGCAGGCTAGCCTTATTGCAGTCTATGTGAGATTAAATATTTTAGACGTAGTTGTATGGCAAGGGAAGAGGGAAATAAAACAGTAGTTCTCTTAACATCTTTGTAGTTTTCTGTGGAAAGCTTCTTGTAACAACCATTGTGGTTTAAAAATTAGCAAGCAGAAGAATCACTCATGTTTTCATGAATACTGTCCCTGCAAAATGGCAGGCCATCACTGCACCTGGACTTCCAGAAGCCAAGTGACATAAATTTATAAAAGAGAAGTTACAACAATATAAGAAATCACTACAGGTAATTTTGTGTTTGGAATTTTGGTGCCGAGCCACTGCTGGATACAAGGGGGATAATGTGGTACATAACTAATCCCGTGCTGCCGGAGCAGTGACCCAAGGGAGACGAGGCCGTCCACCGGTTACTGTAATGCAGCCCAGTGTCATGTAGGGCCAGAGAGAGGACTCCGAAGGAAATCAGTTTACTTCAGACTCCTGTTATAGGGCAATGCATCGATTTTGTTAGGGGAGAACATAAGTAGGCGTGGATGAGAGGAAAATGTTCCAACTGATGGAATCTCTAAGTGCTCTAAGTGCTTTATTAGGGAGATGAAGAATTGATCGGTCTGGTCACAACCGTGGGTTTATTTAGAAAGCAGTAGAAACCCTAGCCGATTTGGCTCAGTGGATAGAGCCTCGGCCTGTGGACTGAAGGTTCCCAGGTTCGATTCCGGTCAAGGGCATGGATCTTGGTTGCAGGCTCAATCCCTGGCCCTGGTCGGGGCACATGCGGGAGGCAACCAACCGATATGTCTCTCTCACATCCATTTTTTTCTCTCTCTCTGTGTCTCTCCCTCTCACTTCCTCTCTCTAAAAATCAGTGGAAAAATATCCTCCGGTGAAGATTAACAACAACACAAAAATAGAAGGCAGTAGAAGACAGGGTTCTGGACACAATCTAGAAGGCTGGGGCTTGTATCCTCAGTCGGGGTGAACACACTAAATTGCTGGGAACGATCCTGTATGAGGCAGACCAGCTGAAGGTCTGGACAGTCAGATAGTTTCTCAGTTTGAATATGAAAATTGTAACTGATACTGGGAATTTAGTGAAGGTTGACATTATAATGTATAATGATTAAATTTTTAAAATTTTGTGCATCATTTCAGGAGCTGTGGGCCAAGCATTTAATTTATTGGTGATGTTTTTATTTTTAGAAGTTTGTATTACTTAACTTCTTTTTACTAGGAAAAATGTTTCTGTGGCCATTAGCTCTGGCATCTGAATTGCTACTGCTCTTCTGGGATCCAGAAGTAGTTCCAAAGTTATCAGGCCAGAGTTTGAAGAGGAAAGCTTAACCCTTTAGCCAGCAATTTCATATGATAAACACATTTATCTTCCTGTTCAGTTCTGTTTTATTTTGGGCCAGCTAGGACTTCAAATTACACACAGTTATTCCATTTTTTTCTTTGGGAGAATCAAGTTTTGGTCAGGTTTCAACCTGCATAAACCTTTATACTTCTATTTAGATCTATTTTTATTTATACTTTTGATTATAATTCTGCAAAAATGATGTGTGTGCTGATAGAAGCAGTCAAATGTCAGCACAATCTTAATCAGGCCAGTAACTGTGTTTTCTGAGGGTTTTCACGTATTTAGTTTTATTTGAAAATTGTATCGTTAGCAGGCATCATTGTTTTAAGGTGTTTCACCATAAGCTATTTTATATTTCACTTTTTAAAAGTTAAAAATTACTTACCCTAACATAGGTACTTTATTTACTTCTTCAAGGACTTTGCTCAGGAGATGCCGCACCTTTAATGCAAGAAGACGTGCTAAGTGCAGCCACACGTGCTGTTGGTGAGGAAGAGTCAGCCGAAGGAAACGCTGACGACCAACCAGAAGCCCCGACACTAGCCTTGCAGTCTCTGTTCTCACTGATCCGAGGTGAAGTGGAGCAGTTGGACTCGAGAGCACTTCCCCTTTGCCTTCATCAGGTACTGCACTAAACCCTTCGTCTCCCTAAAATTCTGGGGCCAATGTTAGTAACGACCTGAATCCAGCCCTGTAGTTGATTCCACCCCACCTGTCCTTGGTGAGCCCACCAGAAGGGACCTGGGCACGTGGGTGGTGGGAAATTTGAATATTACTGAACAGTGGCCACTCAATGGACATGGATATTCAATCAATAGTTCCGATAACTGCTAGCTTCTTTTATTTAGGGAAGAAGCTGTTTGCAAGTTAGAGTCCATGTAGCGAGCACTTAGTGAGCACCAGATAGGTGCCGGAAGCAATGCCAGAGACTGGGGAAACAAGGTTACTACCAGGTGTAGCCTTAAGAGAGCCCCTGTGGGAGAGGAGAAGCCGCTTGTGGGTAAATAATTGTGGGAGTCTGAATTCAGTGTTGGAGTAGACAGATGTTTAAGGTTCAGCAAGCCTAAAGTGCGTGGTGAATTTTGTCCCGTAGGTATTAGGAACTTGCAGGGTATGTATGCCAAGCATGTCAAACCCAAAGGCTAACACAGGCCAAATAAACGAGGCGTGTGGTCCGCGGGCTGCGAGTTTGACATGCCTGATGTAGGCACTTACTGGGGGAACAAAGTGAGGTGGTACAGGGAGAGAGGTCACAGTGGGGTATATCGCTGGAGATTAACATGAAAAGAGATGGGAAATGAAATGGGTAGCTGGTGGCATTGAGGCTTTAGGGACTGGGGGTGTTTAATTATGGGAGTGCCAGGATAAATTTGAATTTTAAATATAACTCTTCTGATGACCAGGAGAGTAAGGTAGGAGATGGAGAGCCCGGAGATCGGGAGGCCTTTAGGACAGCGATGAGGGAGCTTTCTTTCTTACACAAGAGCTAATTCAGAAAACAAAACCTATTTATGAGCTATGTTTTATTTTCCCTTAAAATGAAAATAACTGGTATAGGGGAATGGAAAAAGCTTGGCCTTTTTCTTCATTTACTTCTGTTGCATTTTAACTTTCGCAATGAGTAGTAATTTTTTTAATTTTTAAAAAGTAAAATATAAAATAGCTTTTGTCCCAAGGCAGGAAAATGTATCCTATATAATAAAGAGCTAATATGCTAATGGTCATGACACCCTCATTCTGTAATGACCAATCAGCAGGAGGCTGCATGCGCAGCAGGCGGGGTGGGCGGGGCTGCGTGCATGGTGAGGCGCACGCGGGTGGGTGGGGACTTGACACTGTGTCCCCTCCCGGCGCCAGCCGGGGATGTGATGCTGTGTCCCCTGCCAGTGGGGCTTGACAGGGGTGGGGCCGGCCGGGTCTGGGTCTCTTCCCTTTCAGTGTGCACGAATTTCATGCACTGGGCCACTAGTATTCTTATAAATGTATATTGCCTCCTTTGTGGACTTGAATGCCTGTGAGAAAATGGGTGCTGCTTTTTGACCTCTAAAACCTTCTAACTTGCCTGTCCAGTGGGGCTCAGCGGTTGAGTGTCAACCCAGGAATTGAGGTCACAGGTTCGATTCCCCATCAGGGCACAAGGTCGGATTGTGGGCACGGTCTCCAGTAGGGGGCATACGGGAGGCAGCCGATCAATGATGTTCCTCTCTCATTGATGTTCTATCTATCACTCTCCCTTCCTCTCTAAAAATCCATAAAATCATGTTTGAAACCTTCTAGCTTGCCCTAGTTGAGCAGCGCCAACACCAAGGCAGCTTTCTCAGCCTTCAGCCTTCCTTCTATTGGTACAGTAGAGACTTTGCAAAGGGTAGTCACACTTACTGTCACTTCATCCTCCAAACAACCATAGAGGTAACTATTAGCATCATCTGTTTACAAATGGGAAAGCAGGCTCCTTTACAAAGCAAGTTTCTTATCATTCTGGAGCTGGAATGGGTTTATTCCATTCATTGCATCTGTTTTTGTAACAACTTGGGTGAAATTTGAATCTGGGCTATTTATTAAGTTACATTGTTTAATTACATCTAATTTCTTGAGGTTGACAATATAATTGTAGGTTAGGGAAGAGAGTGTCCTAGTTCTTGGGAAATACACGTGCAAGTGTTTAGGAGTGATATATTTAGGAATGGCCTTGAATAATGCCAGCAACTTACTCAAGATTTTTCCATTAGAAAAAAAATACGTACGAGAGAAAGCAAATTTGGCAAAATGTCAACAATCAGCAAATCTAGGTAAAAGGTATATGGCTGTTGATTTTCCTATTCTTTGAACTCTTCTGTAGAGTTTCAATAAAAAAGAGGGGAAAGGGCATCTGGAGTAGGTGGAAATAACAAATGTAGTCAGATCCTTTCAAGAAGTTTATGTCACTGGGGTGCTGTTACATTAAAGGAGAGAAAAATGCACTTATCAATTGGCAGGCGATCCTACAGCTGAAAGCAGATCTAGTAGAAAATCACATTTTCGACAGGAAGATGGTAATGATCATGATCACACCTGAAGATAATTTAGTTTTTAATATCTCAAAGGAAAACTGTGCCCTCGTTCCCCAGGATCATACCAGTGCTGAACCCTGCAGGTTACGCTTCTTCAGTGTCTCAGCCTCTTCTCTCCTGGCAAAGAGCTGGGCGCGTACAGTGCGCGTTGGAAGGATGGGCTTTGGCTCTGCCTCTGACATGCTAAGTGGCTTTAGTTTCTTCTGGGAAGTTGTAGAGCAAGTGAGATAATGCATGTAGAAGCACTTAATACAGTGCTTGGAACACAGTAAAAGTCAAATAAACATTAAGCATCACTCTATTCTCGCTGTCACAAATTCCAAGATTGCTGTTAGAAATGACGGCTGGGATCAGCAAAGCCATGCTGAAGATGCAGCAGCTGAGCCATCAGGGCAGCAGAAGCAGCTGACGGCCCGCAGCCCCAGAGGACAGAAAGTCCTCCTCCCTCCCAAGGGAGACACAAATCAGGGCGAGACGAGGTGACGTTACTCATTTCAGTCTTGCCCAGCGCCTCGCCCTGTGCCTTTCGCCTGGACTCACCAGTTGTTGACATTTTACCACATTGTTGCCCTCTCCCCCCACATATTTTCCATGGAAGCACTTTTCCCCACATCCAAACCCGGTCGGCAAGTCCTGCAGATCTGCTTCAAAAATGTCCACAATCTGAGCTCCTCTTGCCTCCCTCATCGCTACATCTCAGCACAAGACACTGTCGAATCTCACCTGGATTCTTGCAGTGCACGCCTCCCCGTGGAGACCTCTCTGCTTCCACTCTTCCGTTTCGTTTTTTCCCCTCGTACAGCAGTCACTGTGACCCAGGTGAAATGTAAGTCAGACCATGTTACCCCTCTGCTCTAAGCCCTCCAGTCCTCGCTTCTCATTTAGAGAAGAAGCCCGAATTCTTACCATGGCCCACACGACCCTACAGGATCAGGCTCGTTCCTCTTCGACCTTCATCCCTACAACTCTCCTCCTCATTCACTCCTTCCCAGGAGAGAGGTGGAGGGAATCTCCAGTGAACAGAGACTCTAAGATGACAGCTATCCACCAAGGAGAGGGTAATTAGTCAGTCCTGTGTGGAGCAGATCAGCAGAATCTGAAGAGAGACTTTTATCCCATTTTCCTATTTCAGAATGCTTGATGTGTCTGAATATACTGAGAAGATTTAGGCTCTTAGTAGAGTATTTGGAGTTATTCATGTGAGAAATACATGGAAAACTATGCCCAGAAAAAAGGAAAGGAAAAGAAAAAAGTAGCTCCAGAAGCCATAACCGGTTTGGCTCAGTGGATAGAGCATCGGCCTGCGGACTCAAAGGTTCCAGGTTCGATTCCGGTCAAGGGCATGTACCTTGGTTGCAGGCACATTCCCAGTAGGGGGTGTGCAGGAGGCAGCTGATGGGTGTTTCTCTCTCATCGATGTTTCTGACTCTCTATCCCTCTCCCTTTCTCTCAGTAAAAAATTAATAAAATATATATATGTATTTTAAAAAGTAGCTCCAGGGAGGGAGAAACCAAGATGGCGGCATAGGTAAACACCTAAACTGCTGCCTCGCACAACAATTTCAAAACTACAACTAAAAGACAGAACGGACACCATCCAGAACCACAGGAAAGCTGGCTGAGTGAAAATTCTACAACTAGAAGGAAAGAGAAAAGCTCACAGAGAATTGGAGGTACGGCAAAGGGTCTTTGTGCGCGCAGAGAGGAAGGGCAGCTGAAAGCCTGGCTGACTTTCTCTGGTGGAAGGGGGAAGGAAGCCCCCAACCGCACTGAACCCCAGTTCTGACTGCACTGAACCCCAGTTCTGGGCGAGCCCCTGGGGACCCACGCTCTTACGGGGGGAGTCTGGACTCTCGGGCGGAGACTCGGGAGACGGGAAGGCAGAGGTCTGAAGGCACGCACGTGCGCGCAAGGGCAAGGCTGACAGGAAGCCAAGACTGAGACTCCACCCCATCCAAGCTGAGCACAGAGGCTATTGCAATTTGGCAAGTCTAATCCTATAAGGCTGTCTCCAGCACCGAACTTCTCCCAGCATAGACACAGCTGATCCTTACAGCCAACTGGCCTGGAGGTCAATTCTTCCCAGTGATACCAACAACAATCAAGACTTAATTACAACAAGGCTGTACACACAGTCCACAAAGGGGTGCACCAAGAGTGTCCACCTCAGGTTAACTGGGGAGGCAGACCCACTGGGCCATATTGGAAACTTAGCACACAAATCTACCTTACCAACTCAGGGAAGCAATGAAAATGCGGCGTCAAAGAATCAGATCACAAACGAAAGAAATCGAGGAAAACAAACAACTGGATATAGAATTCAAAACCACGGTTATAAGGCTTTTCAAGAATATCCTAGAAAAGGCCGAGAAATTTAGCAAGACCCTCAAGGATATGAAAAAGGACCAACTAGAAATTAAACATACACTGACTGAAATAAAAAATATTATACAGAGACCCAAAAACAGACAAGAGGAACACAAAAATCAAGTCAAAGAATTGAATTACAAAGAAGCAAAAAACACTCAACCGAAAAAGCAAAAAGCAAAAAAAAAAATCCAAAAAGTTGAAGATAATGTAAGAAGACTCTGGGACAACTTCAAGCGTACCAACATCAGAATTATGGGGGTGCCAGAAGAAGAGAGAGAGCAAGATACTGAAAACCTATTTGAAGAAATAATGACCGAAAACTTCCCCCACCTGGTGAAAGAAATAGACTTACAAGTCCAGGAAGCCCACAGAACCCCAAACAAAAGGAATCCAAAGAGGACCACACCAAGACACATCATAATTAAAATGCCAAGAGCAAAAGACAAAGAGAGAATATTAAAAGCAGCAAGAGAAAAACAGTTAGTTACCTACAAGGGAGCACCCATACGACTGTCAGCTGACTTTTCAACAGAAACTATGCAGGCCAGACGGGAGTGGCAAGAAATTTTCAATGTGATGAATAGCAAGAACCTACAACCAAGATTACTCTACCCAGCAAAGCTATCATTCAGAATTGAAGGGCAGATAAAGAGTTTCACAGACAAGAAAAAGCTAAAGGAGTTCATCACCACCAAACCAGTATTATATGAAATGCTGAAAGGTATTCTTAAAGAAGAGGAAGAAGAAAAAAGTAAAGAGAAAAATTATGAACAACAAATACATATCTATCAACAAGTGAACCTAAAAATCAAGTGAATTAAAAACCTGAGGGACAGAATAATCTGGTGAATATAATAGAATCAGGGGCATAGAAAGGGAGTGGACTGATAATTCTCAGGGGGAAAGGGGTATGGGGGGTTCATGAAGAGACTGGACAAAAATCATACACCTATGGGTAAGGACAGTGGGGGGGGAGGTAAGGGCAGAAGGTGGGGTGGGAAATGGGTGGAGGGGAGCTATGGGGGGAAAAAGGAGAAATAATTGTAATAATCTGAATAAAGATTTATTTAAAAAAAATAAAAATAAAAATAAAAAAATAAAATAAAAAATAAAAAGTAGCTCCAGGAAAAGTGTTTAGGAAAGGAAAAATAATAATAGTTTGGCCCATAATAAGGTAAGCATTAAGTATTTGTCTATCCATTGCTACAATATAACAATATGGGTTGCTGAATATGTATGAGAAAAAAAGTTTATGTATTTGTGGGATTGAGATAGAGGAGAATCAAGAGTCAATATTCGCCTTCCACTAAAACTGAAAAATCATGAGACAGCAAATTAAGCATAATGTTTAGAGACATAGAAGTTTAAAAAAAAAAAACACACAGGTAAAAGAACTCTAAATGCTTGCTCCTGAAGGAAGAAAGGAGTATAGAGCAAGAAGGGGGGTGGGGCTTTCTGAACACACCTGCGAGAGCTATTGGCTCCTTGAACCATGTACAGTCATAATTTCGATAAAAATAAGAACTAAGAGGTAACATTTGTAATTTAAGCATAAGGTGAGAAGAGCCTCTGCGTTAAGGTAGTGACAGTGGAAACAGAGGGATGACTTTGAAATCTTCTAAGGAAGAATCACTAGGGCTTGTGCAGATAGCAAAAAGGCGTGAGAGAGAAGTCAGAGGCAACGCTAGGAGGTACAGTTTGGAGGAACGGTATGTACCATTAGTATAAGTTGGGGATTAAAGAGGGAGAGCTAACTTGGGGACGATGATTATTTTTAAAGTTATATTATGTGGCATATTCCTAAAGGTCATTGGAAATATGACTGCAGTTACTTTAGATATTACTTTTAACTCTGGGAACTCTTAAAGACTCATTTAAAAATTCTCGTTCTTGGGTGTGAGTAATGTTTCATACACCGACTCAGTTAACATGACTGCAAGTTAGCTTTACTGGGCGGCTGAAGTCTGAGCCTGGAAGGGAGAGGAAGGACACCCAGTGCTGTGGTCTCTGTCCAGTGAGCTTTCACTGAAAAGCATCGGACTCGGCAGGAAGTGCCTCCCTGGGACCCTTGCAGCCCCTCTGTGAGGCTGTGCCCCAAAGGTACACCTTCCCAGGTCCCTCCTTGTTCCTGGCAGGTGGAGGCCTGGAACCAGGACACCTTAAAACGTTTACCCTCCCCAAGTGTCCTTCAGCTTCCCTCTTCACGTGATGCTCTGCCTCTTGCACTCCAGGTTCAGACTCACATTCAAACACCACCCTAAGCACTTGCTGGCATGTGCTAGGCATTGTGCTAACTACGCATTCGCAGTCCTGCAGCAACTCTGCTCATAGAGTTGTCGATATTATTGTCATATTTGAGACATGAAATGACACGTCCCAGGTCACAGCTGGTAATGACAGAGCTGGACGACAGTGCAGTCACGTTGTCCCCCTCCGATCCTCACATTCTTCCAGGTTTAGACACATGGGACCTCCAGGAAAGGTCACACCTTCTCTTGCCCTGCTCGGCGTGGCAGGGTGGGCTTTCACAGGGGAGCACCCTGTGTGCTTGTTTTTCAAGCCGTCCTTTCACCCGGAAATGCCTCTTGCTTTAGAGGCATTGGTTTTCATGATTCTGTCTTCATGGTTGCTTTTGTGGTATCGGAACTACCAGAAACCTGAAAGCTAACTGAAATTTGTGTTTCTCTAGTGCCAGGAAATGTGGGTCAGAATGGGTATGGGCTCCATCAATACTCCTTTCTTTAAAAAATATATTTTATTGATTTTTTTTACAGAGAGGAAGGGAGAGGGATAGAGAGTTAGAAACATTGATGAGAGAGCAATATCAATCAGTTGCCTCCTGCACATCTCCTACTGGGGATGTGCCTGCAACCTAGGTACATGCCCTTGACCGGAATCGAACCTGGGACCCTTGAGTCCGCAGGCTGACGCTCTATCCACTGAGCCAAACCAGTTAGGGCCCATCAATACTACTTAAACGAGAGCATTTATCCATAACTACGCCTGTGATGCACAAGCACACAAAGGCCAGGAGAGTCGCTTTGAAGAGCGGACAGCAGTCCTTCCTGATGGGCAGCCATGTCTCATGTCACGTATGGCGGGGAAATCTGTGCCATGCCATAGATTTTTCACTGGGAGTTTGTGGATGATATGTGGTCACTGATCTCTATTGGGTGTAACGCAGGGATGTGTGGGACCTGCTAACACGCCAGCTCAGGGGAACTGTATGCAGTGGCATCCATCATGTTGGCAGCTTGAAGTCGACCATGATGGTAGGATTGACATCACAAAAATCAGCAAACACTGCCCACCAGGGCTCTCCCCAACACTCTGCAGCCGATTAGTAAACGTTTGGTTGCAGTCTCTGGAATTCTCATTTTGTAGGGGAAAAATGGTTGAATATTGACAATTTGATTTGGTTCATACTAGCACTGTGATAGCTTACTATTAGAACAATGAGCTGATCAAAGACATGCAGGATCTAGAAAATCCATGGTTGCTTTGTAAAGTCCTAAGAGTAGAAAATAAGTGTGGAATCAGACTTCAGGTTGAACCGAATAGTCACAGAAAGGTGACTCTCTCTTGCTCCTGGGAAAGTGTTATGTGTATGGAATACATTTTAAGTTAGGTAAATATTTTCCTTTAAAAGCACGGTGCTTCCACGGTGGGATTTGGAGAAACCACTCCTTTTCACTGTCGGTGTATAGGTCTGACAAATACACTGGCAGCTCCCTGGAGCACGGAGGTGCGGAGCTGAAGGAGACATTGTTCTAGAAGCGTACAGTGCTTATAGGAAACATTCCAAATGCGACAACAGTTTAGGCAGGTATTTCTCACAAAATACTGTCTTATGGTTTGGTTTGTAAGTAAAGGTCTAAATAAAAGATCCAAGTTTTTAGAACCAAAGAATGTTTAAACCTAAAGGCGCCTTAGGATTAATATGGTAACTGATGGGCCTCACAGGGACCAGACCCTGACGCTCCGGACACTCCATCCCGTGCCCTTTACACTGGGCAGCACTGAGTGGCTTCCAGGCATCATTGCTCAGCTCTGAGCACGGGGCCCGCCCGCCTTTTCTGTGATCGGAGCAACCAAAAGTGGGTGTCCTGCCCCCGAGGTGGTTTGTGAAATAGAAATGGGAGGAATGGGGTTGTGAGGTCTCCTGTGATGTGACATATGCCAACTTTTTAATTGACAGTAAACAAAATCATTCTCACATCATATCTTTTTAAGCCTCTGTAGTATTTCCCTCATTCTTTAGAGTTCTTGCTTCTAAACTCTAATGAATCAGTGAGGTTTGCTTTGACTGGAAACAGGATAGGAAGAATGAGTTTGTATGAAGACCAAAGAATGTCCTGTTTGCTTTGCTTGATAAGTGACTTCAGCAGTGTGTCCTGTGCCTGCAGTCAGATTTCTTCTGAACCGGTCAGTGTACTGAAGTCGTTTTCTTAGTTTGATATTATTAAAGGCTTTCACAGTTTCAAGGTCTTGATTTCTTCAAATTCATCATTTCATCCGAATATTAATTTAATGTCTTGTTTTTTACTTTTAACAGATAGCAGAGTCCTATTTCCAGGAGGAGGACTGTATCCTTTTCTTAATTACAGGAAGAAATTCATCAAACTCTTAGAAAACTGTACATTTTTTGTTTTCAAATTTTTATTAAGGTATTATATGTGTACATATCTTACCATTGCCCCCCCACCCCACTCCCATACATGCCCTCACCCCCCAATGTTTTGCATCTGTTGCTTACTCTTATATGCATGCATACAAGTCCTTCAGTTGATCTCTTATTTCCCCCACCTCTCCCTAACCTTACCGCTGTAATTAGAAAAACTGTACATTTTTAAAACTTGAGATTTACATACAAGAAAATGTATAGCTATGTTATTTTTAATAAGTTTTAATAGTTGCATGCACCCATGTAATCACCTCAGAAAGCAAGATGTAGGGACTCTGTCACTCCTGAAAATTCTCTAGGACTAACTCAATAAATGAGCCCTAATTTTTTTAAGTATATTTTTTATTGATTTCAGAGAGGGAGAGGGGGAGAGAGATAGAAACATCAATGATGAGAGAGAATCTTTGATAAGCTACCTCCTACATGCCCCACACTGGGGACCGAGCCTGCAACCTGGGCATGTGCCCTGATTGGGAATCGAACCGTGACCTCCTGGTTCATAGGCCGATGCTCAATCACACCGGCCAGGCAGCTCTAATTTTACCAGAATCTAAATATTTGTGTGTTTGGGGGGGTGGGGCGGGGGAGGGGAAGGAGGGGCAGCACATTGCTGAAAAATATAATTTAAAAATCCATTGGATTTTCTTCCTTTGAATTAAGCAGAGTTACAAGTCAACTAATCTATATATATAAAAGCCCAGCAACCGGAACGGCAGAAGGACTGGAACAACTGATGGCTATGACACCCACTGCGGCAGCCAACCAGCCTGATCCAGCCCCCGATGGTCCCCCAACACCCCGATCAGGGGCGGGGCCAGCCGGACCCCACCCATGCACGAATTCGTGCACCAGGCCTCTAGTATTGATATAATAGAGCCTGCAAGCATATTGCACATAGTAGATCTCACAACTGTCACACATATATCTGCAAAGTAAAGATTTCATTTTTCATTCATAATAAACAATAAATGTTGTCAAGTGAGATTGTATGTTAAATTTTATATGGGAAAGATTCTCCCTCAGTCTTCCAATTTCCCTTTTTAAAAACTACTCTTCTTTATGAGGGATGGCCCAATACGTACTCTCTGGAAAGGCTGTATCAGAAACATCTGTTTTCCCCATTTGTGTGATTTTTTCCTCCTAACCTTACTGACTTCCACCACACCTCTGAGCAGATTGAGGGATAGGCAGTTGCCCCCTGAACTCTATCAAGCAAGCTGGTAACACTTTCAGACAGTGACAGTTTACCACAAAGTCTGTAGAAAATCCAACTGTGGTGGAAATGAAGCTAGAACACAACACTTTTTTTTTTTCTTTAACTAAAGAAATGTATGGTGTAGTGCAGGGCTGACCAGCATCAACATCTCTGGGAGTTTCTTAGAAATGCAAGTTCATGGGCCTTAGAATCAGAACTTCTGGTGATCAGACCCATGAATCTGTATTTCAGCAAATTTTTCAGATTATGTTCAGTTAAGTAAAAAACATCCATAAGTCATGGGCAGAGGAAAACTGAGTTACATGTCCCAGCTTCTCCCTGGCCTAGTTTATGACCCCTGGCATATTTTTAAGGCTACAAATAAGAAGCAAACCTCTGAGTGATCTTGAGAAGGACAAAAAGCTAGACAGTGAGTGTTCCCGTCCTTCCTCCTGGCTCAGCATCTAGGACATGGCCCAAAGGAAGGCAGACAGTTGGGCAGCCTACCACGACCTCATATGATGCTAAATATGTGATGCAAATGGAGATGGCAGGCGTTTATAAGAAAATCTGCAGAGTTTCACATACTTATGAAAATTACTGTGGCAGGTTAGTTACATTTTTATGGAAGAGTCCTGTGTTTGGCTCCGTCCTCGCTTAGGCATGTAACCCTTAGGTTTTATGAGAGAAGAGCTTTCAGTGAGAAGTAAGTGAGGGATTAAGGTGAGTGAAATCAGAAACAGCTTGACAGGAGAGAGGGTAGCAGGTGCTTGACAGAAAGTAATTTAAGGAGAGGAAAGAGGGAAACACAGATTCCAGGATTCCGTGGGAGTCCCGTTTCCAATTAAATTACACTTAATTGACGGCTAGAGAGAGATTAGCAAACAGGCTTTCCTGAGCATTGAAATTTTCGTTTCTACTGTTTGCTGATAGAATGGAGCCCAAGTAGCTATCGCATAATATGCTGCATTAAAATGTACCTACTTCAAAACCAAGAAACCTAACTTAAGACATGTTTAAACTAAAAAATATTTAGAGTCCTCTTATTTTTTTTGTAAGTTTCAAGTTTCGCACTTTATATAGGACATTAGTCTTCAACTATGTGGCTAAGTGTAAATAGCCTGGATTTCTATTTTCCTCAAGTTTTCTATTCAGATGAGAAAGCAATGAAATTCATTCAGCTTGAACGATTGTATCATGAGCAATTGCTTGCAAATCTTTCTGCTATTCAAGAACAATGGGGTGAGTACAGACTAACAGAATGTGGAATTATCAGCAATTTAACAAGTTGCTATCTAGAAAGTTAACACATTTGACTGGGCTTTGTAAATCAGGAAAGAAATGTTTCTACTCTCACGTTACTGTTGCAAAGAAAGTTCCATTTTCACCACAAGCAATGTCACTGTGAGAAAACCTCTCTTTGTGTTTTGTTCTTCATATCGATGATGCTGCGTAGAGAACTCCCGCCACTACTTGCATTTCTTCTGATCCCTTTGTATGCCCTGCTGGCTAATTCAGTCTCTGAGATAACATTTACTTACCCTGAAGAGTAATCACGTAGCTGTTTCTAACTATATTGACTTATGGGTTATTTGAGAAGATAATTTTGCATGCTAATCTTTATAAGTGTGCCAATTAACTATTTTCCCTCCTAGATATGATTTGTAATAGTCAGTGACTAACAAATATTTTAAATTTAGAAACAAAATGGAAAACTGTACAGCCACGTGCAGTCACGTCTCCAAGGAATTCAGAAAAGGGATTTAATGGTGAAGATTTTGAACGGCTTACCAAATTTTGCGCAACACATCAAGAGTAAGTATTTCAGTGTTTGGTTAGAGTGAGCTTGGATTAGAATATTGAAGAGCCATTGTAGCATTGATATTTGAAATACAAGATCCATTTCTTTATTTGTTTTGTTAATGTTTTCAACTGGATAAAATAAAATGATTAGGTTTCTTTTTCAGCTTTTATCTGTTTCTTATACCAAGCTCAGTGAAAGGTCAACTTCACAGAGGTTCAAAGTACTTTTTAATTAAAAAATTTTTTTTATTATTATTGAAAGTATTGCATGTGTCCCCTTTTTTTTAATTAGAAATTTTTAAATATAACTTCTACTTTTTATATCTGATTGGTTAAGAGATTAGGCAATTCAGATGGAAAAATTGTGTATTAGGACTGTTGGCCAATATTTGTAAATTATAGTAAAAAACATATTTTTTAAAGAGTAGTCTAATAATGGAAACAAATACAGTATTTAACCAAAATAATGCAGAAGGGAAATTACATTTACCAGATAATTTTTAATTGCTTGATTTTTATCGAAGAATTGGATCTTTAAAGCTAAATTACAGTAATAATAAAGCACTTAAATATATTTTTAATTCGTATTTCAAGACTTAGAATTCGGAAGCTGAGGGGCATGGTAATGATTAAACTGGTGCAGAATGAGTCTAGATTCAGAAGTGATAACTTATTCAACTCTCATGGTGACAGTTTTCTTATGTTGGTCATTTTGAACCTTTGAAACCAAATATTTTGGTATTTTGCACTGTAACCTAATTTCTTAGCCTGTTAAATATGTTACCTTTCAACTTCACAGTTTCAAAATAATGGAATTTTTAAAGGCAAATAAGAGATTTGCTTCAAAATATTCAGTACACTTTCCCTGTCCTTCGCATGGAGCTAGTTGTTGTTTTTTCTGCATCTCAGCATTTGTAGTTTATTTGGGAGCCAGCGCTGCTGTCCGCAGTGGGAATGTTCCGTGCTAATGTCAGGACCCTGAGGAGCTGTAACTTTTCTACAGCATTTCAGTGACATTTGTTTGGAAGCATATTACCGCTGTAATTTTTTTTAACTCTTTCTTTTCTCTCTTTTTTCCCTACAGCCCTCTTTCATCCACACACAAGGTAAGGTATTGTTTCTTTGGAAGTATTTACAGGGAAAATGTTGTGTCATACGTCTATAGCATGACTCTCGTAGAAAATGAACCTTCCTCAAGTGTCTTACCCCTTTCCATGTTACTGCGCTAGTTCCCCCAACAGCGTCTTTGTCTCGTCCTGTTTCACCGTAGACAGCAGCTGCGGAGACGGCCCAGGGGAGGGAGAGCTTGGCGGAGTCAGCGGTGTCTGCGGGTCCCCAGGGAAGCGGAGCAGCAGCCCAGGCGCCGGGTATGTGTTGAAGGGAGAGGACCGACACCTGCCGCCCCTGACACTGTTTTACAGGTGCTGCGTCCGAATTGCTGTCACATCTGAGATGCTGTGCTGACTTTTTTTTGCACATACTTTTTCTAGACAAATAGCAAAGTGAGATTTTTTTGTATTATGAAAGTCTATTTTCTAGATATCTAGTAGTCGAAATTATAAAATCTAAGTTCTTATAAAAACAGTTATTTCCATGTTTTTCAGCACATGGCTGTCTGTGTCTAACACAGTATGACAAGATTGTACAAAAATGCTCTGAAACAGAGTTGGTTTGGGTGTATTCAGACATTCTTTTCTGTTTAAAAACCAACAATTATTACATGGACTTAGCCAGCCATTTGTTCTGTATATCTAACTATTTAAAAGTATTGATAATTTATCCATAGCATTGATTCCCTTCCCTTTTATGTTGACTAACAAGGTGTACTTTAAATTTGCATATATATTTCAAAAGCATTTGTGATATATTTTGTGTCCCTTTGTGTCCTATGTCAAAAGTTAAAGATTTTTAGAAACTGTTTTTTATATTAGTAATGTATGTTAATTATAAAAACGTTAGAAAATAAAGATAAATGAATACATTTTAGGGTGTTTATTTTTCCTGATGTATGATTTTTAGTACTAATTTATATTCCTGAGCCCTGATATTAAACAACAGCATCAGGTGTTTGGACTGAGTTGCCTGAGAGATAAGATGATGATGATGCTGCTTGCAATTCAGTTCTCCTTTTTCTTTTTATAAAGTCCTTTTTTGTCCCCTAATTTATCTCCTTTATTTTTATGAGGCAAATTAAAGATAGTGCCTTAGGTCAATCCTACTGCATTCTGTTCTTCTGTCTCTTCGGTTCCAGTCATTTTTATATTGGAAACCAGAGTAAAATGAGCTTCAGTCTCAAAGAGGGAGAAAGTCGCAACATGGCCACCTGGTCAGGCGTGGCTGTCTCCGTGTGGCGCACACTGGGAGAGTGCCCTCAGGCTGAGAAGCTAAGGGTGGCCCTGGGGACTGGCTGCGTGGCCAGCTCTAGCTGGGCCCTTACAGCGTGGCCTCAGCTGTGGGGCTGTTCCCGATGGGAAGCTCAGGCACCACGTGGAAGGCACTTGCTTGATCCTTTGACTCACTCCCAGGCCCTGGGTCCTCTGCTTTCTCATTAAAGGGCAGCGCGCTCTGCCAAGTCAGTGCCTGGATTACCACAGACTCTCACCAGTGAGATCCTTCGGGGAGGGCGTGCACTAAATCCACGGCAAAAAATCTGGCCAGGTCTGCTAAGACAATGTCTTTTAAAGAAAAACGTCAAGTCTCCCAGAATTAGTCTCGTCTGGTTATTCTGTGAATACATACATAGAAATGTAAGAATATGAGAAAAAAAATATGAAAATGCTGCTTTAAATGATTTGAATATAATACATTATTCTTGTTTTACTTCATATTCCTCGTTTCTAACAATGAAAGACATGTCGTACAATCTAGACTTTCCTTTTCCCTTTTCTTTCTGTCTACATTCCTTCTTCTGTGATAGGTGACTTGCTGTTTTTTTGTGTCTGGTTAAAGGCTGTTTCTACAGCCAGTTTCTCTCCCCTCTTACGTTGACTAACGTAGGGTGAAGCGTTTAGAACCAGTACCAGGCCACAGTGAGAAGTCAGCATGTTCTCACTCTCTCATACTTCTCTTCCTGCTCCACATGCCGTCACTACCCCATACCAGTTCTCTCAGTGTTCTCTGCGTATCACTCACTGCCGCTTTTCTAGCTAATCTCCCCGTATTAAAGTCTTCAAGTAATTTGCATAGTATTTTATATTTTCAAAATACTTTTATGTATTTTATATCATCTGTTCCTCTTAACAACCAATATAAGGCCTGCTGAATCATTTGAAGAGACTCGAAGTGAAGTGACTTATGCAGGAACAGAACTAATTAGAACTCAAAGCCAAAACAGTTTTCTGGCCCTGTGGTCCATCCTTTTTATTAATTTGTATTTTTATTGATTTTTAGTAATATTTTATATGTAGAAACAATGTTACCTACATTGTAAAAAATGATAACAAAGTGAAGGCCTATGAACCTAATACCCAAATAAGGACTAAATTATTGTCAACTCTGAGGGTTGGGTGAAATCCTGAATTTTAGATTTATCATTCCCTTCCCATTTTTTTTATCAACTTTATTGACATACAGTTTTCATGCTGTAAATGTACCTGTTTTAAGTGTGTAATTTGATGAGTTTTGACAAATGTATGTGCTCATGTGACCACTGCCCCAGGGAAGATAAGAACATGCATGTCCCCTCTATAGCCGGTCCCTCCCACCTCCGGTGCCAGGCAGCCAGTACTGCTCTGTCACAGATGAGTTTCCCTGTTTTGGAATGGAATGTAAATAGGGTGCTCAGCGTATGTTTGGGTAGTCACCCATGTTATCGTATGTATCACTAGTTCATTCCTTTTCAGTGCGGAGCAGCATTTTTCTCTTTTTCTGCTGCACCACGGCTTGTTTATCCACTCGCTTGTGGATAGACATTCGGGTTCTTTCCAGTTTGGGGATATTGTGAATAAAACTGCTAGGATGTCACTTTGTGGATGTATGCTTTTCTTTCTCTAGGTAAATAATTGAGGCTGAAATGGCTGGGTCATAGGGAAGGAACCTGCTTAATTTTATAAGAAATTGCCAACCAGTGTTTTAGAGTGGTTGCGCCATTTTGTACCCCACAAGCATTATATGAGAATTTCAGCTGCTTCATGTCCTTGCTGACATTTAATGTTGTCAGTCTTTTATATTTTAGTCATGTTAGCAGATATGAAATTATGTCACTGTGGTTTTAACTTTCTTTCCCCTGACGACTTGGTATGTACATTTTTAATTTTTAATTAACTTCTGCAGAAGGTATAGTAATTTATACTATTATCAACATTTCAGACTTAGTTTAAGTATGTGTTTTACTCTAAAATATTTACTGTGAAAACTCTTTTTTTCAAGTCTGATACCACTCAGATGTTCCTGTACAGTGTTAACTAATGAGGTCCTCAGAAAGGTCCCACACCCTGAGATATTGGAGGAAGGGTCCCTAAAGAGAACACGGGGGCATAGGCTGTGAAAGACTGACTTAAAGGCATGTGCACTTCGCTAGAGCATGTGCAGGAACTTAGGTTAAGTCTGACTTCTCATTTTAGAGCTACCTCTTTAAATCATTGTTGAGGAAGTATCTGCTGTGCACTCAGCTCTTCCTCCATTTTATTCGTCAGAGTAGGCTTTTTGTTTGTGGTTGGTTTTTAGTGAATGTGAAGTCAGTGCAATGGGGGCAGCAAACTGAGCTCACTAGATTTGTGGGTTCAGAAGAGCCAATTAACAGAAATGCATGTCAGTGTTAACAGAAGCATCAGCAAGGGTAAGTTTTATAACATACTTGCAGAAAATATTTTGTGTCAAACATGTGAATAAAACATCCCCCCCACTTTACCTGGGACACCATTAAAGCATCACACAGGGATTCCTAAAAGAGAAACCCTCAGGACAAACTGGCAGGACCCAGCAGCAGATGAGACATCCAGGAAACTGGGAAGCTGGAAAGTAGATGGATGGGTGGCAACTGGCTAAGCACCAGAGAAAGCTGTGTCTGCAGCAAAAATGCTGGTTCCTGTCTGGGGAGGTTGGGATTGGAAGCACTGAGGGTACCGCTGAAGTCAAGGATATAAGGCGCTAGAGTCTGGCTCAGTGGATAGAGCAGCGGCCTGCGGACTGAAGGGTCCCAGGTTCTATTCCAGCCAAGGGCACATGCCGGGGGTGTGGGCTCGATCCCCAGTAGAGAATGTGCAGGAGGCAGCCAGTCAGTGATTCTCTCTCATCATTGATGTTTCTATCTCGCTATCCCTCTCCCTTCTTCTCTGAAATCAATAAAAATACATAAAAAATGAAGTCAAGGCCGTAGGGTTGGACTGGAAACAGGAGGTTGGGCTGAAAGGCGAGTCAAGGAGCACCGAGACCTTGGTGTTCCCTCGGCTAAGCAGAGGCTGCAGGGTTACTTGTTGGAGAACATGACAGAGAGGAGTTGTGGGCGCAGGGTCAGGCACAGCTCAAGGAAGGGCTATTATGTAGAAAACGAGGATTGAATGAAAATCTTATAGACGGAGTGGTGAGACCTTTAGCCTACTTTCTGTGTTTAGCATTTAAACGTGTGGCAGCAAATCTCTTTTTTCCCTCTCTGGGAAATGAGCTACCAGTCTAGGAGGTAAAACCTCCAGAAACCACGTTAAGGGCCTCCCAGTGAATGGCCCCACCCACTTTGCCCCACATTGAGGCCGACTCCTGGGGAAGGCTTGCCTTGAACCAGGGGCTGCTTGTTGTCTCGTTTAAGAAAACCTCAAGGTCGGGTAGACAAGCCAAGAGAAACTCAGAGGAAACAAAATGCAGAGAACAGACAAAAACTCTTTTTTAAATGAATATTATCACAGAGATTAGAGGAAATATTGTATAAATGAAAGCAAAAAGAACATGTTTTTTTTAAAATATTTTATTTATTTTAGAGAGAAAGGGAGAGGGAGAGAGAGTGAAACATCCCTCAGCTGCCTCCTGCCCGCCCCCTCCTGGGAAGCAAGCCCACAAGCTGGGCAGGTGCCCTGACCTGGAATCCAACTGGTGACCATTTGGTGCACCGGAAGATGCTCAACCAACTGAGCCACACCAGCCAGGACAGGATGCTGTTCTGTTGTTGTTGTCTTAATTTTTATTGACTTCAGAGAGGAAGGGAGAGGGAGAGAAAGAAACATCAATGATGAGAGAGAATCATCAGTCGGCTGCCTCCTACATGCCCCACACTGGGTATCAAGCCCACAATCCCGGGCATGTGCCCTTGACCGAAAACAAACCTGGGACCTGGGACCCTTCAGGCCGATGCTCTATCCACTGAGCCAAACTGGCTAGGGAAAGATGCTGTTTTGTTTTTGTTTTTTAAAGACACATGCAGAGAATTAAACATTTATAGAAATTTAGAAATATGATAGCCAATATAAAAAGTTAATTAGAAGAATTAAAGGGTGAAATTGAGGCAGTGTCCCAAAAAGCTGATCCAAAACAAAGAGTATGGCAGAAAAGGCTGAGGTGATCAGTCCATGGGGCCCAGATCCTACTCCGGGCATTCCAAAGGGAGAATGGAAAGGGCAGGGACCGCCATCAAAGAAATAATACAAGGACATTTCCCTGAATTGAGGTCATGAGTTTCCGATGGAAAGTCCTACCACTGCCCTAGCCTGTGTGGCTCAGTGGCTAGAGCATCAGCCTGCAGACCAAAGGGTCCCGGGTTTGATTCCGGTCAAGGGCACAGCTCG
The DNA here is from genome assembly GCF_963455305.1 of Plecotus auritus. Taxonomy (NCBI): domain Eukaryota; kingdom Metazoa; phylum Chordata; class Mammalia; order Chiroptera; family Vespertilionidae; genus Plecotus; species Plecotus auritus. The sequence goes on from NC_137780.1 coordinate 15,626,585, forward strand.
ATCCACATTAGGGGGCGTGCAGGAGGCAGCCGATCCTTGATTCTCATTGATGTTTCTATCTCTCTCTTCCTCTCCCTTCTTCTCTGAAATCAATATGTGTGTGTGTGTGTGTGTGTGTGTGTGTAAATAAAAATTAAAAAAGAAAGTCCCACCAAGTACCCAACACAACAAAAAACTTTATGAAGTTTCAGGACATCAGATGAAAAGAAAAAGTATCTAAATCTTCCAGGAAGAAAATGCAGGTCAAAGGGTTGGTATTCAGAATGGTTAAGAAACGACATTCCTTCTGGAAGGCAGACACAGTACAGCAGTGCCTTCCTTCAGAGTCGGGAGACAAATGATGTCTGACCGAGGAAACTTGAGCCACGTTTTAGGGGCAAAGGAATAAAGGCTTTCAGATGTGAGAACCTTTTCTTAGGAAATGTTCCCCAGGAGAGAATAAACGAAGAGGAGACCTGGGACCCAGAAACTAAGGTTTCCAGCATAGCGCCTCCGGGAATCCCAGGACGGGGGTTGGGGGGGGGTGGGGGGGTGGGGGGGTAGGGGGTTGGATTCTCTCTCATTGATGTTTCTATCAGGGGGGGTCAGGGCGGCACCTGCGTGGCACTCCTGGAGCGCAGCCCAGGTCAGGGCTCAGGAGGTTTGGAAACGTAGACTCCCTGTAGCCATAGTTGTACATGGGTCAGAGCTGAGAGACACTAAGGAGCGATTTTTTTAAATGAAGTAATGGGTCAATTATCAACCCCAAGGAAAGTCCAGTGGAAATGAGAAAGAAAAAGGCCTCATGGTACACAGTGCGGGTCAGTGCGCGTAATATTGACAAAGCCGTGTACGGTGAACGTTTGAACACTGAATTGCCCCGAAGTGTGTGGAACTGTCAGGGGAGCCAGAGGAGGGAAACACCTCCATTCGGAGGGCTGCAGTATTGTTGTGTCGCGCGTTATTCATATGTCCTTTCTCTTCCTCCTGTACAAAGTGCTTTGAATGTTAAAACAACTTGTTTTTCTTCATCTTCAGAGAGTGGAACTGGTCCTGGCATGGAGCCAAGTGGAGAGAGCCAGCAGAGGGAGGAGACCCCGGGGAGCAGGCCCTGCTGCGGCCAGACGGCCCGGCGGGCGGCTCCCCCGCGCCCTCCTGCAGCTGCGGGCCAGGACCGCACCGAGGAGCCGCTGGGCAGCGCCGCCGCCCCGGAGCTCCCCGCCCAGCCCTCCCAGGCCGCCGGCACGCCAGGGCCACTCTCTCCCCAGAGCGCCGGGGAGGATGGCAGCCGCCCGCAGCCGGCTCCCCCGGAGGCCCGCGGAGCTGTGGCCCAGGTCGAGGGCCCCGCTGAAGACCCCGAGGTGTCCCCTTCCAGCGGGGCAGTGACAGAGCCACCGGCGTCAGCAGGCTCCGAGCAGACACCCCCTGCTTCGGAGGCTCACTCCGCGCCCGCTCCCAGAAAGGAGCTCCAGTTGCCGCTTGCAGATGCTTCCGAGGCGTGGCCCACAGACCCACCTGAGCCCCAGGACCTGAAGGAGCCGCAGCAGCCCGACCCCGCGGGCAGGGATGGGGGGTCACCGCGGGGGCGGGCTGCCCCCCAGCGCCCTGCCAGGGGCCCTGGCGAGAATGCCCACGCGGCTGACCTAAGTGCAGGGCTTCCGGAGGGGTGCATGGCCCCCGAGGGGCGGGGCGATCAGGACCACCGCGTCAGCAAGGAGGCGGAGGACTACCTGAGCAGCCTTTTGGAGGGGTGCCTCCGGGGCACAGAGGACTCTCTCTCCTGCGAGGAGGAGGACGATCCGGACCTCCCAGACCTGTCTCCCGACGAGGCCTCCTACAGTCTCCAGGACGACCTGCCCTCCGACGGCAGCCTGTCTCCCGATGACCTGGCGAAAAGGATCGAGATCGCGGAGGTGAGCGCTTCCCAACGTCAAGTGGAATTCTACAGCACAATGTGCTCGCTGTTGCCCCGCGTTTACAGCTCCCCTGGTCTCAGACACGCGGGCTGTTAACTCTGAGGAGTTTCACTCGTTTTCATCCTGGCTTCCGCTCCGGAGCTCACAGTGATGCCCCCGGGTATGCGCCTCGGGAGCACCCTGTTGGGTTCCAGAGGCTCATCCCGCAGGCCTAGGAGCGGCGGTGAAGATGAGATGAGTCACTTCCTTGTAAGGAAACCTCATTTTTCTTCTCATCCATCTAGAGGGTAAAATGGAATGCACTCTGTCCCTTCCTCTTACTAATGCATTTTTTAATTCTCTGAAACAGTGTAACAGAAGGAAGGACACAGTCTAAAATACAGTAAGACTAGGAGGTGCTGGGTGGACTTGAATTGGATGCTGTGAGTGTTCTCGTTCGCACAGTATTAATTTAAAGTTCAAGATTTGCACAAACCACACTGGTACTTGACAAAGACAATTATTATAAATAATTGAAAGTTTTAAGCTTTCTCTAATCATTAATGAGTCTAATCGAAACCAAAAAAAGAAAGAGGAAAGAAAGAGAGGATGAGGATCAAGATGGCCATTCTCCTTTTTCCATTTTAAAATTCAGGAAAAAGAAAAGATCCTTCCTGAAGGCTCTTCATGTGGCAGGTGCTGTGGGCAGTAGGGGAGGTGCTGGGGGCCGTGGGGGCAGGTGCTGGGGGCAGTAGGGGAGGTGCTGGGGGCAGTAGGGGAGGTGCTGGGGGCAGTAGGGGAGGTGCTGGGGGCCGTGGGGGCAAGTGCTGGGGGCTATAGGGGCAAGTGCTGGGCTCATTGGGGGGAGGTGCTGGGGCCAGTGGGGGCAGGTGCTGGGGGCAGTGGGGGAGGTGCTGGGGGCAGTGGGGATAGGTGCTGGGGGCAATAGGGGCAGGTGCTGGGCGCATTGGGGGGAGGTGCTGAGGGCAGGTGCTGGGGGCAGTGGGGCAGGTGCTGGGGGCAGTGGGGCAGGTGCTGGGGGCAGTGGGGCAGGTGCTGGGGGCAGTGGGGGAGGTGCTGGGGGCAGTGGGGATAGGTGCTGGGGGCAATAGGGGCAGGTGCTGGGCGCATTGGGGGGAGGTGCTGAGGGCAGGTGCTGGGGGCAGGTGCTGGGGGCAGTGGGGGAGGAGGCAAACCGCCTAGGACAGACAGCTTTTAATCTGAAAGAGGGCAAAATATGTTCCCCACCTCCCGTCTAAATTGACAACATTTATTTAGATATCTCAAGTCTCCCTGTTTCACAGAACACAAAGTAGGGGAAGACATAACCTGAAACTTTCTTTTGGGGAGAGAGATGACAGCCCAAAGCTGCTGTTAGTTTGTCTTACGGAAGCCATCTAAATAGGGTCACTTCTGTGGAGTGTAGATCTCTGGGGTCAGGGAGGTCAAGTGACATTAAGACTAGTCACCATGAGATACCCTGCAGGTGGGGGGCTGGGACTAAGCAGTGGATTTTATGAGATCGTGTGGGTGGCTGTTCTATGGATCTCGGACAAAGGAAGGTCTTGGGAACAGTCCTCCTGGCTGTGCTGCCCAGAACGGCCCTTTCGAGGGAGGGAGTCGGGCCCCTGGCAATAGGAAAGGCGGTCGGTCTTCCAATAACAGGGAGGGTTCAGGGGCGATAGTTGACCCGGGACTTAGGTCAGTGTCCACAGAGCCCCAGGTATAACCCACAGATTGCCTGTCTTGTCCTGGTGCCAGATGGCCTCCTCTTGGCCTTTCTTTCTTAGCCCGCCCTCCAACTGTCCTGGTTAGCGACTGCTCCTCAGCGTTGGCATTCTCCTGCACCCAGCTCCTTTTCTTCCCCGAAATCTTCTGTTCCTTTACATCTTTCCTGCCGCTTCCTGGACTTTGGCAGCAGCTGCCTGAAGTTTCCCATACCTCATGTCATCTTCTCCCCCTCCAAATGGTCTTACGTTAGCATGGTATAGACCTGGAGTCTCCAACTGATGCCCCGGGGCCAGTCAGGTAATAAAAGTGAATGAGCCCTGACCGGTTGGCTCTGTGGGTAGAGCGTCGGCCTGCGGACTGAAAGGTCCCAGGTCCGATTCTGGTCAAGGGCATATATCTTGGTTGCGGGCACATCCCCAGTAGGGGGTGTGCAGGAGGCAGCTGATTGATGATTCTAACTCTCTCTCTCCCTCTCCCTTCCTCTCTGTAAAAAATCAATAAAATATATATATTTTTTAAGAAGCGAATGAACCGACTTAGTGGTAGAGTGATAAGGAGAAGGTTCCCACCCTTGTCTAGAGGTATCCAGCTTCATAAAACACTGCAGGGGAAACAGCGCCCCTGAGGGCCGCGGTGGCACACACACTGTCAGTGTAAACCTCTGCTGTACAATACTGTTTGCCTTGTCAGTCCCTTCCCACCACACGGTCCGGCTGCAGGATAAAGGCTGTACTGCACGGCTTGGTATTCAGGACGTGGTCCTCTGGACCACTCTGCCTTCCCAGCATCGTCTTCTACTGCTCCTTCGTTCTCAGCCGGACAGGCGTCAGATGGGCCTCCTCGCAGCCTCCCAGGTGCACCTAGCGTGCTGTCACCTCTGACCTTTACCTTCCGTGTTGCTCTGTTTTGGGATGGTGAACTCCTTTCTTACATTTACTTCCTCCCAACGCTCAGGATCTAGGTCCTGCCTTTTCAGCATGTAGAGGGCCAAGTGCAGTGCCTGGGTCATGATCAATACTCAGTAAATGCCAACTGCTGCCCTCATTCCCTGATCATTGAAGTCCATAATGTTTATTCTCCTCAAACTATGCCTCTGAACTTCAAAAGAGGGAGTGGCTTCAGCACCATTCCTCCTCAAGTCCTGTCCAGCTATAACCTTTTCTTGTTATAGGACACACGTTATCCAAATAAATACAGGTGGGGGCTGTCTATCTGTAAATTGCTTACCTGTGTATTCATTTACTCGTTGGCCCATTTATTGAGCACCTCCTACCTCTGCCTAGTCCTCTTCCCCTTTGGTAACCACCATACTGTTTTCTCCTTCAATGAGTTCGTGTTTGTGCTGTTTGTTCCCTTGTTGCTTTCTGTGTATAACCCACATATGAGCTAAATAATATGACTCTTGGCCTTTTATGTCACAAAAGAAATACTGCCATTTGTGACAACATGGATGCATCTTGAGAGTATGTGTCATGCTGAGCAATAAGTCCGACAGAATAAGCAAAGTTCTAATAGTCATTGAAGATAAGACCTTTTTCACATCAGGAAGATGGCAAGAGGTTTAATCTTGAGTTTGGTTGAAACTCTGCCAGTAGCTGCTGCGACAAGTTTGAAGGTTGTCCTCTGGGCTCCCTAAGCTTGGCTTCTTCACCTGCAAGGGGGCTGCTACTGCTGAGTTAGAGTTCAGTGTGACACATTATGTAAATGTCTTTACATAAAGTTTATGTTCACTGAATTGTAGATATTATTGTAGAGCCCATATCTTTTTTTTTAATTTTTTTTATTGATTTTACAGAGAAAGGGAGAGGGAGGGAGAGTTAGAAACATCAATGATGAGAGAGAATCATTGATTGACTGCCTCCTGCACACTCCACACTGGGGATCGAGCCAGCAACCTGGTCATGTGCCCTTGACCGGAATCGAAACTGGGACCCTTCAGTCCACAGGCCGACGCTCTATCCACTGAGCCAAACCGGCTAGGGCGAGAGCCCGTATCTAAAGGAGCAGGCAGAGAGCATCCTGGGTTCCTTCGGTGCAGAATAATAGTGGTAAACTTCACATGGCTCCGGCAGTGAGATGACCGGCACGGAGCTGTTCGTAACGGGCTAATATGACTTATGAATGTTAATTCTCGAGTTAGTCAGAAGCCAAACGTGTTCGTGTTCAAAATTTACCAGCCTTGAGGTGCTGGATTGAGTAAAGCCTAGCTCATTAAAAGGATGTTATTTGGCATCTACTTTCTTCAATTTTGTGAGGAGGCGGTTCTAACCCCAAGACCTCTGAATGCTTACTTTGTCACAATAGGATTTACTGTACCCATAGAAAGGCGAGATAATTTTGTTTTCACAACCATTTCATTCTTAAAATGCTATTTAAGCCCTAACCGGTGTGGCTCAGTGGATAGAGCATTGGCCTGCGGACTGAAGGGTCCCGGATTCGATTCCCGTCAAGGGCATGTACCTTGGTTGCGGGCACATCCCCAGTAGGGGGTGTGCAGGAGGCAGCTGATCGATGTTTCTCTCTCATCGATGTTTCTAACTCTCTATCCCTCTCCCTTCCTCTCTGTAAAAAACCAATAAAATCTATTTTTTTAAAAATGCTATTTAAGATCATCATTGATGTTTGAGGGGAAGTGCAGAAGAGCTGTTTATTAGCAAATGTAAAGGACACGGCCAGAAGGATGTGTTGTGGTTGAATTCTGCACTTATTCGTAGAGTAAGTACCACCAGTGACAGTTTCATTAATTACAGCTTACACATGCTTTTAGTTCATAATGGAAGGAAGGACTTGGTATATTTTGTTTGGGTAGCAAAGAAATTTGGTGATTCAAGTGGAAATCCAAATTTAGTTTATAAAGGTTTATTTTTTTTTTTAGATTTAAAAATTCTTAATCTTTTATATCAACATTATGGTAAAAGGGGGCATAGAAATGTTTGTGGGGTTTTTTTAGAGTAGTTTGGAGGAGACACATTTCTATGTGCCTAAATCAACTTGCATCCTGCTTACAGAAATGCGTGGCAGTCCTTTGAATGAGACCCCAAACTAATATTGAGACCTTGTTTTGACTTCCCTGCTACCAGAGAATTAAGGAAAAATCTACCAAAGTCAGGTCTTAAACTCTGTGTTTGACTGCCTTGGTGTGGTAGGTAGGAATTTCTGTCCTTGGCGTAGGTTCTAAGACCTCGGCCTAAAACTCTCGCCAGAACAGAAAGGCCCACCCCTACCTGTCTCCTAAGAGTTTCCTCCTTGGCTAGCATCTCCGATGCCTAAGCTTGGCTGCACCCTCCCTGTTCTCCATCCATAGCCAGAGGGCAGTTAGAAATGACACAGCGAGAACCCTGGAGAAGATCCCTGAGCAACACGGGAAGGCAGTAATGGGAAAGAACACACTGTACTGTAGACAGCAGGCTTTGGTGGGAAAGAAAATGTAGGTGCCCGGCCGGCGTGGCTCAGTGGTTGAGCGTCGACCTATGAACCAGAAGGACACAGTTCGATTCCCAGTCAGGGCACATGCCAGTTTGCGGGGTTGATCTCCAGTGTGGGGTGTGCAGGAGGCAGCCAATCAATGGTTCTCTCTCTTCATTGATGTTTCTATCTCTCTCTCCCTCTCCCTTCCTCTCTGTAATCAATAAAAGTATATTTAAAAAATAAAAAAAAATAGGGTGTGTTAGATTTTTAATCAAGAATTAAGGGTTGCTGGGGGAGAGTGTCAAAATATTGGCCCATCCCACCCAACTGTAATTTCTCATATTTGACTTCTTCCCTCTTTAAAAATGTTGCCAAAGTTCATTGCCACCCGTAGTAAATAAGGTGGGGCCACTTGGGCATGACATTCAGAGTCAGACGCCCCAGATGAGGCCCAGCAGGACCCAGCAGCTGCTGCTCTGGGACTGGCTGGTTTGTCTTGGAAGCACATTCTATGTCTTTCCAGATGATTTCCAAAGTTCTCCCCGTTCTTTCGACATTCCTCCACTCATATTTCCAATGTCTTTTGATTTATGGCTTGAATTTACAGACCCAAAGCTCCTATCACAAAGGTATCCAGTTAGCATAATGCCATGCTGGGGCTCATCTGGGATTGTTTACTCTGAGAAATTAAAGCAACTTGCAAACGCCTGTGGAATGTGAATTCACTGCTGGTAAATGTATGGCTTTATTTTATGGAGAAAATAGTCTTTGAAAACCTCATTCTTTTCACATTTACTAAAAGCAGAAATATCATCTGTAGTAGTAATGCACTCATTAAGTTAATTTCAGTTCTCCTTCTCTTGCTCTTAAGGAAGCCATTAGGACTTATTTCCCTCTCCGTCTCAGCGGGAGCTTGTCAAACCATTTTTCTGTGTTGTTTGAAGGGGCTCTTGAACGTTGCTGTCTAAGGCGAGATTGGAAAAGCTGCTCCTTATATATTTGTACTTACCATGTTAATGTCACCAAAGTCCTTTCGTTTTCTCACAAAGACATCATCTGAAATACATGTTTCCTATAAAAAGAATAAATTGCTAACATCGATTTTTTTTTTTTTTTTGAGATAATGGATTCTATAGGCCCATGTTCAGGAAAGCCCCGGAGAAGACTATATTGAGTTGTTTGGCCCTAAAAGCCATGAGTTATAAAAAGAACTGATAGAATCTGTAATATTTATGCAGAGCACATTATCAGGCTGGAACTGGAGCTCATGTTAGTATTTGATGCCTTTGATCAGCTACATGAGGTTACAAGCTTGCAGTCCTCGCTCACAGTGATCTGATGCCAGTGAGCCGCTGACCTCTGCAGTGTTAGGCCCACAATGCCCACCTATGCCATCACCCACAGCTGTCCAGGCAGGCGGCTCGCAGGCTAACCTGTGGACCAGCCTGCTGCTGGGGGACCTGGACAAGGCCTCCTGCTTCCCAGCCTGGCTCCACCAAGGCCCCTTCCTCCTTCTCCCTGTACTTCAGAGCCTTTTCACTCCTAAATGGCTCAGGTTTTTGTTTTTGTCTTTGCTCCTAAGTAAGGGGTGGGGGGAGGCAGGAGAGAGGGATCCCAAGTGCAAACCAGAGGAAACAGGGGAAGGGACTGGGGGGGAGGGTGCTGAAGAGTTACTAGACAAGCATACTTTTTTTTGAAGGGTCAAAGAGTAAACATTTTAGACTTTGGGGTCTGTTGCAAATGCTCAGTTCTGCCATTGTGGCCCAGAAGCAGCTGTAGATGAATGGGCTGTGTCCCAAATGAATTATTACATTCAAATAGGCAGAGGGCCTTTGGCCGACCGGCCATGGTTTGCCAGCCTGTGCACACTACCAAGTAACTAGCCCGGAGCAACTGGCTCTGAGAATCTGGAAGAGAATCCTTGGGATACTCTGAGCATCAAGCATTCCTTAGCAAATGCGTCATTCCCCGAGGAACTGAGGGCAGCACTCGTGGTGATGTGGAAAGTGGGTATCAAATACATTTTGAGTCTCACGTGTTTATTTCTTTGAAATTACCGATGAATGAAAAACGCAGTGGTAGATTACCAGCCTCTGTTACAAAGCAAAACCCAGCACTAATGACTAAGCAAGGATCATTCTACAGGGTGCTTAGCAGGGAAAGGGAGCTGCGAGGCCAGCCGGTTAAGGGGCCTGGCCTGGCCTCAGCCCGCTGCCTGGCCCTGAGCCAGTTCGGAGCTTCAGAAAAGCCGATTCAGACAGGCTTGGCCGTCGTCAGCGTAGAACTGAACATATTCTGTCCCATTTTGATGATTAACTGTGATTTTAAATCCATAATAGAAATTCAAATGCCCATTGAATTGGATTAGCCTGGTTCCTGTTACATGTAGAAATGCCATGGGTATTTCCCACCCTGAGTTAACAAGTGGTTCTGTCACCCCTGCAGGTTGTTCCTGCTGCAGGACTGGTCTCCATATTAAAGAAGAGGAATGACGCTGTAGGAGACCACCCTGCCCAGATGCAGCAGAAACCGTCCAAGCGGAGAGTGAGGTTCCAGGAAATAGACGATAACTTGGACCAGGGTGGGTACCGCTCAGCACTGTGTCTGACACAGGTTCACTCCCAGTGTTTGCTGAGAATGAGGCGGTGCACGATGAAAGGTAACAGAATATGTGGGCGCAATTGTTTTATCTTCTAGAAAGAAGCGGAGAACGGAACTGTCATCGGTTCTTAAATGATTCCTAAGCATTGTGTTTGCTCAAATGAGTGAACAAGTTGCAAAATTCAACTCCTGGCCTTCCAACCCCACAGGCAGTGCTCGGTGTTCAGAGCTCATTTCTATTAACTTGTTTAGTGTGTTGTTGGGTTTTTTAGTGAGTCTGCTACTTCTGTCTTCTTTTCAGCAGCAGTTAATTCTGTTTCATATGTGTGGGAAACATTTATGGATTACAAGTTTATTCTCTTCAGTGATTTCTTTACATATATATATATATATATATATATATATATATATATATATATTATTGATTTTTTTGCAGAGAGGAAGGGAGAGGGATAGAGAGTTAGAAACATCGATGAGAGAGAAACATCGCTCAGCTGCCACCTGCACACTCTGTACTGGGTATGTGCCCGCAACCAAGGTACATGCCCTTGACCGGAATCGAATCTGGGACCTTTGAGTCCGCAGGCCGACGCTCTATGCACTGAGCCAAACCAGTTAGGACTCTTCAGTGATTTCTTGACTCCATAGAAGGAAGTGTCTCTTATGGGTAGCAATTTAACACGGTTGCTGTTGTTGGACTTTCCTCCTGGGCCGCTATGAAGATGCTAGGTTTCCCTAAGGCAGGTAAGAGTGAGTGGGAATAGAGCCAAAAACCTGTGTGTATGCTTCTGTTCATAAAATAACAGTGTGAGCATGTACCTATACTTGCTAAGTATGGCATAAAGTGAGGGAGGTTTCTAGATTTATACAATCAGGCCTTGGAAATAATCTGTTCCCGCCCCTCGTTTTAGCTCTGCACCTTGCTTATAACTCTCACTTTCTTCTCCAGATAAAATGCGTAATTCTTGTGTGCTCTAATAGGCCCTGAATGGTCCCACTCACCAGAGGAACCCTGGGTTCAGAGCTGACAGTCCCGCTTCACTTAATGGCCCTCTCATCTTAGACTAGGTCACTTCGCCTGTGCTCAGCAGCCACGGGGGCCTCCACACAGAGTTTCCACACGTGTAGATAAAACAAATACATGTTTATAAGTAAACTATACATATAAAAGCCAAGCGACCGGAACGATGGAACGACCAGAACAACTTCCCACGGCCCCTCCCCCCATTGGGGCAGGCCGGCTGGACCCCACCCGTGCACAAATTTGTGCACCGGGCCCCTAGTTTACATGAATATGAAGAAAAATATGGAAAGATACATAGATTATTAACATAGATGAGGTGATGGTAGGGATTCATGCCAAAAGAAGATGGTGAAAATACTGAACTGACAAAACACACACAAGACTATATGATCTGTATTTGTATAAAATGTATTTGCATATCTATCTATATAAAACCCTAATATGCATATCGACCAAACGGCAGAACGACCGGTCACTATGACGCACACTGACCAACAGGGGGCAGACGCTCAACGCAGGAGCTGCCCCCAGCCCGCAGGCCCTGACCCTCAGCAGTTGTGGGGGGCGGGGCCGGTGAGTGGGCAGCACCAGGCCAAGGTGGGTGCGAGCAGAGGGAGGTATCCGGTGAGGGGGGGGGCAGCGAGCAGGCAGCGCCAAGGCAAGGCGGGTGCAAGTGGGGGGCCCCAATCATCCCGCCAGTCACCCCACAGATTGGCCCTGATCGCCAGCCAGGCCTAGGGACCCTACCCTTGCACGAATTTCATGCACCAGGCCTCTAGTATACATATAAACTATTAAATCTATTTAACTATTAAAATCTATCCTATCTAATAAAGAGGTAATATGCAAATTGACCATCACTCCAACACACAAGGTGCCGCCCCCGTGTGGACACAAGATGGCCACCACAAGATGGCCAGCAGGGGAGGGCAGTTGGGGGGTACCCAGGCCTGCAGGGGAGGGCATTTGGAGGGGACCAGGCCTGCAGGGGAGGGCAGTTGGGGGTGACCAGGCCAGCTGGGAAGAGCAGTTAGCGGTGACCAGGCCGGCAGGGGAGGGCAGTTTAGGGGCGACCAGGCCAGCAGGGGAGGGCAGTTAGGGGCGACCAGGTTGGCAAGGGAAGGCAGTTAGGGGTGACCAGGTTATCATGGGAGGGCAGTTAGGGGTGACCAGGCCAGCAGGGGAGCAGTTAGGGGTGACCAGGCTGGCAAGGGAGCAGTTAGGCATCGATCAGGCTGGCAGGGGAGTGGTTAGGGGGTGATCAGGCTGGCAGGCAGAAGCAGTTAGGGGCAATCAGGCAGGCAGGCAGGCGAGCGGTTGGGAGCCAGCAGTCCTGGATTGTGAGAGGGGTCCCAAATTGGAGAGCGTGCAGGCTGGGCTGAGGGACACCCCCCCTCCATGCACGAATTTCGGGCACCAGGCCTCTAGTTAAACTATAAATTTGTAAATCTCAGAACAATATGATAACATAATCATATTTATGTAAAAATCCTGAAACCCTCTGTGTTTGATCTGGAAGGATACACACCAAAATCACCAATGTTTGCATCTGGGATGGGGGCTGGGAGGGTGTGATTTGGTAAGAGAGAAAGGGAGGGTCCCTTAAACTTAGGTGTTTGAATTTTCACAGGAATATATATTCACATATGACTATAAAGTTCTCTCAAAGTAATATGCTAATGATGAGAAAACTCAGACAGTAATGAAAAGGATGTAAGTTCTTTTTTCATTGGTTTCCCCCGAGTATTGATTGAAGTTTCTTATCCTTTTGAGACACATTCTGTATATGCATCTGCATATGTGCGTACAATATACCACTGACAAACATGTCTTTTTATTTTTGCGTCTTTTTTGTTAACACAAGTATGTACTATTATGTACTATTTTGTCACTTAATTTATCGATCTTGGACATCTTCCTATGAAAGAATATATTAACTTACTTCATACAATTGCATAGTATTCCATTACATGAATGTTGCACACTTTAACTGTTCCATTGTAAATGAAATGATTAAGTTCTCCTCAACTTTTTGTTGTAACAAACTTTGTTGAGTGAACATGCCTGTAGAGATACAGTGTGTTGTGTCGGCTAATTCCTGGAAGTGATGGGCTGGGCTAAATGAGAGGGCCTCGTTGGCCTGAGGCAGCCTGGTCTACACCTGTTGTCCCAGCATTGTCTTCAGTTAACACTCTTTTTCACTCTCAAAAGTGTCCCAATATGGCCCTAGCTGGTTTGGCTCAGTGGATAGAACATCAACCTGTGGACTGAAGGGTCCCGGGTTCTATTCCAGTCAAGGTCACATGCCCCGGTTGGGGGCTCGATTCCCAGTAGGGGGCATACAGAAGGCAGTCGATCAATGATACTCTCATCAATGATACACCATCATGCTGATTATAAAACTTTTTAGTCTTTCCAAATATTTTTAAATTTTCCTTTAATTATGAACGATCATTAAGATGGCCTATATTTCCTCAATATAGAAAGACTGATGTGGGCATTTTCATTAAAATCAAACCTGCCAGCGTGGTCTGTGTGGCTCTGGTTGAGCGTGGACCCAGGAACCAGGAGGTCACTGTTTGATTTCCGTCAGTAGAAGCGTGCAGGAGGCAACCAATCAATGATTCTCATCATTGATGTTTCTTTCTCTCTCTCCCTGTCCCTCTCTGAAAGCAATAAATCTATTTTTTAAACTGCCAGAGTTATTAAGCAAAATACAAGGAAATCACTGTATTAGCTAGAACTTCACTATTTCAATAACTAAGAATGACATTGAGTATTAAGATGCGAGAGGGATCCCACCCCAAGTCTTTTTTTATTGTTTAATACCAGATTGACTTTGCTTTAAGGTGGTCCCATAATGTGAACGCCAAGATACTGTCACAGTGAGGTTATCATTTGTGTTCTAAGTAATGCTGTGAGCACATCAAAGAGGTACTGCCTTTCTCTTTCCTTCTTTTTTTATGGAAGTGATCATGGGCATTGTGCAGAGGAGTTAACCTTTAAATGGAGCGTTGCCGGGCTGAGGGGCGTATCCTGTATGGCAGCTAATCAGCAGGTCCTTGCAGAGCGGAAGTGCCCCGGCTTTCGTCCATGCGTCTGTCTGTCCCGAGAGGACTCTTAGAAACACCTGGTTATCTTCATCGGTCAAGACAGTGGGCGCTCGGATTTCCCGTTTGTGCAACTTAACCTCCCTCTGTTCTCCCGTTTGCAGATGAGGCTGCAAGTGGCTCCTGCCTTTTGCTGGTCTTGCTGTGCATAGCAACGGTTCTCCTCAGTGTTGGAGGGACTGCGCTGTACTGCGCTTTTGGGGACCTGGAGTCCCCCGTGTGCACGGACTTCGCCCACAACGTGGACTTCTATTACACTAAGTTGCTGCAGGGGATGGCGGAGCTGAAGCACTGGGTCTACCTCTCCTAGCGCACCAGCGGGACGCGCTGGGCGGCGAGGACCAGAGGGAAGCTTTCTCGACGGCTTTTATTTGGGGAGTTGTGGAACGGCGCCCGCTTCCCCCGGCGAGGAGCCGCGGTCGGCAGCAACAGCAGCGTCAAAAGGCGATGGGGTGGTGGGGGGGCCTCAGAACCGTCCGCGCAGGAAGCAGAGGTGGACCGCGCAGTGGGTGCGAGGAATGCCTGCGGGGAGCGTGCCAGGCCCTCCTCTGGCCTCCTCCGCAGCGGGCTGCCCGGAGCCGAGGTAAACGGGGAGGGCCCACTAGTTGGTCCAAAGACCTTGCTTCCAGCCATCACGCAATACTGTGGGTGTGATCAAAAGGAGTTACCTTCCGTGTCCTGTCTTCAGTTCGCCTGCAGTGCTGGGGGTTTGTGCGTCACTTACACTCTGTTCTCCTTTGTGAAGCGGTTGTGTGTACGTGCCTGTTGGCAGGGGTGCGTGCATGTGTTTCAGTTCATCATAAGCGAATACCCAACGCACAACAACAAAAATGACCTTTATTCTTCTAACTGGACTATAGATGTGCAGGCACAACTCTTTAGAGCAGGCTTAACTGTGGGACAGAGCAGTTGTCGAGATCTTGGCCCTGAAATGAGAAACGGTGACAGATCTGCGACAATTAACTTGATTAACCAGCCGGGAATTAATTACAGACCTGGAGGTAAAATTAAAGAGCTCCCTCTGAGTCGCCGGCAAGCAGTTTCATCATGGATTCGACGCCTCGTGGAGTAGGATGAAGGCGGGACTCAATCCAGCAAACACTTACTGAGCACTATTATGTTCTGAGTCTTAAGAACTAAAATACAAAGATAATGAGATACCAGTTCCTGCTCTAGATGTTTTCATTCTGGCCTTACGTTAAAAAAAAAAAAATACTTTGGCAAATGAAATTAAATACCACATAACTCAGTGTTAACAGGTCATGCATTCAGAGGTTTGAATGTACATTCATGTCACAGGCTCGATTTAGTCCTTTTATGGGGTCATTAAGCAAAAATTCCATCATGTCTTAAATAAGCAAATGTCTGAATTTTGTTTTAATCTGTCAGTCACATGGAATTTCCTTTTCTAAGGTCTATCATTTACGAAGCCTTGCTGTGGCTTTTTGTAACATAGACAGCATTTTAAAAGAAACAGAACATGAATTATAGTTTTTTAGCGAGTGATCATTGCTTCATATTTTTCTGTCAGAATCACGTGAAAGAAAAAGGGAGAAGTCACTTCCTAGTTGTTACTGGCTGGTACAGTACCCCTTCATGTTCTGCTTATTTATTTAGATTATGTGAATTTTGAAGGGCTTTTTATATGTGTTGAAAGTGTGTTTTTGAGCATGCATTCGGTTTTCCCAATGTAGATATTTGATTACTGTGTACTTAGTATTTTGATTTCCTATAAATTCAATTTCTCATGTTTTTAGGCTTGTTTATTTTTAAATTGATGTTAGATTTTCACTCATAATACTGTTTGACTTGTCTCATGTCACCATAAACTGTAATATTTTCAAGGATTATAGATCAAAGATATTTATTTAGAAGTATACAAGATACTGAAATTTAGATTCCTTATACTTAAGGCTGATTTTATTAGAAGGTTATTTTAATGTTCTATTATAAATTTTAAGAATTTGTATTCAAACTGTATGTAAAATATGTAAATGTCAACGGTACTATCTTAGATGGTTCTACAAAAGACATTCACCAGGTCTGCCACGAGGGGCACCCCCGTCATAGACAACCCTCTTCCGTGTCACCCTCTTGGTTCCTAGTTATGAGAATCTGATGAGTCTGATTTCTGACGGTTTTATGTGAAGATAAATCAAAACTTCCTGCTGTTCTCCCCTTGGAGTCGCTATGGCAGTCCTGAGTACCCCGGGGTCTCCTTTGCCTGGAGGCCGCCAGGGCCTCTACTTCTCCACTCCAAAGGCTCCACTGAGGCGACACCTGGGTCCTCGGGGTCCAGCTGGGTCTCAGAGGAACCAGGTGTGTCCTCGCGCTTCCCAGGGAGGGGGAGGTGCGCTCAGGAGTATGGTGGTGTCTGGGCTTAAGACAGGCACGAAAATCGCAACGGGAAAAGTAGGGCGCCGCTTAAAATGTAATCGTCGTGTATTGCATGAATCTGAGTAATTCCATCTGGTAATTCTCGCACACGTAAGAAATTCATCCAGCTTTACTCTGATGTGATTTTTTCTGCCATGTGAAAGTTCGGACAACTGCTTGTAACTACTCTTCCTTAAGAACTGTATTGGAGGGTAACCGGTCAAACTTGTAATTTAAAATCTTCACCAACAAAGTGTCTCAGAGCGTTTCTTTGGATCCTGGGGTGCTGAGAAACACTGCTTTAAAGTAAAATACTGCAGAAGTTGGTCTGGCCCCACAAGGAGATAGCGGTCTGTTCCCGGAAGTCAAGTAGGTCCCTACCTGAGGGCTCTCTGCTCTCAAAGGACCTCCCGGTCTGCCTGGCATGGTAGCTGGAATTTGCTCTAGGAATCCGTTCC
The DNA here is from genome assembly GCF_963455305.1 of Plecotus auritus. NCBI lineage: Eukaryota > Metazoa > Chordata > Mammalia > Chiroptera > Vespertilionidae > Plecotus > Plecotus auritus. The sequence continues at coordinate 15,643,167 of NC_137780.1, forward strand.
TTTTCAAATAAATAAATAATCCATTCCTTTAGATTTAAAAATCCGAGTCTTCAGGAGGTTTGCTTGAAGCTGTGAATGTGTGTATTATGCTGAGAGGCCTTGAGGGAGGATGGGGTGGGCATAGCAGGGTGGGAAAGGGGTAGGAACTGAGCGGTAAAGGAAGAACGTGGGCCAGAAAAGGCCCTTTAGCTATTAACCCACCCTTGTGTCCTTCTTTCTGCAGCGTGATAGTTTTCACATTCATTCGTCTGATGCTCAGATCAGTGAGCACACGTTCCTCAAGTCCAGGTCTTGTAACTCCGAAGTCCAGGACGCGGTCCATTCTGTCACGTTGCCTCATCCTCAGAAGGAACTAGTGACCTGGGTCTGTCTGGTACTGTCTGCTGTTTTAACAACTTCAAAGACAATGATCATTGAGCCTCCTGTTCTAGCCACAGAGCGGAGAGCTTCCCTGAGGGACTCTAGTGAAAGGTAGACACTCCTGACTTCAGGCACTGGGAGAAGAGGTGTGGGAACCCAGGGGCATCTCCCTGGGCTCTGAGAAGGGCTACGCCCTGACTCCCGGCGGGGTCACATGGCAGGAAACCGATCGAATGTGGAAAACGCATGTGACTCTGCACTCAAGCAGCGGTTTTCAACCTTGTTCACCTCATGGCACACACAGTAATTACTAAAACTCTGAAGCACACCAAAAAATACATTTCTTGACATCTGACACCAAAAAGGTATAATTTTTATTGATTTACAAAAATACATATAATAATAGTAATTACCTACCCTTTTTGCTCCAAAGTGACTTTTTAAAAAATCTGGTGCCTCTACTTGTATGTAAGGATTTCTGGTACCAAGAATGAACCAATCAGACACAGCCTTATTATACAATGTGTCCAATAAGATTCAACCCTTATTCAATGATCTATATATTTATGGTCCAATGCAGTGCATTCACACCTGGACAGCTATTCATCAACACCTGCTGGCTGCTGTCATTTTTTTGTTTGACAATCTAATGGAAAAGAGTCAGTACCCTGGCTAAAGAGTAAAGCATTGCGTGTGTTAAAAACTGGCTCCTGATTGAAAAGCGCTGCACTCGGGTATCAGCTGTTCACCCTGGGGACCCGAGGCCGACGGAGCTGTGGCTGGCTCCACTGCCCTGCACCGGCAGGGAGTATCATCGGCTATATCACTAACCCGAGAAAAGATCAAATTCACAATCTGAAGTACAGTTTCTCCTGAATGGGTGTCACTTTCACACCATCATAAAGTCAAAAACACTGAATCTAACCATCGTAAGTCGAGGACCATCTGTATATATAATACCAAAGAATTACAGGAAAGCTCCCAAAGCTAATAAGTGAATTCAGCAAGGTTGTAGGGTACAAGGTCAACACACAGAAATCAGTTGTGTTTCTAAATAGCAACTAACATTCTGAGAAGGAAATTAAGGCAATTCCATTCACAACAGAATCTCAAAGAATAAATGTAACCAAGGAGAAGACTTGTACACTGAAAACTACAAAAATTGCTGAGAGACATTAAAGAATATCTAAATGAATGGGAATCTGTCCTGTGCTGATGGATAGGAAGACAATACATGGTGGGGCAAAAGTAGGTTTACAGTTATGAGTACTCAAAACACAAGACTTTGTTCTCATATTTTTCATTAGTTATTGTCTTATTTTCTATGTGAACAATTGTAAACCTACTTTTGTCTCACCCTGTATTGTTAAAATGTCACTACTCCTCGGAGACCTACAGAGATTCCAGCAGTCCCTATCAAAATCCCAACACCCTTTTTTTTTCTTTCTGCAGAAATGAAAAAACTGATTATCCAATTTATATGACATTGCAAGGGGACCCAAATAGCCAAAAGTCTTGAAAAAAGAAAGCCATATTTGGAGGACTTACATTTCTCCATCTCAAATCTTCCTACAAAGCTGCAGTAATCAAAACAGTAGGACACTAACATAAAGATAGGCATATAGACCAATGGAATGGAACTGAGAGTCCACAGTTAAGCTCATATGTCTTTGGTTGGTTTTTTGATGAGGATGTCAGGTCCATATGCAAAAGAATGAAATTGGACCCCTGCCTCATACCATATACAAAAAGTAATGCAAAATGGATGGATGAGCCTGGCTGGTGTGGCCTACTGGTTGAGCATCGACCTATGAATCAGGAAGCCAGGGTTCAGTTCCCAGTAGGGGGCATGCAGGGAGCAGCCAATCAATGATTCTCACTCATCGTTGATGTTTCTATCTCTCCTCCCTTCCTCTCTGAAATCAATAAAAAATATATATTTTTTTAATGGATGAGTGACTGCCCTGGCTGGTGTGCTCAGTGGTTAGCGCATCGGTCTGTGCACTACAGGGTCTGAGTTAGATTCCCAGTCAAGGCTATGTTATGTACCTGGGTTTTCATTTGCTCCCCAGTCCCAGTTGGAGCACATGGGGCAACCAGTCGATGTCTCTCTCACATCGATGTTTCTGTCTCTAACTCTCCCCCGCCCTCCATCCCTCCCACTCCTTCTGAAGAAGCAATGGGAAAAAAATATCCTCAGGTGAGGATTAATGAAAAAAATAATTTAAAAATGGATTGATGACCTAAATATGAACTATAGTAAATCCATAAAACTCTTAGAAAATGTAAGGGTAAATCTTCATGACTATGCATTTGGCACTGGATTCTTAGATAGGACACCAAAAACACAAGCAACAAAAGAAAAAAATAAGTAAATTGGGTTCATCAAAACTTTTTTAAAAATTGTGTGTCAAAGGAAATTATCAGGAAAATGAAAAGACAACTAATAGAATGGGAGAAAGTTTTTCAAATTAAACATCTGGTAAGGCTTTAATATCCAGAATATATAAAGAACTTCTAGAATTCAATAAAAAGAAAAACAACCCAATGTAAAAATGTGCAGAGTCCTTGAATATACATATCTCCAAGGAAGATACGCAACGTTTTGAAAATATAATATGGTGGTGAATGTACTTAATGCCACTGAATTGTACACTTAAAAATGGTTAAAGTGGCAACTTTTATGTTATACATATTTTACCACATACATCTACATACATACAAAAAACTGGCACTCCCAAGTGTTGGTGAGGCTGTGGAACGACCAAATAATCATAGGCAACTAGTGAGACTATGAAATGAGACAAGCACTTTGGAAAATAGCTTGTCCGTTTCTTATAAATTTCAGTGCCCACCTACTGCGTGACCCAGCAATCCCACACCCCGCTTTATCCATCGTAGCCAAAAAATGGAAACACCCCACTCCCTTCCTTATCACAATAGAAGCCTATTTAACATTAGAAAAGAACAAACTATAGATACACAAGTGACATAAATAAATCTCAAAACAATCATTCTGAGTGAAAGAAACCAGGAAAAAAGAGTACATAATGTATGTTTCCATTTATAAAAAATGTTAGAAAATGTAAACCCATTCATAGTGACAGAAACAGATCCGTGGTTCCCTGAGCAGCAAACGATGGTGGGAAGATGGTCATGGGCAACTTTTGGGATTGATAGAAATGTATCTTGAATGCAGCCATATTTCATGGGTAGACACATCTTTCAAAATGCATTGAGTTGTACACTTTATATAGATGCAGTTGTATACATAAACGATACCTCAATAAAATCATTACTTTTAAAAAGTAAGTTCAGCTTGTAACTTCATAGCATCTCAAGGTGTTGTGAGGGGCCAGGGAGTCCCTAATGTGTATCAGGACACCTTATTCCCTTTCACTGTTGTTGCTTAATCGGGCTAGAAAAAATGGCCCGGTGACCTCCAACTACCACCCTCCTTTGTACAGGACCTAACTGCTCATCTAGCTACTGAACAGGGTGTTGCCATAACGTAACCTGGTTCAAAACCCTTGATTTCAGCTCTAATTCTGTTCACAGCTTTTTCATCCCTCCAGATCCTTCTGAAATGTTGAAATGGTGATTTAAAACCTTTCTTTCTTTCTTTCTTTCTTTCTTTCTTTCTTTCTTTCTTTCTTTCTTTCTTTCTTTCTTTCTTTCTTCCTTCCTTCCTTTCTTTCTTTCTTCCTTTCTTTTCACTCAATGCAGCGGTCCAAATTCCAAAGCCAATCTAATTATAGGTATTCCGGAAGGACCACCTGATCTCCCTCTGGCAGGAACGCATTTATTAAAAGTGAGGTTTTGTTTTATTGCTTTTCCTGATTGCCTTGGATGGAGGGTCAGGAAAGAGATGGCGCGCCGGGAGCAGAGGCGGCCCACATCTTTCCCTGGAATGACGACAGCCCATAAATGGCTGGTTCTTGTTTCCCAAGTTCAGGCTGGGGGTGGAGAAGATCTGAACCAACCAAACAAAGAGGAAGAAAATCCTTGCCTAAGCTTCTGGTCTGGGTAGGAATTTGGTCCAAAAGTGACTGTACATATAGACAATTTGCTTTTTTCCCCTCCAATTTCATTTTTTCTTGATTGGAAAAATGAAATTATTGGGGCAGGAATAGTAGTTGGGTGGACCCTGGAGAGAAGACTCCGATATAGGACTGTTTGGGGGCACACAGAGCCAAAGAGAGGGGTCCCTGGAGTGGGAAGCCGACGATGATGAGAGCGTGAGCCAGCCGCTCGGCTCTCTCCTGAGGCTTCCGTTTCCCACCTGTGTCATTTCTAAGGAAACTTTGAACGTCACAGTCCGCTGCTGCTTTGACTACCCAAACGCGCTCTGCTTGCCATCGTTGAGAAAAGGCAGCTTGGAGGCCAGTTTGGTGGGTCGCGGCCATCTTGGACGGGCCGGGTGGCAGTTCTCTGAAGCTGTACGTGGAGGTAAGCGGGGAGATGCTAGCTGATCCATAGACTCTCGTGCCCACTGTGCCCAACGCCCCTTCAGAGGAAGCGGCTGCCCCCCGGTTCCCAGTGCAAGGTGACTTGGGGCGGGCCTGGTCCCTGCACATCAGGAGGGACCAGCTCCACGGCAGACCTCGTGTAGACATTGGCTGTTTAAAAGCCTGTTTTCTGAGCCCGGCCGGTGTTGCTCAGTGGTTAGGTGTCGGCCCATGAACCAAGAGATCACCATTTCAATACCCAGTCAGGGCACCCGCCAGGCTGTGGGCTCCATGCCCAGGAGGGGGCGTGCAGAAGGTAGCCAATCAATGTTGCTCTCTCATTGATTGATATTCTCTCTCTCTCTCTTCCTGCCTCTGTCTTTAAAATTTTTAAAAAAAAAAAAACATATTTTTAAAACGTTGGAATCCTGTTCTTTCAGACTTATTAGGTCAGTGTAGACATGTCCAGTTTGCTGTGTCAGAAATGAAGCTGGGACCGGGGGGTTCAGTGACTTCCTTAAGGTCAAGATCAACAGAGCTGTGAACGGTTTCACTTCTAAACAAGAAGCTGGGAACAGCGTTAGGCTCTCCCCCCTGGGGCTGCCGCCGCCCCTCTGACTGCTCTGTTGGTGCCTGCAACCCTGGACCTGGACCCGGACCACTGCTACTGTTCACCCAGGGAACAACGGCTCACACCTGCCAGCCCCAGGCGCTGGGGCAGCGGTGAGGAGCCGGCCTGTGCTTGTGCCAGGGCTCGGGAGGATCCAGTAGGGTTCCCTGGCGGACCCCGTGTACACACAGGATGCCTGGGACCCAGATAAATGACAGCAGGCCCTGTCACTGCGTGAGACATACTTATACTAAAGAAAGCTTGTTTATCTGAAGTTCACGTGTAACTGGATAGCCTATACTTTTCTTGCTAAATCGGCAGTCGGGTGGCACAGCCCCTGGAGACGGGGCGGGTGTGGATCGGGGGCGGGGGGGGAGAAGCTGAGGGGTTAGACTCCGGGAACTCTGGGGAGCAGTTCAGCCCCCTCTGCGTTTCCAAGCAGCCACACTGCCTGGCGTCTGTAACCGGTTGTCAGCATCAGCACTGCTCGAGGTCAGGGCGGCGGCAAAGGGGCAGCCTGCGGCCGGAATGGTTGGCATCCGTGTACTCAACCCTCGGAGTCTCACCCTGGCCAGTGTCACGGGTTCTATTCCTGTCAGGGCACAGACCCAGGAAGCAACAGATTGATGTTTCTCACATCAGTGTTTCTCTCCTCCTCCCTCTCCCCCCCTCTCTTACAATCAATGAAAACATATCCTCCAGTGAGGATTTTTTAATTTTTATTTTTAAAAAATATATCTTATTGATTTTTTTTACAGAGAGGAAGGAAGAGGGATTGAGAGTTAGAAACATCGATGAGAGAGAAACATCGATCAGCTGCCTCCTGCACACCTCCTACTGGGGATGTGCCCGCAACCAACTACATGCCCTTGACCAGAATCGAACCTGGGACCCCTTCAGTCTGCAGGCCGACACTCTATCCACTGAGCCAAACCGGTTAGGGCCAATTTTTTTATTTTTGAAATATATTTTTATTGATTTCAGAGAGAGGAAGAGAGAGAGAGAGAGACATCAATGATGAGAGAGAATCATTGATTGGCTGCCTCCTGCACACCCCACACTGGGGATTGAGCCCACAACCCGGACATGTGCCCTGACCGGGAATCGAACTGGTGATTTCCTGGTTCACAGATTGATGCTCAACCACGGAGCCACACTGGCCGGGCAGGTGAGGAATTTAAAAAAATAAAATAAAAACTCTGTCTGTAGAATTTAAAATGTTTTTAATCTTTCACCAAAGTGAGGATGTAATCAGAGCTTAGAATGTAACAAAAAAACGAATTCTGCGCTTCCCCGTGTGCTGCGTGTCCATCGCACTCAAGATCCAGGGGCACGAACGTGTGCTTTGCTCCCGGGTGTCAGAGGGCACCAGCCAAGGGCACCGGCTCGAGCTAGGGCCTCGATGCCGCTTCTCCGTCAGCGCTGAGGCCGGCTTGCTTGTACCCAGGCCTTGCTCCAGGCGTGAGCCTGCTGGCTGGACCTCGCTGACCCTGAATGACTCATTTCCTCCTCTTGTGATACAAAATGGCTTTTCAGTTGGTGTATGTCCGTGGGCAAGGCTTTCGCGGCCACTGCTTCTCCCCAGCAACCGTTCCCCTCTGCCGTTTTGTTCTCCACCGGGACCAGCTGCTCTGCTGAGAGCTCCGCCTTCTCCGTCTGACCTTCAGCGCAGCAGCCGCATCTTCTGCTAAGAATGATTCATCGTCAACAGAAGTGCATTCGCATTAGCGTGGCCCAGTCCCTCTGGTCCCCTCCTGTCTGCGCAGAGTGAGAAACTGGCCAAGGGCGGGAGGCGGCGGGTCGGAGCGGCGGGCCATAGCGGGTGGGCAGGTGCCAGGCGCCTTCTGCACACGGAGCTGCGTGTCCCGGGACATCCCGCCCCCGCCTCCCTGGCCACCGCACCCTCTGACACGGCACACGGGAAATGGCATGTTTGCCCGCACGGCTGCAGAGCATCCTGGATGTGTCAGAGGAAAAAGCAATAAAGCATCATAGAGTCTTAGATCATGCATATTGATGAGTGTGTGCATATAAGTTCTTTTCCCATCTAGCTAGTTGCTACTCACTCTAGCAAGGCATAAATACTACAGGGATCAATAATGTAAGTCACAATAAATACTAGCGGAAAACATTGAAATGGTGAAAAAACAAAAGCACAAAATTCAGGCCTGAGAGAGGGGAGGGTCTGTGGGAGGCGAGAGGCACCCGCATTTCCCTTCCCCAGCGGCCCAGAGGCGTTCCCTGGGGAACCTTCCCCGCAGCCTTTCTGTGACCTCACAGTGTGAGTGGTGTCTTAGCTACAAAAGCGGAGTGTGCAGGCAGCCACTGCCTTCGCTCTGGGCTTGCCATGGAAGCAGACCCTTCCGGCTCTTCCCTCAACACTTCAGCTCCCATTTCTAATGGGATTGCCTTTCCCCCGTGGTATTTCAACTAGAGGCCCGGTGCATGAAATCTGTGCACGGGTAGGGTCCCTAGGCCTGGCCAGTGACCAGGGCCAATCAGGTTCCCCACCTCCCTGCCTCCCCGCCGCCTCCTTCTCTCACTCCCTCAGCACCCCGCCGCCACCACTGCTAGTCACCCACCATGCTCCAGGCCACCACTGGTGGTCAGCACACATCATAGCAAGTGATCGAACTCCTGTTTTCCCAGTCGAACTCCCAAGGGGACACGTTGCATCTTAGCCTTTTATATAGAGAGAGAGGATGCTTCAGTTCTGTGGAATACTCTGCTAAAAATGGAACCGTTTCCTATCCCAATAAGGACAAGTCAGAAGGCCTCAATAAGAAAGAACCCCAGTCTGCAATGCCTGGGTGCCTTTCTGAGCCTCCAGCTCTTGCCTCCATACTTACAAAGAAGGATGCTTTTTGCGTACATCAGTCTGAGCCAAAGACCATTGGAAGTGCATGGCCGGATGGAGGCGGGGCTGGGAGCAGGGGCGAGAGAGGGGACAGAGCCTGTCTTGAACAGTTACTGCTGCATTTCCCAAAAGTCAGGTGAACCAAAGGACGGGCCCTCACCCTTGAGCAAAGGGTAGGGCTGGTGTCCGGAGCCCACCTTCCTTCCTTCCTTCCTTTTTTTCTTTTTAAATAAATCTTTATTGTTCAGATTATTACAATTGTTCCTCTTTTTTCCCCCCATAGCTCCCCTCCACCCGGTTCCCACCTCACCCTCTGCCCTTACCCCCCCCCACTGTCCTCATCCATAGGTGTACGACTTTTGTCCAGTCTCTTCCTGCACCCTCTATACCCCTTTCCCCCTGAGAATTATCAGTCCACTCCCTTTCTATGCCCCTGATTCTATTATATTCACCAGTTTATTCTGTTCATCAGATTTTTCATTCACTTGATTTTTAGATTCACTTGTTGATAGATATGTATTTGTTGTTCATAATTTTTATCTTTACCTTTTTCTTCTTCTTCCTCTTCTTAAAGGATACCTTTCAGCATTTCATATAATACTGGTTTGGCGGTGATGAACTCCTTTAGCTTTTTCTTATCTGTGAAGCTCTTTATCTGACCTTCAATTCTGAATGATAGCTTTGCTGGGTAGAGTAATCTTGGTTGTAGGTTCTTGCTCTTCATCACTTTGAATATTTCTTGCCACTCCCGTCTGGCCTGCATAGTTTCTGTTGAGAAATCAGATGACAGTCGTATGGGTGCTCCCTTGTAGGTAACTGTTTTTCTCTTGCTGCTTTTAATATTCTCTCTTTGTCTTTTGCTCTTGGCATTTTAATTATGATGTGTCTTGGTGTGGTCCTCTTTGGGTTCCTCTTGTTTGGGATTCTCTGTGCTTCCTGGAGGTGTAAGTCTATTTCTTTCACCAGGTGGGGGAAGTTTTCTGTCATTATTTCTTCAAATAGGTTTTCAGTATCTTGCTCTCTCTCTTCTTCTGGCACCCCCGTAATTCTGATGTTGGTACACTTGAAGTTGTCCCAGAGGCTCCTTACACTATCTTCATATTTTTGGATTCTTTTTTCTTTTTTGCTTTTCCGGTTGGGTGTTTTTTACTTCTTTGTATTTCAAATCTTTGACTTGATTCTTGCATTCCTCTATACTGCTGTTAGATCTCTGTATAATATTTTTTATTTCAGTCAGTGTATGCTTAATTTCTAGTTGGTCCTTTTTCATATCCTCGAGGGTCTCGCTAAATTTCTCGGCCTTTTCTAGGATATTCTTGAAAAGCCTTATAACCGTGGTTTTGAACTCTATATCCAGTCATTTGCTTTCCTCCATTTCTTTCATTTGTGACCTGTTTCTTTGTCTGCGCATTTTGGCTGCTTCCCTGAGTTGACAGAGTGGCTTTGTGTGCTAGGTGTCCTATAGGGCCCAGTGGCTCAGCCTCCCCAGTTACCTGAGGTGGACACTCTTGGTGCACCCCTTTGTTGTAATTAAGCCTTGATTGTTGTTGGTATCACTGGGAGGAATTGACCTACAGGCCAACTGGCTGTGAGGATCAGCTGTGTCTATGCTGGGAGAACTTCTGTGCTGGAGACACCCTTATGAGACAGTACTTGCAAAAGCCTCTGTGCTCAGCTTGGATGGGGCGGGGTCTCAGGGTGGAGCAGACAGCAATGGCTTCCCATCAGCCCTGCCCTAAGAGGCCCCTGGGTCTCAGTGTCCCACGGTAATCACTGCAAGCACCTCTGAGAGAAAGCCGCCCTCGAGTTTCGCCCACTGCCAGACAGTCCAGTTTCTCCCCAAATGAGTCTGGGTCCCCAGAGTCCTGCCCGGAACTGGAGTTCAGTACAGTCGGGAGCTTTTGTCTCCCTCCTGATTGAGAAAGCCAGCTGTGCACTCAGTTGCCAGCCCACTCCACGCACGCGCCTCCGTACCTCTGCCTTCTACAGCTCCTCTGAGTCTCAGTATGCTTTTCTCTTTCCTTCTAGTTGTAGAATTTCCACTCAGTCAGCCTTCCTGTGGTTCTGGATGATATCCGTTTTGTCTTTTAGCTTTAGTTTTGAAATTGTTGTGTGAGGCAGCAGTTTAGGTGTTTACCTATGCCGCCATCTTGGTTTCTCCCCGCCTTCCTTTCATTAACGAACCCATGAGGGCTGATCCCATGGCTGGCAAGAGTCTGGCAGTGCCCCTCCAGGGTGGAGACACCCTAGACAGCTTCCAAGGTGGACCCCATGCTGGAGGGAGGGAGAGCAGAGAGAAGAGGCTTGGAACTGGCAATGAGAATTCTCACATTGAGGCACAGAGGTGGGCCTGGACTGCACTAGAAGAACTCACTGCCAATCAGAGCCTGACTGCCCTCTTTTCTCCACCAATCAGGTTTGCATGCACACACACCCCAATTCCCCTGCCAATCCCACACCTATCCACCAATCAGGGCTGCAGATAAGAAAGAGTGATATTGCCGAAACCGGTTTGGCTTAGTGGGTAGAGCGTCGGCTTGTGGACTGAAGGGTCCCGGGTTCGATTCCGGTCAAGGGCATATACCTTGGTTGCAGGCACATCCCCAGTGGGAGGTGTGCAGGAGGCAGCTGATCGATGTTTCTCTCTCATCGATGTTTCTAACTCTCTATCCCTCTCCCTTCCTCTCTGTAAAATATCAATAAAATATATTTTTTTAAAAAAAAAGAGTGATGTCATCCACGCCTACATGATTCATTTCATCTTCGCTGGATGGTAAGTCTCTTCTTGGAAAGATGGCCTCCAGGGCTTTGTTACTAGGTACCTATTGTTTAGAAGCAAGAGGAGGAGGAGAGCAGAGGGCAGGGCCGGGCCAGGCAGGCAATCTTTAGGGTTTAAGTTTGATAGGGTTGTTTTGTTTTTAAAGGTCCCTGTGTGTCTTGAAGACAGTGCCCAATAGATGAGAAGCAGGTGGGAGCCACCCCCCACACCCCCTCCTGCGGATGTGGCTTCAGCACACTTATCAGAAGGCCCAGCTGCCCCGGCTTTGCCTCCCAGGATGGTCCGCACCCGGGGCCACAGCCTCCACCACCAGATTCCTGTTTCCTCCTCCAGCCCTTTGGCGCGGTGCTGCTGGGAGTGTTTGGTCTGGCTCCGATCCTACTTCTATGGGAACAATCCCCTTCGCTCCCATAAAGCCAGGGTGACGGAGGGCCTCCACACAGCTGGCCACTCCCCAGTCATCAGGTTCTAGAGCATCACGGAAACAAGTAGAAACAAAGCCATTTTAACTCGGGTGTTCAGAGGACTCCTGACACTTCAGGAAAAGAAAAGTCTTCTGAGTCTTCTGAATCCCATTCAGCGAGTGGGATCGACTTCCCTCTGAAATACAGATCTCTTCTTTTACAAAGCCACCCTAGTGCAGGCCCCCACTCAGAGGCGCCACAGCTTTGTCTAATAATATTCTCGTGCACATGGAGTGTCATTTGGGGGAGCTGGACGAGGACAAGGGGAGAACCGTGTACAGGTTACACAGATGAAAAATACTTCATTTTTATTCTAAGAAAATCAGTCTTATCGCTGGTAGGGCTCCCAGAACCTCTGCCCAGGCAGATAGCTGCCTATGTGAAGAATTAAGTGGCTTAGTGGATGGTCATCAGAAGCAAGTAATGCTTCCGGCTGCATTCATAAAGATTTACTTGTCCTAACCGGTTTGGCTCAGTGGATAGAGTGTCGGCCTGTGGACTCAAGGGTTCCGGGTTCGATTCCGGTCCAGGGCATGTACCTTGGTTGTGGACACATACCCAGTAGGGAGTGTGTAGGAGGCAGCTGACCAGTGTTTCCAATTCTCTATCCCTCTCCCTTCCTCTCTGTAAAAAAATCAATAAAATATATTTAAAAAAAAAAAAAAGATTTACTTTATGGCCCGGCCAGTGGGGCTCAGTGGTTGAGCAACTGAACCTGGGCAGGAAGCTGAAGACATCAGCAATGTTTGCATATGTCTGTTCCATATCTGACTGGGTTTCATCGTCTTATTCATTTTTGCCAGCAGGTGTAAAATTAAACAACGAAGTGATGATCATTTCATTTCTTTAACGACGAGGGAGGACGCGAAGGCCCCACACAGTGGTCCTAAGTGACTGAGAACTGTCTTCACGGGGTACACGTCACACAGCTGCTCATATTGACCTCCCGAGCTCCATTCCCATCTGATTCTAATCGAAACACAGCACATGATAGATGCTCAAGAGCTTCGGTGGCTTTATGGCTTCTACACCTAAACCTCGAAATATTTCTCCAGCAGAGTCTCGATCTTAGGTACTGTGCCCCCTGTGGGTCTATTGGCCTTCAGCTCCAATGATTCCCCCATTTGAACGACTGTGTGAAAATGGATGTGGGCCTCTAGCTTTGCTGTGGGGCTGCACTGACCTTTTGTAGAAAGAGGGCACCAGACGGACATTTGCTTCCTGGTTCCAGCCCGCTGGCTGCTAGGTGCCTACAGCCTGGGGCATCCTGGTACCAGGCTCCTACCCCTCACAGCTTCTCTGGAGCCCAGCTCCTGCCATGCGCCCTGCAGCACCAGCAGGCAGCATCTCCCTGCCCTGGAATCCTATATAATAAAAGGGTAATATGCAAATCGACCGAACGGTGGAACCACCAGTCGCTATGACGTGCACTGACCACCAGGGGGCAGACACTTAATGCAGGCACTGCCCCCTGGTGGTCAGTGCGCTCCCACAGGGGGAGCGCTGCTCAGCCAGAAGCCGGCTGACAGCTGGCGAGCGCAGCGGGAGTGTCGGGAGCCTCTCCCAGCTCCGAGGCAGCGCAAGGATGTCTGACTGCTGCTTAGGCCCACCCCCCGGGGAGCAGGCCTAAGCCATCAGTCGGACATCCCCTGAGGGCTCCTGGACTGCTAAAGGGCACAGGCCGGACTGGGGGGACCCCCCCCCCGCAGTGCACAAATGTTGTGCACCGGGCCTCTAGTGTTACATAAAACTCCATGCAGGTGCCTCTAGTGACCAAGACAACTCCCTGTGAAGAGTTTCCTCCACATTTCAGAGGGCAAATTTCCAGAAACTTCCACGGCATGGCTCTCTGTATTCATTGAGTCACCCCCGCACAGGTCTGGATCTCTGCCGGGTAGGGGTGAGGGCTCTTGCTTAGGGGCTCTCTCTTCCTATGGGGCGTGGTGGGTCCTTCCTCTGCGATTTCCATATTCCTCCCAGTTCTCTTTGTTTCTTACTAGCCAATCCCGTTACAGTTAAGGACTCTTTATGTTACACACAGCCTCCACCTTAGGTAACTGTGCTCTCTCCTGGTTGGACCCAGATGGGTACAAGTCTGCCCTCCTAGAAGGAACACATATTTACTGTCACCCATATGCCCCCCTTTCAACAGAATTCATTGATCCTTATAATACCTGGCGACCTGAGAGCAATTTTTTAAAAATATATTTTTATTGATTTCAGAGAGGAAGGGAGAGGGAGATGGAAACATCAATGATGAGAGAATCATTGATTGGCTGCCTCCTGCATGCCCCACACTAGGGATTGAGCCTGCAACCCAGGCATGTGCCCTTGACCGGAATCGAACCTGAGACCCCCATGGGCTGATGCTCTATCCACTGAGCCAAACCAGCTAGGGCTAAATTTTTTTTAAATATATATTTTTTTGCCCCAGCCCGTTTTTTTTGCCCCACTGGAGATCGAGCCCACAACCCCGGCATGTGCCCTGACCAGGAATTGAACTGTGACCTCCTGGTTCATAGGTCGGCATCGACCACTGAGCTATGACAGCGGGCATGAGGGCAAAGTTGGCGAAGTCGTTGATGAGCCGAGAGCATGGTCTGTGGGCTGCTGCTTCTCATCATCCGAGGACTCCAGCGGGGCCTCCTCACACGCATCCCTGGAGGCAGGTGGCCCAGGAGCAGGTGACCCCGGGCTGAGCCAGTCAGACTCAGCTGGGAAATTTTCACCCTAAAGCAACGTCTCTCGGGAGCTGAAATGGAAAGAAGGTGGAGGGTGACTTGGGGACTGCTGGGAGTACCAGGCTCCCACACCCTCAGCTGCTCCAGGAGGGGGCTTAGAATGCGAGGTCTGTCCACAGATGTCACCAAGATGAGAGGTGACAAAACAGAGAGACTCCTGATGCCATCTTTTTTTTTTTTAAATATCTACCTTGGCATGTTTTTTTTAATATGTTTTTATTGATTTCTGAGACAGGAAAGGAGAGGGAGAGGGAGATGGAAACATCAATGATGAGAGAATCATGGATCAGCTGCCTCCTGCACGCCCCACACGGGGGATTGAGCCCGCAACTTGGGCATGGGCACTGACAGGAACTGAACCGTGACCTCCTGGTTCATGGGTTGAGCTCCACCGCTGAGCCACGCCACCAGACCCTAATGCCACCTTGAATGTTTCGGGACAGCGTTAGTCCTTTCCCCCATATAAGGTAACGAATAACCCCCGCCCCACCTCCCTTTCGTTCATATCCAACCTCGGTTGACTTCGGTTTCTGTCTCTGGCAACTGCAGACCCCAAATCTAGCATTTTCTAGACTTCTCCAGAACCAGTTCTGGATGCGTCATTAGACCCTGTGCAGCCGAGAAGAGAAGCAGGAGCATTTCCAACCAGGCAAAGGCAGGGCTTGGTGCCTGCTCACCCAGGTTCAGAACAGTTCCTATTTATAAAAGGCTCACGTCAGAGAACCTTCCAGCCCTGTTCTCCACGCTGGGAGCTAAGATGCGGCACCTCTGCTGGTTTCCATGACGACCCTCGCAGCTAGGTTAATCCCAAACCAAAACCAGGGGACTTGGCGATTTACCGTTATGTTGTGGTCAGATCATCCCCGATTTTAACAGGAAATGCTCCCTTTCACTGCTGTCTCTCCCACCGTCCGTTTTCCCTAGAAGGTGGTGGATTGACGAGAGGCACGGGAGCGGTCCCCTGCCCCCTCCTGAGTTTGGGGTCGCCCTCCAGACGCGTTCCTTCTCACGGTGACACAAGTTGGGCTGTAGAGATTCCTGAGGACAGTGGCTCGAAGTCGCTGTGTGTGCTTCATAAGTAAGCTCTGTGGCAGGCTCACTTTTTTTTTCCGGAAGAAGAGATTCCTAAGACCAGCATCTGGGTCACAGGCTGTGGGTCTCGGGGTTGGGACAGAGGACACAGGGGCATCTGTCTCTCAGGAAACCCAAGCTTAGCTCCGCAATCCTTGACTGACCCTTTTACCGTGGGCTTGTTTTTCCCTCTGCTCCCCTGGGAAGGAGACCCCCTGGGAACGCTGCACCCGATGATGGCCTCATCACTCAAGGCTCTGCGCGCTTGGATGTCCTCCTTCTCGCTTCATGCCCGAAACAAGCCTTTGTCAGATGCTCAGCTGGAAAGCCCCGGAGCTGAGGGTTTTCCGTGGAACTGACGACAGGAGAGCGTGTCGCCAAGGGCGGGAGGGAGGCTTCACACCACCCGGTCCACCACAGGGCCTGTTTCATCCCGGACTCGATGGACACTTCTTGATTGAAGGGGGACAGCCAACCTGTACTGAGGGCCTATGATGTGTCAGGCACTCCGGGAGGTGCTTGCGTGCATGTCAAATTACTTGGGAGGCAGGACAGCAGAAGAGCCATGAGCAAGGGCCCGCGTATCAGAGAGGCCTGGAGTTAAATCCTATTTCTCTCTCTTATTAGCTGTGTGACACTCAGCTTGTTGCTTAACCTCTCTGAGCCTGTTTCCTTACCTGTAGGATGGGAGTAATAATAAAGTACCTCCTGAAGCTGTTATGACGATGAACTAAGGTCATACATATAAAGCCCACTGCTGGTATTCAGGGGACATTGACTAAAGGTTCACTATTATTTCTTTTTATTGATTTTAGAGAGAGAGAGGGAAGGAGAGGGAGAGAGAGGGAGAGAGAGAGAAACATCAATGTGAAAGAGAAACATTCGGTTTCCTCCTGTATGTGCCCCGATCGGGACCAAATCTCCAACCTGGGTATATGCCCTGACTGGGAATCGAACCTGCAACCCTCCCACCAATGGAGCCACACTGGCCAGGGCAAGGGTACTGTTATTGTTGCTGCTGCTGTTGTTGTTAGCAGGAGTAGCCACAGCATCACTGTGACCCCAGGAGCATCTCCTATGATAGGACATCATTACAGAGAAAGTTCAAGTTCTGAAAAAAGTCCCAGAATTCCTAAGCCTGAACATAGTGGCTCCTCAGATACTGGCCGGATCCATGAGCGTGCCAGCGTCTGAGAATCCCTGCTACTTGGCCCGGAGATTTGTTTATTCGGTGCTTTCCGAGCGCTGGGCACCGCGCTAGGCAACACGACCCAGGACCTTAGGACGTTGTTGTGGAGACGAGGCCGACAAACAGCGCGTGGGAGCCATGCACGCGGGAGCTCTTAGGCTGCGTTGCTGGCAGAGGGCTGGCTACATTGACAGTAACGAGCACCCACTGGGTCCTGGGCCCACGGTGTAAAACGTCGTGTTAGTTAAGTGTTCGTCCATCCTGGGAGGGAGGTCTTATATCCCATGTTCGAGAGAAGGAAACTCTGGCTCAGGGAGAGTCCTGACTCCCGCGGACACACAATGAGTGAGTGGCTGAGCCGGAACTTGGGCCCAGGTCTCCCGGCTGAGCCGGAACTGGGGCCCAGGTCTCCCGGCTGAGCCGGAACTGGGGCCCAGGTCTCCCGGCTGAGCCGGAACTTGGGCCCAGGTCTCCCGGCTGAGCCGGAACTGGGGCCCAGGTCTCCCGGCTGAGCCGGAACTTGGGCCCAGGTCTCCCGGCTGAGCCGGAACTGGGGCCCAGGTCTCCCGGCTGAGCCGGAACTTGGGCCCAGGTCTCCCGGCTGAGCCGGAACTTGGGCCCAGGTCTCCCGGCTGAGCCGGAACTTGGGCCCAGGTCTCCCGGCTGAGCCGGAACTGGGGCCCAGGTCTCCTGGCTCTCAAACCTGGCAGACGATCTCCTCCCAAGTTGAAGCAAACATCCTCACCATCTTGTAGAAGAGGAAACGGGCATTCGGAGATAGTAAGTCACTTGTCCAAAAAGCAGTCTGCTGAGCTGGATTTAAAGGCCGGTCTGGCCTGGCCGGTGTGGCTCAGTGGTTGCGCATTGACCTAGGAATCAGGAGGTCACGGTTTGATTCTGGTCTGGGCACATGCCTGGGTTGCAGGCTGGATCCCCAGTAGGGGGCGTGCAGGAGGCAGCTGATCAATGATTCTCTCTCATCACTGAAGTTTCTGTCTCCCTCTTCCTTCCTCTCTGAAATCAATAAAAATATATTTTTTAAAAGTAGCCCTAGCTAGTTTGGCTCAGTGGATAGAGTGCTGGCCTGTGGACCGAAGGGTCCCAGGGGTCGATTCCAGTCCAGGGCATTTACCTCGGTTGCAGGCTTCTCCTCACCCGGGCCCTGGTTGGGGCCCGTGCAGGAGGCAATAAATGGATGTGTTTCTCTCACATTGATATTTCTCTCTGTCTTCCCCTCTCTCTTCCACTCCCTATAAAAAATCAATGGGAAAATACCCTCGGGTGAGGATTAAAATAAATAAATAAATAAATAAATAAAGGCGGGTCTGTCCATCTGCTGATCTCAGCATTCCCTTCCCACCTTCCAGCAGACCTGGGCACCTTTCGCTGCACCACAGGAGGGCAGACGCGCGTGAGGCATCAGAGGAAGCGGCGTCCTGGCTGCAGCCCTCATTCGGTGAAGGTTGTGGGGGCTACACAGAGGCACCCACTGGCCTCCTAAGGAGAGCCAGGCCCCCAGGCCACTCTGGTCGCCGTCAGCCCCGCCCTGTGCGGTGGCTCAGCGGCCCTGCCCTGCAAGCCCCTCCGCATGCCCACCTGCGCTCTCCCCAAGGCCCCCCAGCGCCTCCCTCCCCGCTTCCAGCTCCACCTGTGGGCCTGGTAGCTCCTGGGAACGCATTGTGAGTGGCCAGGGCATATTATCAATCACACCTTATCATCAGTTTCCATTTCTTGGCTCCTGGTCGCGCTCAGCAAATGTTTGTTTGAAGAGCCGGGGAAAAACGATGATTAAGCCGGGACACTGATGGACAGCCGGTAGGATGTGCGTGCGGGGCACTTAGGCAAGGTGGGGAGCCTCTCAGCAGCGCCACCTGGTGGTTCCAAATGGAACTTCATCAGCTGGGCTCAGGGTGCTTGTCCTGGCGCGACGGGGTGGGGTGCTGCTGTGCAAAGCCCTGCCAGGGTCTTGTCTACTTTATGAAGGTGCCCAGCCTCACCCCTGCCTACAGGGAATGCTGAGAATCCTGTGAAAAACCGGGTGGAAACCCTACAATCAGGACATTTTACTGTCGTTAGAGAAACAGAGGAGCTCTGGGGACCTGTTTGCATCAGCTGATTAGGACAGACACCCCCACATGCGTCCTCTGAGGTGAGGAAAGGTGATGCAGACACTCAGTGATGGCCCCATACCCAATGATGCCCCTCCCCTGCCTCATCTCCTTCGGGAAATAGGAGGAGGCAGGTCTCTAGTTGGACAAGGCCCCTGAGGCTGGGGGGCCCCTGGCTGTGCCTGAGGCTGGGGGTGCCGCTGGTGGGGACACGGGGTGGGCTCCCTGACTGGGGCTCTGGGGTCACGTGGAGCCCCGCCCTTGGTCAGCTGCAGCATGGCTCTGCTTGGACTCCACCCCGCTGGGCTGTGGGCCAAGCTCTGCAGTCGCTCCTGGGCTCCTGAACGGTGGGGCCTCAGACTCTGCCCCCACGTGGTGACGCTGCTGGCTGTACTGCAGTTCAGTTTCCCTGGGGTCACAGGCTGCGCCCCAAAGTTGGGCGGGGCGCAGGCGGGGCTTCTCAATCAGGCAGGCCATGGGCTCCACGTGGGGCAAGACTGCTGGCCCGACTCTGGGGGTGGGGGGCTCCTCCTGTACCCCGCAGGTGGGTGGGGCTGGAGACAGGGCTCAGAGGTCAGGCAGGGTCACTGTCTGGGCTCCCTGCTCAGTGGGGCCAGAGGTTGTGCTGGGCAGTTGGTCAGGGCTGCTGGCTTGCATGCTGCCTGGTGGGCCTTAGGCTGTGCTCTGTGGCTCCGGGGTGTCTGTGGCCTTGCTTCCCCCAGGGCGAGACAGGGGAGGGGACTCTGCAGAGGGTCAGAGTGCAGCATCCATCTTACATAAAAACTGCTGTTTGAAATTTTAACCCTGCTATTTTGGCTTCTGTAAATGCTTGCTTGCTTAAATAATAAGGAAAATAAGACTACTCCCACTTCAGAGAGGCCATTAAACCTTCCCCAGACGAAGTTATCAGTGCTGGCACCAGGCCAAGCCTTTGGTCGAAGTCTCAAAGCCCCAGCACATAGGGGCTCTTTAAGAACTTGCAAAGGGGACCGGAAAACCCCATATTTGGGAGATAAAGAGGGTAAAAAGGTATAAATACAGGAAACTTCCTGTGTGACTTCGCCCAGAATTCTAGAGACATTTTTCTCTGGGCCCGCACGTAATAATAATAGTAAATGTAACTCCATCTCTCTAAGCATTGCTGGTTCTTCTCCGGTTTTCTGTAACAAGAGGGGCTGTGTGTTTGCTTCCCTGCCTGAGTGAGGCCCTGGAACAAGCTCCAGAGCTGTGTGGCCTCACATGAAGCAGAACTTCCCACCGAGCTCCCTGCCCAGAGGGGCCACTGGTGCGGCTCAGCAGGGGGGCAGGGCTGCTGGCTGGGACGTCTGCTGGGGCACCCAGCACCCGGCACCTTGAGAGCAGACACTGTAAGCCCCGCCTCCTTCTCCAGCTCCATCTGAGCCTCCCTGATCCCCATGAGTGAGACTGAGGGAGCCCAGGGAACTGCCCACAGCACCGGGCAGTGATGTCCACCTTGGGCTCTGCTTTCCCCACTTGAGAAACCGTAGGCCCAGAGGGGCCCTCCGTCTGCGCTGTGCTGGCTGGGGGAGGAGGGGGGATGTGGTCAGAGTGTGGCTGCCCCCCTTTCCCTTCTAATGGGTCCTTCTGGGGCTCTGTGGTCCAGGGGGCCTCCGCCTCACTCCCGGGTTCTGGGATTTCACAACGGTGTCTTGGAAAATGGCACAGCTGCTAGCTGTACTTGTGTGGGGAGCAGAAGTGGTGCCCAACCCGTGTCCCCGTCTTGCTGGCATTTCTCCTCCTCATTTTTAGTCTTACCCTTACTTACTTCATATTAATAAATGGGTGTTTTAGTCTAATTTGGGTGTTTGGGTCTCTAAGTAATCAGTAAGCGTGTGCTTGATGGTGTCATGCCTACATCTGGCCCATAACATGTTTCCCTGCCTTGATTCTGAGGAGCAGGGCTGGACGGACGGACAGTCTGTGGGACACTGGTCTGGTACAAGTGTCCACCGAGGATAATGGCCCTTATTGTTATTAAGCCCATGTACTCCTGGCCAGGCACTTAGAACTCATTCTTACCCACTCATGACCAAGGACACACTCAAGGGTTAGACCAGGGGTGGGGAACGTGGGGCCCTCGGGCCGTATAAGGCCCGAGAAATCATTGGGCTGGCCCTGCCAAGGCAACCACAGGGGGGACTCAAAGTTCAATAAACCTAGGAGCTTTTTTCATAGCAACGTACATTTATATTAAGTGAATTATAGTCCGCGAATGATGTTATAAAGATCCAAACGGCCCTTGGCAGAAGAAAGGTCCCCCACCTCTGGGCGGGCTCATGGTGCAAAAATTTCTCTACTGTTCCCTTTAGGTAGCCTTCCCCGCTGCTCAGGCCACTCGTGGGGGCCACCGGAAAGCCCTTCTCCCCTCCTCTCTCCTCTCCACACCCCCCAGCGTCACGCCCACGCCTCCTGCATGCCAGCACTCCCGCTGGCCCTGACCCTCGGCACCGGCATGGCATCGAGAAGACAAACCTCTCCCGTGATGCTAGTGATTGCTAGGTATTAGTGAGCGCTTTTACCGGGTTTCACGCGCTAGGAGACTCCACCCCCCGGGCAGTTTGGACAGGGCAGGCCACCCTGCGCCAGTAAATGTTTCTGCTGGTCTACTAGGTGGACCAGTTAATAATCAAAGAAAACACGATAATTTCAAGAGAAACATCAAAAGTGCTTTATTCAAGCCCTAACAGGTTTGGCTCAGTGGGTAGAGCGTCAGCCTGTGGATTGAAGGGTCCCAGGTTTGATTCGGTCAAGGGCATGTACCTTGGTTGTGGGCACATTCCCAGTAAGGGGTGTGCAGGAGGCAGCTAATCAATGTTTCTAACTCTCTATCCCTCTCCTTTCATCTCTGTAAAAAATCAATAAAATATATATATTAGAAAAGTGCTTCAAAGTAATGTCCATCGCTAGCTACACATTTCCCCCATCTTTCAGGTAATTTGTGGATACCGTCCCAAAAGAACTTTTCTTGTTTTGAGTCAAACCATTCAGAGACCCAATTTTCCATTTCTTCGTACGTTTTGAAGTGCTGCTCAGAAAGTGCGTGTGCCATCGATCGGAACAAGTGGTCATCTGAAGGAGCAAGGTCTGGTGAATACAGCGTGTGGGTTAACACTTCCCAGGCAAGATCTTTAACGTGTCTTTAACTGGTTTTGAAGTGTGTGATGGTGCGTCATCATGAAGCAAAATTAATTTGCCGTGTTTTCTGGCACATTCTGGTCATTTCACGATCAAAGTGTGGTTCAAATTGATTATTTATTGTCGGTAGCAATCAGTATTAACGGTTTCACCTGGTTTTAGAAGCTCATAATACACCACACCTTCCTGATCCCACCAAACACAGAACATGGTCTTCTTTCCGAAGTGATTTGACCTTGCAGTCGATGTTGATAGTTGACCTGGATCAACCCATGATTTTGTGCATTTGGGATTCTCAAAATAAATCCACTTTTTATCGCCAGTCACAATTCGATGCAAAAAAGACTTTCTTTCGTGCCGTTGAAGCAACATTTTACTGATAACTTTTCGGTTTTCCATTTGTCTTTCGTTCAGTTGATGTGGCACCCATTTTCCTTCCTTTAAAATCTTTCCCATTGCTTGTAAACAATCGGAAATTGTTTGCTGAGCAACGTTTAATCTTTCTGCAAATTGTTTTTGAGTTTGACACCCCTCTTCATGCAATAATGCTTGTAATTGTTGCTCTTCAAACTTTTTTGGTTGACCTGGACGTTCTTTGTCTTTCACATAGAAATCATCACTTTTAAAGCATTTAAACCAGCATTCACAAGTATCTTGAAATGGAGCATGTTCACCATAAGCTTCCCGAAGTATTCACAAGCACTTTTCTTCAAAATAAAGTAATGAATTAAAACTTCCTGCAAATGCTCTTTTTTTGGCATGAAAAAAATGTCTATGATGTTAACACCCTCAGAAAATTTGACATATAAAGTTTTGAAGCTTGTTGTCAATACAACAAAATAGCATACATATCAAACCGCATATATATCAACATGTGTGTAATTCCATCTATTGAAAAAAATCCGCATTATTAACCGGTACACCTAATAAAAGTGCTGGTTTTTATGTGTGTGAGAATGCTCTCGGGGGGAAGGGAGGGAGACACAGCCGGTGTGTCTCCTGAGTGACTCCCATGGGGTTGCAAGGCAGTGTGCCTGAGGCTGCGGTGTGCCTGACACCACGTCTTACAGCCAGAACAGTGGGAGGCGTCATTAGGAGAAGCCGGGTGCTTTCATCCTGGGGGCACACGCGCCAATCAAAACAGGCAGTCTTGTCCTAACCGGTTTGGCTCAGTGGCTAGAGCATCGGCCTGTGGACTCAAGGGTCCCAGGTTCGATTCCAGTCAAGGGCATGTACCTTGGTTGCAGGCACATACCAACTAGGCCATAGTCCAGGGGTGGGCAAACTTTTTGACTCGAGGGCCACAATGGGTTCTTAAACTGGACGGGAGGACCGGAACAAAAGCATGGATGGAGTGTTTGTGTGAGCTAATATAAATTCAAAGTAAAGGAGCCGAGGGGAGAGGAAGAGAACACTCCCCTCTTTCGGCTCCGCGGGCCGTAGTTTGCCCATGGCTGCCCTAGTCACTAGGGGGTGTGCAGGAGGCAGCTGATCGATGTTTCTCTCTCACTGATGTTTCTCACTCTCTATCCTTCTCCCTTCCTCTCTGTAAAAATATCAATAAAATATATTTTTTTAAAAAACCAAACAGGCAGCCTTGAGCAAAAGGAACCCAAGCGCGCCCCCTAGCGGCCCTCCCTGGTCTGCAGTCATGGGAAATCAAGGCCCATTTCTCCCAGAAGGCGGGAGCCACAGAGACTGAAGCCTGGAAATAAAACTCAGAGCGCTAAGGGACGGTGTGCAAGCTTAGACGTGTGTAAACAGAGGTCAGAGTATCCATACCACAAGGTCATTTGATCATTAAAGGAGATATTTCCTTTTTAAAAAATATATTTTTTTTATGGATTTCAGAGATAGGGAGAGGGAGATAGGAACATCAATGATGAGAGGGAATCATTGCTTGGCTGCCTCTTGCACATTCTCTACTGGGGATGGAGTCCGAACCTGAGCATGTGCCCTTGACCAAAATCGAACATGGGACCCTTCAGTCCGCAGGCCAATGCTCCAGCCACTGAGCCAAACGGGCTGCAGTGAGATATTTCCTTTTTATTGAAGAGCTTTCTGTTCATAAAACAAAAGTGGCTACCCCCATTACCTATAATAGTACCTCGCACCCTTGGGAATCAATAAAAAATCATCTTTTTGGTGCTTGGAAACAAAGGTAACACATCTCTTGATATTTTAGAATTACAACAGCATATTATACAATTATCCCAAACAAACTTACAAACTAATTCTTTGAATGTCTGGCAGCAATTTAAAAAGGACATGAAAGGATTTAATCCCTTCCACTGTGTAGAGGGCCCCCTGGGAAGGCACCTGAGCATTCTATATTGGCCCCTCTTGCCCTTTTGGCCAAGAGGGACCCTCTTCTCACAATCCAATTGCCCACAGCTGTTGCCTGTGCTTTCTGTTCATGCTGAGGTTGAAGCCTCGTGGTGGCTGGTACCATGGATCTGTCTCTCGCCCAGTGGGGTGAGCTGGGCCCTCCCTGGACAAGAAACCTGGGTTCCCCAAGATATGTGATCAGTGCCCGGGCCCCGCCTGCAGGTGAGGGGATCCCAAGGCAGGTGCTGGGCGTGGAGGCCACGGGGGCATAGGCTACCAAGGAGACAGAACTGAACCTCACATCACCCTGCTTGGCCCCAGAGGATGGCTGGTTACCCAGAGATGGGATTCCTCAGGGAAGGAACAACCTAAGATAGGCACAGTCGCAGAGGGGCCATCAGGAGAGAACTTGGGAGTCAACAGAGGTGGGGCACAGACCCTCACCGCCCCAACTTTGCAGGGGCCTGAACCCTCACCCCTTCTGAGGGAGGCCTCCTGCCCCCATGGCTGCTTCGCTTCCCATGCCCAGCTCAAATCGGGACCCAGGTAACAGAGAGAGACTTGGCCGACAGCAGCTGCCCTCTCACTGCAACACGACTTGTTTGAGTTGTCTTGTACCCATGGTGTAGGGAAGTGGGTTTTTGATATCTAAATCCAGCCTAGCACCAGGAACGCTCAGGGCCTACTCAAGAAGGCAAATAATCCTTTCCACTAATATTTACAGGGTAAAATAAGATTGTTGTTAGAGTATTAAATTTGACAGTAAAATAGTAGTCAAGTTCTCAGACTAATTTAAATTGGCTAAGTGAAGTAAGCGAATATTCTAGAAAAATTAATGGTACTGGACAAAAAGCTGTTTCTAAAGTGTTAACTAAAATTTTTATTGGTAGTTCATCTCATGGTAAAATTGCATAACATGTAATGAACCTAAAGCAGTCATATTTTAGTGCAAAAAATTAAAATTTAAAAGCTATCAAGACTACATTATAAAATTTCCAAAAGCCTCCTAATATTTAAATAAAAAAGGGGGGGATAGTAGAAGAATATCATGTAAGGAAAAATATCCTGTAAGTAAATTACATCTAGAAAATTTTTACTTTAGAAAATTAACTTTCATTGGTAATGCTAATAGCAAGACACCCATGAAAAACACACATGGTGTCAAAACAAGCCAAAGGAAAATCGTTTGGGCAAAAAATGAAAAAGGACCCCAAGTCAAATTTATAGAAAAGATTCCTTTATTAACTTTTGGTCGAGAATATGTTTGTATATTTTCAGAAAACAACTCCAAGACCATGTGGATTCCTGCAACAGAGAGGAATTGACAGGACTGCTCCAGCCATGAAGACAGAAGAGAAACAGTCCAGAGATGGAAGACGCTGACGATGCCTTGCCATACTAGCAGTCAGCAGCTGTGCTTCGCGGCAGGTTGCCCAGGACCAAACCAGAGAGGGTCAGACCTGCATTACCACCATTTGTCCACCATCCAGAACTGAAATATCATTGCTGACATGTACACATAAGGAACTGTTTGACATTGAAATTGGGACTCAAAAGAACTGTTAGCCCAGAAAGAAACTCACTACAGACTGATTCATTTGCCTTTCAGCATAACCATTATTGTTTGTCTCATTTTCGGTTCTTATAAGTGTATTTCTAGTATCACATGATCTCACTCATCTAGGGGAAATAATGAACAACATAAACTGATGAACAAAAACAGACCCGGAGATAGGGAAGCATCGATCAGACTGTCAAACCTCAGAGGGAAGGTAGGGGAGGGTGGGGGGAAGGGGGAAAGATCAACCAAAGGACTTGTATGCATGCATATAAGCCTAACCAGTGGTCACGGACAACAGGGTGGGTGGGCATGCGTGGGGAGGGGTTTGGGATGGGAATGGGGGGATGAGGACAAATATGTGATACCTTAATCAATAAAGAAATTTAAAAAAAGTGGCAACTAAGTCATTGTCATCAATTTAGGAATCCCGCCTTTATTATGGGACATGTTACCTACCAATGTATTTATCACTTCGTTTGATAAGTTGTATCATCTTTATTTGTTGTTTTGTTTTGTTTTATATTTTTATTGATTTCAGAGAGAGAGGGAGAGGGAGAGAAACATCAATGGTGAGAGAGAATCATTGACTGGCTGCCTCCTGCACGCCCCCCACTGGGGATGGAGCCTGCAACCTGGGCACGTGCCCTGACCGGGAATGGAATCGTGACCTCCTGGCTCATAGGTCCATGCTCAACCACTGAGCCACAAATCTTTATTTGCGATTGTGGATCTTTGTTATTTGAAATGTCCCAGTTTGCAGTGATGGTGGGGTTTTTCCTTAATGAAAAGGTTAGGAAAGATCTTGGAGAAAACAATGTTATTGGATTCAGAGAAAATGTAGAAAAAGTTAATGAAAACTATTTTGGAAATGAAGTTTGCATTTGTGTATGTGCACAAATGACGGAGAGAGAGAGAGAGAGAGAGAGAGAGAGAGAGAGAGAGAGAGAGAGAGAGAGAGAGAGAGAGAGAGAAGACAAGTCAGCAAAACCCAGCATTTCCTGGAATGTTCAGACATGGATGCAGACAGTCTGAAGGGATGTCCCGTGGGGCCGTGGCAAACCCGGGCTGGAGGAGACCAGAGCGGGGTTCCGTGTGTGTCTGTTACATTCTTGGAGGGCGGAAATGAGAGTCACCGTCAGCAACCCAGACACAGCTCCCCAAGGATGCCTGTCACCTCCTGCGTGGAGGGGCGGCGCACACGTGCAGGAAACAGATGGCAAAACCAGAGGAGTGTGTCTGACAGCCACACATGGTGGTGTAACCAGCAGGAGGCAACGTGGCTAACTATGTAACATATTAATCCTCCTGACTCATTTTTTAAAAAATATACAGTTTATTGATTTCAGAGAGGAAGGGAGAGGGGAGAGAGAGATAGAAACATCAATGATGAGAGAGAATCATGGATTGGCTGCCTCCTGCACGCCCCACATTGGGGATCGAGCTGGCAATCCCAGGCACGTGCCCTTGGCCGGAATCAAACCTGGGACCCTTCAGTCCACAGGCTGATGCTCTATCCACTGAGCCAAACCAACTAGGGCCTCCTGACTCATTTTGAGAATATTTTATTTTATTTTATTTTATTTTTAATATATATTTTATTGATATTTTCACAGAGAGGAAGGGAAAGGGATAGAGAGCTAGAAACATCGATGAGAGAGAAACATCCATCAGCTGTCTCCTGCACACCCCCCACTGGGGATGTGCCCGCAACCAAGGTACATGCCCTTGACCGGGATTGAACCTGGGGCCCTTCAGTCCGCAGGCCGATGCTCTATCCACTGAGCCAAACCAACTAGGGCCTCCTGACTCATTTTGAGAATATTTTAATTTTCATAACATATTAACCAGATTAGGAGAAATAACTACTAGAGTTGGGGTGCAAAGATGTTTAACTTTTTTTTTTTTAAATGTATTTTATTGATTTTTTTACAGAGAGGAAGGGAGAGGGATAGAGAGCCAGAAACATCGATGAGAGAGAAACATCTATCAGCTGCCTCCTGCACACTCCCCACTGGGGATGTGCCCGCAACCAAGGTACATGCCCTTGACCGGAATTGAACCTGGGGCCCTTCAGTCCGCAGGCCGACGCTCTATCCACTGATCCAAACCGGCCAGGGCAAGATGTTTAGCTTTTGATGCCAATATGTGTCCTGGATTATTTTGAAGTCATCCTGTTATGGGGAAACCTGGGTAGCCCTTTCCCCACAGAGTGCTGGGGGTGGGTCCTGACGCTATCTCGAGAAAAAGGATTTTCGGAGCCTCTCCTGGGAAGATGAGTGGTTTTTATTTGTGTGGAATTACATGCCTGGGTTTCCAAAGCCCCGCTCCCCTTAATCCAGTCCTGGAAGAAGTGCAACTGGGCTTTCAGTAGGGCTAAAGGCAGAGCCGGCCCTAACCGGTTTGGCTCAGCGGATAGACTGAAGGGTCCCAGGTTCGATTCCGGTCAAGGGCATGTACCTTGGTTGTGGACACATCCCCAGGAGGGGGTGTGCAGGAGGCAGCTGATTGGTGTTTCTCATCGATGTTTCTAACTCTCTATCCCTCTCCCTTCCTCTCTGTAAAAAATCAATAAAATACATTAAAAAATAAAAATAAAAATAAACGCAGAGCCTTGTCCAGGCTCCGGTCCACGTTGCAGCCGGCTCCAGCTCAGCTTCAGGCTAGTTGCAGCCCATTAGCCCATCGTGTGTGGGGGTGGATGCCGGGGAGCCGGAGCATGAGAGCCCCCAGCCAGGAGTCAACCAAGAGCAAAAGAGAAGCTCAAAGGGCCAGGAGAGCCATTTCCTTTGTTCGGGAGGTAAGTACGCCAAACCTTCCCGCATCTGCGGTGCCCAGGCCCGTCCTGCCAGCGGCCTGTTCCCGGGTCTGACTGACTGACAGCAAGCATCTCCGCTTGTCACCCCAGTTTTCTGGGCATGCACCTACTCTCCCCCTGTCCAGTCCTTTCCCCGGCCATCGGGGGGAATAGGCTTTAGCTTCCCGGCGAGGCCGCCCCATTGACATGCCTGAATATTCAGCTTCCCTTTGCTCCTGTCCTTTATAACCAGGTTAATGACAACGGTATCACCTGCAGACATCATATCATTTTACCTGTAAAAATTCACTACGTATCTCTAACAGATAAGAATTTTAAAAATTTAACCACAGAGAAATCCAAGATGGCGGCGTAGGTAAACACCTAAACTGCTGCCTCGCACAACAATTTCAAAACTACAACTAAAAGACAAAACGTCTATCACCCAGAACCACGGAAAAGCTGGCTGAGTGGAAGTTCTACAACTAGAAGGAAAGAGCAAACAGCATTGAGGGGTGCACAAGCGCTGAAAAGCTGAGGTACAGAGACGTGCATATCGGGCTGGCGACGGGCGACTGGGAGCGCTGCTGTTTTCAACCCGAAGGGAGACAAGCTCCCGATTACTCCGAACTCATTTCTGGGGAGACACGGGGGACCCAAACTCCTACGGGGAGAAGCTGGACTGTCTGCCGTGGGGTCGGAAAGTGAGGGTGGCTTGCTTGCAGGGCTGCCCCCAGGAACAATTGTTTATTGTGCTGGGGCGCGGGAAGCGGGGACACGGTGGGAGACGCAGAGCCGGCTTACTGGCAGCCATCGCTGTTTGCCACGCCCTAGCCTGGTCACGCCCTGAGACCCCACCCCGCACAACCTACAAACCCACCCAAGCTCCAAGCAGCAGCTTTAGCATATGAATGGCCTGCCCTATCGAAGCTTAACCTAGCAAACTTGCAGCCCGGGTCAGAGAGCTCCAAAACCTCCAAACCCCAAGCAAAGAGGAGAAAACTGAAGTTCTCACTGTAGCTCCTGCTGGGTGGCCTCAGACAGTAGCTGACCTGCACCCCATTGGAGATCCAGAAGCCAGTGTACCTAGTGGTCAGTGTGAGACACCAGATTTCAACTCCTCACATCCATAAGTGACACATTCAAGAGGCAGACTCAGTGAGCACCAAAGCCCCACTGAAACAAGTCCTGCACCATAAGCGTGTCTCCAGCACAGCAGTTCTTCCATTATAGACACAGCGGGTCCTCACAGCCAATTGGCCTGGAGGTCAATTCCTCCCAGTGTACCAACAGCAATCAAGGCTTAACTACACCAAGACTTTGCACTCAGCCCACAAAGGGGTGTACCAAAGGCATCCACCTCAGGTGATTGGGGAGGCTGAGCTACTGGCCCCTATAGGTCACCTACCACACAAAGCCACTCCATCAACACAAGGAAGCAGCAAAATGAGGAGACAAAGAAACATGTCACAAAGGAGAGAAATGGAGGAAAGCAAACTAATGGACGACATAGAGTTCAGAACCACATTTATAAGGTTACTCAAGAATCTTCTAAAAACCGCCGAGAAACTTGATGAGACCTCCGAGGAGCTTAGTGAGACCTTCAAGGACCTTAATGAGAATGCCAAAAAAATGGAAAAGGACCAGTCAGAAATTAAGCATACACTGTCTGAAATAAAGAATATACAGAAACTCAACTGTAGATCAACGTACCCCAAGAATCAAACCAAAGATCTGAAATATGAGGAAACAAAAAACACCCAACCAGAAAAACAAAAAGAAAAAATCCAAAAATATAAAGATAGTGTAAGGAGCCTCTGGGACAACTTTAAGCGTACCAACATCCGAATTTTTGGGGTGCCAGAAGAAGAGAGAGAGCAAAATATTGAAAACCTACTAGAAGAAATAATGACAGAAAACTTTCCCTACCTGGTGAAAGAAATAGACTTACAAGTCCAGGAAGCACACAGAACCCCATATAAGAGGAATCCAAAGAGGACCACACCAAGACACATCATAATTAAAATGCCAAGGGCAAAAGACAAAGAGAGGATCTTGAAAGCAGCAAGAGAAAAACGGTTAGTTACCTACAAGGGAGCACCCATACGACTGTCAGCTGATTTCTCGGCAGAAACTATGCAGGCCAGAAGGGAGTGGCAAGAAATATTCAAAGTGATGAACAGCAAGAACCTACAACCAAGATTACTCTACCCAGCAAAGCTATCATTCAGAGTTGAAGGTCAGATAAAGAGCTTCACAGACAAGAAAAAGCTAAAGGAGTTCATCACCACCAAACCAGGATTACATGAAATGCTGAAGGGTATTCTTTAAGAAGAGGAAGAAGAAGAAAAAGGTAAAGATAAAAATTATGAACAACAAAATGACATCAAATACATACCTACCAACAAGTGAATCTAACAATCAAGTGAATAAAAAATCTGAAGAACAGAATGGACTGGGGAATATAATAGAATCAGGGACATAGAAAGGGAGTGGACTGACAATTCTCAGGGTGGAGGGGGTGTGCGGGGTGTGGGAAGAGATTGGACAAAAATCTTACACCTATGGATGAAGACAGTGGCCACACCAAGGGCATGGGGTGGGGTGGGGAATCAGGTAGAGGGGAGCTATGGGGGAAAAAAAGAGGAACACCTGTAATAATCTGAACAATAAAGATTTATTTTAAAAAAAAATTTAACCACAATACCATTGTCACACCTAAGAAAAATAACACTTTAATTGCACCAGATATTTAGTGCTCAAATTTCCCTAATTGGATTATCAATTATTTCAAGTGTCACATTTTTAATAAAATTTCAATATATATATATAAGTGCTAGAACAGTTGGGGTGAATGTCGCTGTGCCTGCAACTTTCAAATGAGTCAGCAAATATCCTATATAATAAAACCCTAATATGCAAATCAACCAAACGTTGCAACGACCGGCCGCTATGATGTGCACTGACCACCAGGGGCAGACGCTCAATGCAGGAGCTTCCTTCTGGTGGTCAGTGCACTCCCACAGGGGAGCGATACTCAGCCAGAAGCCAGGCTCACGGCTGGCGAGCGCAGTGGCAGTGGCAGGAGCCTCTCTCACCTCCGCTTCAGGCAGGCGGTAAGGAGCAAGGGGTCCCGGACTGTGAGAGCCCTGGACTGTGAGAGGGGAATCGGGCCTAAGCCGGCAGGTGGACATCCCCCAAGGGGTCCTGGACTGCAAGAGGGCACAGGCCGGGCTGAGGGACCCCCCACCCCCGTGCATGAATGTCGTGCACCAGGCCTCTACTATATATATATATATATATATATATATATATATATATATGCTAGAGAGAAAAAGTGAGAGAATGTAATAATTTGTTATTGAAGAAGGTATATGGGTGTTCATTGCATTACTGTTTTTCAGTAGGTTTAAAATTTTCCAGAAATAAACATTGGGGCGGCGGGGGTGGGGGGTGGGGGGGGAGAATATAATACAAAAAATATTGCAGTGATGTGATTTTTCCCTCTTGCTAAACATTTAGTTAAAAAACAGTTCTTCCTGCGGCCCAGTAGCTGGTTGAGCCTGTGCACCGAAGGCTTGCTGATCGTTTGTTCTTCACAGGCAAACACTCCCTCCAAAGGCTCAGGGTCTCCCACCACCTCGCTCCGCCCTCATTTCTTCCTCTCCTCCAGGCCACCTCCCCCCTCCACACCGGCCTCCTTGCTTTTCTCAGACACCATCGCAGCCTTGCCTCCCACACTCTTGGCTTCATTCTCTTAGCTTCCTGCTCAAATGTCACCCTGTCCGTGAGCCCCTCCTTGCACCACCCTATTTAACGAATAAGCCTTGCCCCTCCGCATCCTGGCACTCTGTCCCCAGCCCACTTTGTTTTCCCCCCGAACCCCATTTCTGCCTAAATCAAAACTTCACTAGGACACAGATTGTTGTCTGTTGTGTTCAGTTTTTTTTTTTTAAATATATTTTTATTGATTTCAGAGAGGAAGGGAGAGGAAGAGAGATATAGAAACTTTTAATGATGGGAGAGAATCATTGATTGGCTGCCTTTTGCAAATCCCTTACTGGGGGCCGAAACCGGTTTGGCTCAGTGGATAGAGCGTCGGCCTGCGGACTGAAGGGTCCCGGGTTCGATTCCGGTCAAGGGCATGTACCTTGGTTGCGGGCACATCCCCAGTGGGAGGTGTGCAGGAGGCAGCTGATCGATGTTTCTCTCTCATCGATGTTTCTAGCTCTCTATCCCTCTCCCTTCCTCTCTGTAAAATATCAATAAAATATATTTAAAAAAAAAAAATCCCTTACTGGGGAATGCAGCCCACAACCCATGCATATGCCCTTGAAGGGAATTGAACCTGGGACCCTTCTGTCCACAGGCTGACGCTCTATCCACTGAGCCACACCAGCTGGGGCTGCTGTGTTCAGTTCTCCCTCAGTGCCTAATACAGTGCTTGGCATATAGTAGGTGCTCAATACATTTTGAAAAAAATGAAATGAGTATATAAAATTTTATGTAAATAAATATAAAAAGTAAATATTAAAATACTTTTGAAATTTTAAAGCAGAGCTTTGGCATACAGTATGTACACAATACTTTTATAAAAAATAGATTTTTATTGATTTCAGAGAGGAAGGAAGTGGGAGAGAGAGATAGAAACATCAATGATGAAAGAGAATCATTGATCGGCTGCCTCCTACACACCCCACACTGGGAGATTGAGCCAGCAACCTGGGCATATGCCCCGACCTGGCATCCAACTGTGACCTCCTGGTTCATGGGTCAATGCTCAACCACTGAGACATGCTGGCCGGGCCCTAGTTAAGTATTGAGGTCAGATCTATTCAGGCAAGAAGAGACAGAAAGGGCATTTTGCTCAGATGGAGGAATATGGGCATAAGCACGCAGGCATGGAATCGCATTGTGAGGTGGGGACCTGCAAGCCTTTTGGTGTAATCTACACTAATAAAAGAGAAATATGCAAATTGACTGTATCTCCATGACACCCACAATCAGGAGTGAGTATGCAAATTAACCCAACAAATATGGTGGGTTAATTTGCATACGCAGGCTTGAAGCGGCCAGGCAGGGCGGGACGCCTGCTCTGAGGGGGTGGGCTGGGGGGGCGCAGCGGGAGCTACAGGAGCAGCACTCCGGCCAGAGTGGAGAAGACTGAAGGCTCCAGCCAGAGCGAAGACCTGGGTCCCGGGTGCCGGAGGAAAATGGGTGCCAGCAGCCAGGGGAAGGAAGGCCTATTGCACGAATCTTCATGCAACGGGCCTCTAGTTAAATAATAAAGTATGGGGGAGGAAGGGGAAGGGCAGAGAGCTGGCATTGTGTACAGGGGCCGGCCAGATCGGGGACACTGGTGTACACCCAATAGGGATACTAACACAGCCTAGAGTCCCTTGTCAAGTGACTAGGAGTCATGCCAGGAAGAAGGCAAGGTTGTGTTGACATTTTTAATGCACCCAGCACCTGGCTCGGTGCTTGCAAATGCTCAATAAATGGCCTCTGTATGGAAATACTGTGGCACTGTCAGAGGAGGGTCCTAGTGGGTGCTAAAGAGACCTACCAAGTGCACAGTGTTCATCCTGTCCTCTCGCTTTTCCCTGGAGTCGCTCTCCTGTGACGGTGGGTTCTCAGAGTGTGGTCTTGGACCAGAACGGCAGCATTGCCTGGGGCTTTGGTAGAAATGCAGACTCTCCAACCCCACCCCAAACCCATCGAAACAGAAACTCTGGGGGTGGGCCCCCCAATCTGTGTTTCAGCAACACCGTCAGGGGGTCCTGATACAGGATGAAGTTTGAGGATCATGGTCTATAAGTATGTCCACTTAAGTAGCCCCATGCATGCCCACCTGGAGACTTTTTAAACGGGTATCCGGATATTTTCTATTGAGAATCATTAGGCTTTTCGGCACCAGCAAGCAAACTGTCCTGAGATTTTTAATCATGGTTTTATATGATGACTAGTAGCCCCGAGCATGAATCCATGAGCTAGTAGGTTGCTGCTGCCCTCCTGTAGCTCCCCCTGCCCCCGCCCCCCATAGCTTGCTGCCCTGCCCCATCCTGTAGCTCTCTGCCGCCTGCAGATCCGTGGTCCAGTCGTCACGCCTCACGGCATAATGGATAATTAGCATATTCCTCTCTTACTGTATAGGATTGTTAATGAGGACAGGTCCAGTCTTCCCTGTTTGCTGATTTGCTCATCTATCTTTGCAGAACTCTGTTTGCTCATCTTTCCTATTCATGACCAGCACCCCAGGGGAAAGCCAGTGCCCAGATGACAGCACAGCTCTCCTAAGTGACGCTGTGGCTGGGCATCGTGAGGGTACCCAGGTTTCCAGAGGCTGCTTCCTAGGAAATGTAATTGATTTGGTTCAAACATGCTCCTTTTGAGTGAAACCAACTCTATTAGTCAGGGTTCCAGAGAACCAGAACCAATAGGGTCTGTGGATGGGGGTGGGGGGAGAGAGAGAGAGAGAGAGAGAGAGAGAGAGAGAGAGAGAGAGAGAGAGAGAGAGAATCTGCAGGGCGGGCCAGGGGGCTGGAGACCCAGGGAAGAGTTGATGCTGCAGTCTTGAGCCCAAAGGCAGTCTGGAGGCAGAACCCCTCCCCCAGGACTTCGGTCTTTTCTCCGAAGGCCTTCAACAGATTAGATGAGGCTCACCCACATGATGGAGGGAAATTTGCTTTACTTAAACTCTGCTGGGTTAAATATTTTCCAGAAAGTAATTTCAGCCCTAGGCGGTTTGGCTGAGTGGATAGAGCATTGGCCTGTGGATTGAAAGGTTCTGGGTTCGATTCCAGTCAAGTGCACATGCCCTGGTTGTGGGCTCAATCCCCAGTGTGGGGCATGCAGGAGGCAGCCGATCAATGATTGTCTCTCATCATTGATGTTTCTATCTCTCTCTCCCTCTCCCTTCCTCTCTGAAATCAATAAAAGCATATTAAAAAAAAATAAAATGGTACAGAAAAATCTAGGGATTTTTCTAGAATTAAAAATATGTTGGATTTACCAAAAAAAAAGTTTGGTGTTTTTTTTTCACAGAAACTTCAACATGTGTGTTTGGCCAAATCCGGATACCATAGCCTAGTCAGCTGACATGTAAAGTTAACCACCACACCACCAAACTATGGGAGACCTAGGTTTCCCACACCGGTTTCTCCACTCTGAACATGCCTAAGGTTTGCCTGCGTTGTCATGCAGCCAGGAACACGTTCTGGCTCAGAGATATGCCAGCCTGAGAAGCTCCCATGAGCCTGACCCTCTTCCCCACTGGGCTGAAACCAGAGTGTGGACGCTTACAATGAAGATGCTAAACGTGTGGGTCTGCCAACACCTCACCACTCTGTCTTGCTGAGCATTAGCCAGGCTTGGGCGGTCACAGTGATTCTCAGCTGAGGTGATTTTGCTCCCATTCCCACACCTGGGGACAATTTTAGTTGGCGGGGGGGGGGGGAGGAAAAGAGGGCAGGGCGCTGCTATTTGCATCTATTGGGCAAATATCCTCCAATTCAGGACAGCCTCCGGCCAACAAACAATTTTCTGGCCCTAAGTATCAATGGAGCCAAGATTGAGAAACCCTGATATAGACTTAAGGGCAAAGTAGAAACTTAATAAGCAAAGTGAAGAGCTGGAGCTCTAACCTCCTTAATTATTTTATTTGCATATACATTTCTCTCTCCAAACACATGATATCAATATATGCCCGTTTAAGGGTTATTTTGAATCTGAGCAAATTTTGTTGTTTGCCAAGTTCCCAACTAAGCAAGAATAAAATTTCTCTGCACCTACTGTTTGAAGAGACAGCTGGAAGGAAGTGGCAAAGAGAGAGAGGGAGAGAGAGAGAGAGGGAGAGAGAGAGAGAGAGAGAGAGAGAGAGAGAGAGAGAGATCCCATTTCTGTTAAGTAGAAGACAAGCCCAAACACATGATTGTGATCAGAAGCCTGAGACATCACTTCTTGCTTCATCACATTGCTTGGCTTGGGCCATAATTTTGTTTGACTCCAACTCTCTGCTTACTGAACACCTTCACAGCTGAGCACGGCTGAGAAAACACCCATGGCCAGCCAGTCTTGCTTTAAATCTATAATTGCTCATCTCAGGAGAGGGGGCACGTCTTTCCCTGGACCATCATTAGTCCTCCCACCCTCCTAACTGACCCCTTCATTCTTGATTCTATTTCCTCAAGCCTCACGCTGGCATAGAGGCGTGGCTTTCTACTGCACTACAGAAAGTTACACAATCAGAAGAGAACTTGCCCAAGTTCTCACGGCTACACCTATGCGTCTCCCTGCACTGATGCCCAAATGCTCTAACTTCTCCCTAATATCATTGACACGCTGTTCAGGATCCATGTGTGCACTGTCCTACCCTGTCTTTTATTTAAGGACTAGAGGCCTGGTGCACGAAATTTGTGCACGGGGGTCGGGGGGTGGGGTGGTGTCCCTCAGCCCAGCCTATACCCTCTCCAATCTGGGACCCCTTGAGGGATGTCCCTGGTGGGATCGGGCCTAAACGGGCAGTCGGACATCCCTCTCATAATCCAGGACTGCTGGCTCCCAACTGCTCGCCTGCCTGCCATCCTGATTGCCCCTAACCGCTTCTGCCTGCCAGCCTGATCACCCCCTAACCACTTCCCTGCCAGCCTGATTGATGCCTAACTGCTCCCCTGCCAGCCTGTTTGCCCCTAACTGCCCTCTCCTGCAGGCTTGGTCACCCCTAACTGCCCTCCCCTGCAGGCCTGGTCACCCCTAACTGCCCTCCCCTGCAAGCCCGGTTCCTCCCAACTGCCCTCCTCTGCTGGCCATCCTGTGGTGGCCATCTTGAGTCCACATGGGGGCAGCCATCTTTGACCACATGGGGGCAGCAATCTTGTGTGTTGGAGTGATGGTCAATTTGCATATTACTCTTTTATTAGATAGGATAGAGGCCTGGTGCATGGGTGGCGACCAGCTGGATTGCCCTGAAGGGTGTCCCGGGTCAGGGTGGGGGTTCCCTTGGGGCGTGGGGCAGCCTGGGCGAGGGGCCTGTGGTGGTTTTCAGGCCAGCCACGTCCCCCGGCGACTCAAGGGGAGGCCCTGGTATCTGGGATTTATTTATCTTCTATAATTGAAACTTTGTAGCCTTAAGCGGAGGCCAAGGCAGGCCAGGGCTTCAGAAGCTTGGCTTCCTCCATCGCCAGGGGCAACCCTAGCCTCCTGCTCTCTCCAGCTCTGTGGCTGCTGCCATTTTTGTTGGGATTTATTTATCTTCTGTAATTGAAACTTTGTAGCCTGGAGTGCAGGCCTGGAATGGCCAGGGTGTGCAGAAAGCTTGGCTTCCTCCATCGCAGGGGAAACCCAAGCCTCCCTCCTCCTCTCTCCCGCTGCAGCCATCTTGGCTGGGTTAATTTGCATACTCACTCCTGATTAACTGGTGGGCGTGGCTGGTGGGCATGGCTTGTGGGTGTAGCAGAGTGATGGCTAATTTGCATATTACTCTTCTATTAGATAGGAGGATATCCCCCAGCACTTTCCCTTTTTCTCCCTAATCATCAATTTCTCTCTCTCTCTCTCTCTCCCTCTCTCTATCTCTCTTTCCCCCTCCCTCCTGGATAATTTGCATCAGTAAACAAGCACCAAAAAACAAACAAATTTCTCTTGATGTCCTTTCTTCTTCCAACTTTTGCCCTTTTTCTCTTTTTCCCCTTTATACTAAAACTGCTTGAGCTGACTCTATATGATTTTGGCTTCCTCTATTTTACAGAAACTACCTTGTGAAGATCCCCCAGAACCACCACGTTGAGGCATGACGCACAGAGATTGGTAAAGGACTGGGTATGGGGAGATGGGCCCATGTTTGAGTATTTTGCAACATTCATTGTGCTAAGACCGCGTGTTCTAAAATTTTGTAGCAGGCCAAAACCGGTTTGGCTCAGTGGATAGAGCGTCGGCCTGCGGACTCAAGGGTCCCAGGTTCGATTCCGGTCAAGGGCATGTACTGTGGTTGCGGGCACATCCCCAGTGGGAGGTGTGCAGGAGGCAGCTGATCGATGTTTCTCTCTCATCGATGTTTCTAGCTCTCTATCCTTCTCCCTTCCTCTCTGTAAAATATCAATAAAATATATTAAAAAAAAGTTTTTAAAAATAAATAAATAAATAAATAAATAAAATTTTGTAGCAGGAGGGAATTTCTGATTTGTGTCAGCTGCTTTCCTTGTGCGTTTCCCATTACGTCTTCCCCTCACATTAGCCATAACTGCCATACCATTTCCCAGGGCAGGTCATGCCCACACCTGCTGTCCGCCTAATGGATCCCAGAGTGCATTTTGAGGATTTCCTGAACCACCATTCATTTTACTTTGCAGCTCAAATGGCAGGATACTTCCGGGAATTATCTCCCCACCAACCTTGAAGAGGGGTCTCCGAGGGTCTGACCACGGGGCTTGCTGCCCTGCGCCGCCGCAGTCAGGCCCTGGGCAGGGCTGAGACGCTCCGTGGAGACCCCACATCCAGACATCACTTGTCCAACGTGCTTCGAAACCAGAACGGTGTCTTGGTGTGGGCAGCCCCCTCCAATCATCAGGTTTTCTCCAACTCTTTTAAAAGATATATGTATTTATTGATTTCAGAGAGGAAGGGAGAGGGAGGAAGAGAGAAACATCAATGAGAGAGAATCCATGATCCGCTGCCTCCTGCAGGCCCCACGCTGGGGATGGAGCCCGCAACACCCGCATGTGCTCCGACCAGAATCGAAGCGTGACCGCCTGGCCCATAGGTCGATGCTGGGGGGCACAAACTCTTCTTTGCGCACCCCTTCTTGCAACAAACATAACGGGCTGCTGCCAAAGCCGCCGCCTCGGGTGCGAGCCCCCGGCGGTCTGAGCAGAGCGGGGGCCACCGAGGGGACGCGACGGAGGAAG
This sequence comes from Plecotus auritus, assembly GCF_963455305.1. Classification (NCBI taxonomy): domain Eukaryota; kingdom Metazoa; phylum Chordata; class Mammalia; order Chiroptera; family Vespertilionidae; genus Plecotus; species Plecotus auritus. Next base: position 15,682,534 of record NC_137780.1, read on the forward strand.
GGCCGCTGTCCGCTCCTGCCAGTCCTGGAAGCGGATTGGTGGGGAAGGGTGGGTGGGGCGGGGCCTCTGCGCGGCGGGGGCGGGGCCTCTGCGCGGCGGCGCGCGAGGGGCATCGGGAGCGCGGCGTGCAAGCAGAGGCGGCGGCGGCGGCGGTGGCCCGGGGAGGCGGTTGCTGCGCGCGGGACTCGCGTCGCTGCCTGAGGCGCAGGCGCCGCGGACTCAGCCCGCCTCGGGCCGCGGCTCGCTGTGCGCTCGTCATGGCGACCAGGCAGAGGCCTTTCCACCTGGTGGTGTTCGGTGCCTCTGGCTTCACCGGCCAGTTCGTGACCGAGGAGGTGGCCCGGGAGCAGATGGACCCGGAGGGGAGCTCCCGCTTGGCCTGGGCTGTGGCGGGCCGCTCCCGGGAGAAGCTGCAGCGAGTGCTGGAGAGGGCGGCCCAGAAACTGGGTAAAGGGGCGGGCGACGCGGCCGGCGACCCCTTCTCCCGGCCCGGGGCTCCCGCCGCCAGCAGGGGCGTTGTCCTTCCCGCCCCGCCAGCGGCGGCTTCGTTCTCCCCTCGTTAAAAGGAGCCCGTTTCTTTCCACATTTTGAATTGTTCCTTCGGTTTGGGAGCCCCCCTGGCGGAGGAGTCAGAACTTGAGTTTTTTCTTTCCCGCCCGGTCCACCCTAGAGCGGGAGGCCCGGGGGTTTGGTTTCTTCAAGGGTGTCCTCGCCTGGGGTCGGAGGTGGGAGAGGAAGCCGGAGTTCCGCTGGTGACGTGGTTGTGGCTCTTGTTTGTTTATTTTGCTCCTAAGATCCTCCCGCAGGCTCACTGTTCCACGCCGCCCACCGTGTGTGCGCTCCGGGCATCCACCCCGCGCCGGTCCTGCGTGGTCTCTCCTGCCAGGCCCTGTTGTGAGGGCCGGGGGAGAGAGCGACGGGCCCCCAGGCCCCGACAGGCCCCAGGTCGGGGAGACATTAATTTAGGACTCGGGGGAGCCTTTCAATTAGGCTTCTTCCACCCTTGTCTCCCCTTCCGCAGACTCAGCCCCTGTTAGAGTTCTCGGTGTGCTGTATTCTTCTGTTCAGTTTTCATCCCGCTTTTGTATGTGTTACTGACTTCAGAGAGAGGAAGGGAGAGGGAGAGAAACATCCATCTGCTGCCTCCTGCCCGTCCCCCGCCCCTCCCCCCTCCCCCCAGCCCACAAACCGGGCACGTGCCCCGACTGGGAACTGGACCCTGACCTCCTGGTTCATGGTCCATGCTCAACCACTGAGCCACCCCATCTCACTTCCTCCTCATCCCACACAGAGCCCTGGTTGTGGTGGGAATGTAGCATGGAGTTGTTTGTGGTCACTGACAGATGATACCATCTTGCCACTCGCCCACAGCCCTTCCTGCTGCCTCTACCCAATGGAGGACCTGCCCGGCTGGTGTGGTTGAGTGTGGACCGTCATCATTGATGTTTCTCTCCCTCTCCTTCTCCCTTCCTCTCTGAAATCAATAATAAAAAAAAATAGTTGTTGAGAAATTTTTGTTATAATAAATTATTAGCAGAGAGGATGTCAGAACAATATTCAGTATATGGATGATCATAAAATTATCATTTTACACAAGATTGTCATTTACACATTACTTGTGTTAAATTTGTTTTTTTAAGGTTAGTCATGTTTTTAGTCACCGTTAGCATTAACTCCATTTTTCTCATAGCCTTTTTTAAAAAATATATTTTATTGATTTTTTACAGAGGAATGGAGAGGGATAGAGAGTTAGAAACATCGATCAGCTGCCGCCTGCACACCTCCTACTGGGGATGTGCCCGCAACCAAGATAAATGCCCCTGACCGGAATCGAACCTGGGACCTTTCAGTCCGCAGGCCAATGCTCTATCTAATGAGCCAAACCGGTTAGGGCTCCTATAGCCTTTTCCTTTTTTTTTTTTTTTTTTTTTTTATTACCTGGCTAAAAACAGCTTTATCTTTTGTTTGACTGAGAGTTAGCTTTCAGGATTTTGCTGTCAGTGATTCCTATAAAAAGAAGATCTGGGAGATCTAATACTGCTTGGGATTCACTTAAAGTGATTTATTTCTTATTTCAGGAAGACCAACACTCCCATCTGAAGTTGGGATAATAATTTGTGATATCACCAATCCGGCCTCACTGGATGAAATGGCCAAACAGGCAACCATTGTCCTCAACTGTGTAGGACCAGTAAGTAATCAGCCCTCCTTTGGTTAGAACAAAGAACTATTCACCTCCAGCACAGGCTTCTGCTTTCTATTCCCGAGGATCCTGAGGGCAGGGCCTTCACCCTTTATGGGGCGTTTTCACTTTTTGTGGTCAGCAAACAGATAGGACCAAAATCTCCAAGACGGGTCAGACCTCTGTGAATCCACACTCAAGGAATGTGTGCTGGGTTGTTTTGTTTGTTGATTATTTACAGCTATAGTTGGCAATCTTTTTTTTCCTCCCTTTACTGTATGCTCCTTTAAGTAAAAAATGTTGGAGCATGTTCTCCTAATATACTTCTTATTTATTACAAATTATTTTTCTGCATTACTATACAAATATATTTGTTAAAAAAAATGTATAAAACTAGAGATTGAAAAAGACTCATTCATTTGTTCAGTATTTATTGAATGCTTTTTATACAGGGGTGGGCAAAAGTAGGTTTATGGTAACTAATAAAGTAGGTTTACAAATTAACAATGCAAGAGTAAACTCTATGTTTAATGTTCTCACAACTATAAACCTGCTATTGCCTACTCCTGAATGTAAATGCATTAGTCAAGGTACCTGCAACATAATGGTGAACAAACAGAATCTCTCACAGAGCTTGCAGTCCAGGGGGAGAGACAGGAAAATAAGGTTATAATAGTAGGTAGTTGGTAGAGGCTTTGAAGGAGAATAAACATCAGTGTCTGTGGATGGTCAGGGAAGAGCTCTGTGAGGAATTGACATTGGCCTGGAGACAGGAAGTGAGGAAGTAAACCCTGTGAGTGTTTGAGGGAAGGGCGTCCGAGCAAGCCAAGCACAGGGTAGGAGTGTTAGAGGCGGCGAGTTCAGAGTGTATTGAGAGAGGAACCACCAGCTTTTGCTCTTGCACTAACTGGAGGTGAAAGAAGCACTTGGCATGTGGAACGGTGGGTGTTGGTGACCTTGGCTGATCTGAGGAAGCCATCACAGTTAACAAAACACTGGAACACCACGCATCTAGAAAATTGTTGGTAATTTAAAAAATGGAAGCAGGAAGTTTTGTTATCACATAAAAATGTACCTAAGTTGTTTATTTAGATTTATCTCATTCTTAACTATCTTAGGTTCTCTGGTCCTTTGCTTGAATTACTCTTATATACACCTTCAGCCAGCGCCTTTGCCCTTTCCTCCCAGTGCCCTGGAAAAAACCCAGTCCTGGTATTCCGGATCTCTGCTTACTCTTTACCTGAGTAACCCAGCATGGCTGGGAAAAATGCATCTCCATGCCAACAGGTCCCTTGAAATATGTGACCTACACCTCAGCACCTCCAGCGATTCTGCCCCATTCCTAGGCGGGTATTCTTCCTCCTGCTCTTTGAAGCACCGTTTCTTGTTTTGGTTTTTGTTAATCCACACCCAAGGGTATTTCCCATTGATTCTTAGAGAGAGTGGAAGAAAGTGGGAGGGACAGAGAGAGAAACATCGATTGGTTGCCTCCCGCAGGCTGGAGATTGAGCCTGCACCTGAAGTATGTGCCCTCGACTGGAATCGAACCCAGGACCCTTCAGTCTGAGGGCCTGATGCTCTATCCATTGAGCCAAATCTGCTAGGGCCGAAGCAGCAGTTTTACAACTTTTTCCTCACACTTTTAGCATCCTGTCTCTTTTTCCTCACTGTTATCTGGTGATTTTAAAAACTATTTTGTTGAATTTATTGGGGTGACATTGCTTAATAAAATCATGTGTTTTAAGTGTACAATGCTATAAAACATCATCTGTATTTTATTGTGTTCACCACCTAAAGTCAGGCCTCCTTCCGTCACCATTTATTCCCCCCTTTTCCCGCTTCTGCCTCCTCCACCCTCCCTTTCCCAATGGTAATCACCGTATTGTCTGTGTCTATGAGTTTGGAGGTTTGTTGTTGATTCTTACTATGAAAATGGAAGCTGTCAGAACAGATGAAGTTCAGTGTCAATAGCATGGCAACGAGGGTCCTTCCTGATATGGCCCAAGTGTTTCTAGACTCATCACTTACATTCCCCTTGACTACCCTGTGCTTCAGGTATCCTGGGGAGCCCCTTGCTTACACCTTTGCATATCTTTAGGCTACTTTATTAATATTTGATTTCTTCATAACCAAGAGTGTACTTCCAAACAGAATGGTATTTCATTCATTTACATTTCCTAAGTAAGAGTAAATTGTTGGTCTTCTCTATTCCCCCAGTATCGATTTTATGGAGAACCTGTAGTAAAAGCATGTATTGAAAATGGAACTAGCTGCATTGACATCTCTGGAGAACCTCAGGTATGTAAACTGAGAAAAAAACCCACCAGAATTAATAGCCTAATTTTCTGTGAAAGTGGGAAATATTCAATGCCATTTTGCAGACATTCTAGAAGGGGTGACTCCTCCTTGGTGTTTAGGGCGGGTACTCCATTGCACTCCCAGGAGTACACTAAGCTGGGCATTTTTCCTTCCCTACAATCTGAATTAATTAAAACAGTGTGCTCTGAGTAATTCTTGGAATCTTATTTGGTATCTTTCATTATAAATTCCCTTTTTAAAATCAGATACCTTTACAACATTACAGAAAAAAAAGTAAAATCCCCTCAACATAAAAAGTTTAAATGTTCATATTCATTGAATGCTGGCCACATGCCAGACAATGTGCTAAATAAACATCATCTGTAACCTTTCACCATTCCTAGAAAGTAAGTACCATCTTTTCCCTGTTTTATAGACGAGAAAATTGAACCTTAAAAAGGTTAAGTAACTTGTTCAGAGTCATGCAACTAGTAAGCAGAAAAACTAGAACTTGAATTGAGGTTTGCCTGACTGCAGGGAGCGATGTGTTCATAGCACTAAGCTACTTTAAAGCTGTAACCGCTAGTCTACTGGTTGCTACCATCAGTGTGCCGATATAGTACCTACTTAGAGTTTATTGATTGTTAATGTATATTGGAAAATACCAGGAAAGTATAAATTACCAAAGTTTATTCATGAAGAGGTAGGAAACATGAACGAAACAAAACCAATTCCTATATTATTATTTTTTTTAAAATAGTTTTTATTGATTTCAGAGAGGGAGAGGGAGAGATAGAAACATCAGTGATGAGAGAGAATCATTGATTGGCTGCCTCCTGCATGCCCCCTACTGGGGATCAAGCCCGCAACCCAGGCATGTGTCTTTGACCGGAATCAAACCTGGGACCCTTCAGTCTGCAGGCCGACGCTCTATCCACTGAGCCAAACCATTTGGGACTCCTATATTATTTAAAAATATTCCAGAGCAGAGAAAATGGTGAAAAACTTATAAGCTACCATAAAAGTAATATAAAAACCTAATAACGATCCAGATATATAAAGAACTCTTAAGTCATAATACAAATTGAGAGACACCAATTAAAATGGGCAAAAGGCCCTAACTGGTTGGGCTCAGTGGATAGAGCGTCGGCCTGCGGACTCAAGGGTCACAGGTTCGATTCTAGTCAAGGGCATGTACCCAGTAGGGAGTTGCAGGAGGCAGCTGGTCGATGTTTCTCTCTCATCGATGTTTCTAACTCTCTATCCCTCTCCCTTCCTCTTTGTAAAAAATCAATATAAAATATATTTTAAAAATAAATAAAATAAAATAAAATGGGCAAAAGGATGAGAAGAGACAAATTTGTGCAGAATTCCAAATAGCGTGGCTCAGTGGTTGAGCATCGATATGAACCAGGAGGTCATGGTTCGATTCCTAGATGGGGCACATGCCAGGTTGCAGGCTCAATCTCCAGTAGGGGGCGTGCAGGAGGCAGCTGATCCATGATTCTCATCATTGATGTTTCTCTCTCCCTCTCCCTTTCTCTCTCTCTGAAATCAATAAAAACAGTACATTTTTTTAAATTCCAAATTAGTTATGTAGCTACTCTGCCCTCGGGGGATTATGGGGTTATAATTCCTTACTCCTAAGTGTGGGCCTCTCATAGTCACTTCCTTCCAAAGAATACAGTATGGAAAGGAGGGGGAAAAGTGAATAACATTACAATGGAAAAACCTGAAAAACACTTTCTCAGCCAGGTATTAAAAGTCAACATCAACAGTGATAAACTGTTGATAGTATGTACTTTTGATATGGTGTCATGACATGGCACCCTATACCCCCATGATCTTCCTTTCAAAAACCTATAACTCCAGCGTCGTCATGAGAAAACTTGCAATAAATTCCAATAGAGGGGCATTCTACAAAGTACCTGATCAATACTCCTCAAAACTGTCCAGTTCATACAAAACAAGGAGAGTCTGTCATAGTCAAAAGGATCTTAAGTGGGCATGACAGTAAATGTAATACTGTCCTGGCTGGAGTCCTGGAACAGAAAAACAACTTTAGGTAAAAGCTAAAGAATCTGAATAAAGTGTGGACTTTGGCTAATGATAATGTATCAATTTTGCTTTATTGATTGTAACAAATAATGTAAAAGATGTACTGATAGAAACTGGGTGGGTGGTACTTGGGAACTCTACTACTGAAGGTTTCTGTAAATCTAAAACTGTTCTAAAAAAAACAAGTAATTTTTATTTTATTTATTTTTAAAATATATTTTTATCAATTTCAGAGAAGGGAGAGGAAGAGAGAGATAGAAACATCAACAATGGGAGAGAATCATGGATCGGCTGCCTCCTGCACACCCCCTGCTGGGGATCGAGCCGCAACCTGGGCATGTGCCCTTCACTGGAATCAAACCCGGGACCTTTCAGTCCGCAGGCCGACGCTCTATCCACTCAGCTACACCGGCCAGGGTTCAAGTAATTTTTAAAAATAGGCAAAGGGTTTGAATAGACATTGTTTTCTTCTCACATTCCCTCCTTTCCTGCCACTCCATTTTTCTTTTTATAAGTATGCATGCATAGATATAGATCTGTAATGACATTCATCTCGGTAATTGATTTGGTGTAACTTTTTTTGCTTTCTTTATATTTTTTCTGTGTTAATAGTTATTTTTATAGAGGTATTACTTTTGCATTTAGAAGTCATTCTGAAAAAGTAATAGTGTCAGTAATCAGATCAGCATCTGCACATGTGGTAAATGTTGGCTAAATAAATGAAAAACGTGTTGACAGTTAATATTTCTCCACAGAGCCATATTGGTTAGCATTTTCAAAGGTTAGTTCTTTTGTCTTTAAAGGTAATCACTTAATACTGGTTGAGATGTTTCTATATAGCTCTGACTCAGATCTTTTGTCCTGAATTTTTAGTTTCTGGAACTAATGTATTGGAAGTATCATGAGAAAGCTGCAGAAAAAGGGGTTTATATCATTGGAAGCAGTGGCTTTGACTCCATTCCAGCAGATATGGGAGTAATATATACCAGCAGTAAAATTAATGGTAATTATTAATCAATTCACAATAGTTGAATTTAACAGTAGAAAGCCTTCATGTTTGCAATTAATGGTGAATTAAAATCTGGTTGATAGAGAAAAGAAACATCTATAAATGGGTAATGTTAAAACACATGCTTTGTTTTTAGTAGAGCTAAGCTTATTATAAAACTAGAGGCCCAGCACACGATTTCGTGCACGTGTAGCTCACCTCTGCTTGCTGCTGCTCGCTGCCCCGCCCGCCGCCCGCCACCGCGAGCCACAAGCCGCCCTGCCCCGCCTGCTCGCTGCCACAGGGAGCCACGAGTAGCCCTGCCCCGTCTGCTCGCCGCCATGAGCTGCTGCTCTCTGGGCGGCGGGGGTGGGAGGAGGGGAAGGAGGGACCAAGAGGTGGTTAACGCACCTCATGGCGACTGCTCGAGCGGTCGTTCCGGTGGTTGTGCTTCTGGTCCCTGGCCTTTCATTGGATAGGATGCTGTTGACACTGTTGGTTTTTCTGAGATACGGATAGTAGTGTAAGTGTTCTAAAGTGAAGAAGTATCCGTTGTCTCAATTCCTTTATGGTTACAGCTGTAAAATTTCTAGGAAAAAAATTTGGGAGCCATTATAAATTCAAATTTGCTTTGTTTATGAATTAACACATTTTAAATTATGATTTATATAGGTATTATAGTCAAAGGTTTTAATTTTTTAACCAACAAAGCTAGAAAGCATTGAACAAAGTTTTTGATATCTTTTTTACCCCATTTATAAACTGGAGGCAATAATTTAAGAATAGAAAACATCATTAAGAGTTTGGTAAAACATGGAAATTACTAATATCATGCATATTTTGAAAGTATTCATTTAGAAAATGACCTAAAAAGAGAATTCCAGTACCACACAAACTATTCTAGAGCTTAGAAAGATGGAAAGTGTTCCAGTTTATATTTAAAAGTTAACTCTGAAACTGAAGCCCAACCAAGATAGCACACATTAAAAAAAAAGAAAGAAGGCTAAAGTCAGTCTTGCTTGTGAAAGAGGTTGTAAAAAGAAAATGCTAAATAAAATTTTAATAAATATCGAGTGACGTTTTAGAAGAATATATCAAGGTAAAGATTTATTAGGAAGTTATGTAATTATAACATCAGAATATCAGAGGTGAAAGCTATACATCCATCTTGATAACTGATTTGAAAGTTCATGTCATGTGCTGATTACAGTTTTAGAAATTGAAGAATAGAATAATTTCTTAATAAATGTCAGAGAGCAATAGCCAACATCATACTTAATGATACAACACTGGAATCATACCCAATAAAAAGAAAAACATGAATTGAGCATCTTTAAAATATTTAGTCTTTCAATCCATAGACCAGATATGTCTCTGTTGTCCTTTAAGTCTGTAAAGTTTAGACGTTTTCTTCATGATAATCCTACATATATCTTATTGAAGTTATTCCCAAATATTTAAAAGTTTTTGTTACTTTAAATAGGTCTTTTTCTTTTCTTTTTAAGGGAGAACTAATACTTTAAACTGTTTAAAAACTTTTTTTCAGATACTAAAACCTAGGAGTCAGAATTTTAACAATTATCCTAGCTGATTTTTTATGCAGGTGGTCCACATTTTATGGCATACAGCTTTAGTGGTCCATGTTCCTTCTTAAGAGGGGTTAGATCACAGAGCCACATATTCAGGCTACATTCTCCTAACAGCCCTTCCAATCATCTCTATTGTGATACACCTTAATGATCTGTTCTTGGTTCTTGTCAGAGGTCAGACTACTGACATTTATGGGGCTATAGTTCTCTCCTGCTGTAGCATCATCGTTGATGACATGGTTCATTATTTTTCCCAGTGTCAACTTTTCTGAGTACCATGTTTTAATTTTTTCTTGGAATTAAACTTAGGAACACTGTCTCTTATGAAACTGATATTTTTATCAGATTTTGAGATACAGCCCTATGTTTTTCTCTTGTCTTACTGCTCTGGAGAATTTCAAAGATTAATTAAATACTTGATCACTATGCCTATATATTAGTTCTCATGGTTAATATAATTGATTTCTCCCCTTTTTCCTGGTTTTGGTTTTCTATTTTTACTTTATACTTATTATATTTTTATTCCATTTGAAACGTCTTACTGCAATATTTTACAAGTCATCACAAAGGCCATTTTGATAGGTTTTCTGTACATTAATTGTATGTCACTATTAATAAGTATTCTTAAAAGCTGTCATATTGGAAAACCAAATAATTCCCATAGAAGTACTTTTCAGAACTATGTCCTGCTGACCTTCCAGAATGAGTGAGCTGAATTGTTGCCTTATTGGGAGATTTTTAGCGTCGGTTTGAATACTAACAAATACTTTGTCAGTACACGCAGATAGAGTTTATGCTAAACTACTCTTTGACAATTTACCTGGTTCAGCTGCCTTTTAACTCTGTTTACACAAACATAATAAAACTGTTTCCAGTATTGATTTTCTGACTATATCAGCTGTAGGCTTAGTAAAAGCAGTCCCTGAATGACTAGGAATCGTTCATTGTTACTGCCCTGGCAAATAGATTTTATTTGATTTACGTTGACCATTTTCCTACTCTTTGTAGGTACTTTGACTGCGGTGGAAAGTTTCCTGACTATAAATTCAGGACCTGAGGTTAGTTTTCCTGTTTGTCAAGTGCTTTCTAAGTTAATACTAAAAACATGCTTCTTAAGAAAATATTTAAATTAATTAAATTATACATATATTTGTACTTTTTAGTGTATGAAAGTCCCTGTGTTTAATTTAAAAAAAAAATAAAGATACTAGATTGCTGAGAATTCCTTTGACCTAAGAATAGAATTTATTTTTAAAACAACTGCACAATTTGGTATATTAGAATGAATTCCCATGATCCTAACTGAAGTTTCTATGGTTGTTCTACAGTAAATGTTGTCAGCCAAGACAGTTACCTCCTTAGTACAGAGTCGGTGCGTTTTGTTATGTGCCTAACTTGGGGTTAGGTGCTTTCGTGACCAAACAAGAAATGTATGATATAAATACATTTACAGTCTATTTGGGAACATAAGATAGTTGCCTTTCTGGGAAGAGACCATGTTTGTGATAGTACTTTATGGCCAGTGGTGTCTGACGTTAGGCTTCCTAAGTATTTGTTCATTCAGCCCTGACCATGTGGCTCAGTTGGTTAGATACACCAAGGTTGCAGGCTTTTATATATATAGACTATGGGCCCGCTGACTGCACCGAGCAATCGGGGCCAGCGCTTGGCACCGACAGTGGGTGCGAGTGCTGGGTGGGACTGCGGCACGCGGGAGCAAAGAATTTTCAATAACCACTAGATGCTTGCCCCAATGACCACGACCAGCACCCCACCTTGGTCTGGCGCCCCTGCTCACCTGCTCCACCATCCCGCTGTGGCCGATGCCTGCCATGTTCCACGCTCTGCTGCCTGTTGTCAATACCCGCTATGTTCCGCGCATACCCCCTGGTGGTCAGTGCACGTCATAGCAACCTGTTCGGTTCCACAGTTCGGTCTATTTGCATATTAGCCTTTTATTGTAGAGGATACTGATGGGCACTTGGGCTGTTTCCAAATCTTAGCTATTGTAAATAACACTGCTATGAACATAGGGGTGCATATGTTCTTTCTGATTGGTGTTTTAGGGCTTTAGGATATATTCTCAGAAGCAGGATTGCTGGCTCAAATGGAAGTTCCATTTTTAATTATTTGAGGAAATTTCATACTGTTTTCCATGATGGCTGCACCAGTCTGCGTTCCCCCAGCAGTGTACGAGGGTTCCTTTTTCTCCACATCCTCGCCAGCATATGTCATCTGTTGAGTTGTTGATAGTAGCCATTCTGACAGGTGTGAGGTGGTTTCTTTTTGTGGTTTTAATTTGCATTTCTCGGATGATTAGTGACTTTGGACTTTTTTTCATATGTCTCTTGGCCATTTGTGTGTCCTCTTTGGAGACTTGTCTATTCAGGTCTTCTGCCCATTTTTTAATTGGATTGTTTGTCTTCCTTTTGTTGAGTTGTATGAGTACCTCATATTTTTTTTATGTTAATCCCTTATCAGCTGTATTGTTGGTAAATATGTTCTCCCATACAGTGGGTTCCCTTTTTGTTTTGATGGTGGTTTCTCTTGTTGTGCAAAAGCATTTTATTTTGATGTAGTCTCATTTGTTTATTTTCTTCTAAGTTTCCTTTGCCCTAGGCGATATATTGGCAAAAACTCTACTACATGAGATGTCTGAGATTTTACTGCCTATGTTTTCTTTTAAGATTTTATGGTTTCATGCCTTACATTTAAGTCTTTTTTCCATTTTGAGTTTATTCTTGTGTATAGTATAAGTTGGTGGTCCAGTTTCATCTTTTTGCATGTTTCTGTCCAGTTTTCCCAACACCATTTGTTGAAGAGGCTGTCTTTCCTCCATTGTATGTTCTTGCCTCCTTTGTCAAATATTATTTGACGGTAATGGTGTGAGTCAATTTCTGTGGTCGCTATTCTGATCCATTGGCCTATATGCCTATTCTTGTGGCAGTACCAGGCTGTTTTGGTTATAATGGCTTTGTGGTATAGTTTGATATCTGGTATTGTGATTCTTTGCCTTTCATTGTCATCAAAGCTAAGATATTAAAAACCTGACTCTTCTGATGGTGTTATTGTCTCCCTTATTCTGCTTATTAGCAATCAACAGTATCTTCACATCTGCCTTACCGATATTCCTCTTTCAAAGTCTTGTTACAAAGTTGGTTTTGAATGTTTCTAAACAACATATAAGGCAGGACATGATACAGTTATGTACAATCAAAATTATAAATTAAGTCTGAATATTTACATAATAGAGAATTAAAAGGCCCACCTAGATGTTAGGGTAAAGAAGGTTCAGCACTGGGACAGTAAGTCCCAGGATTACTTCTTCACCTGTGCTCTCCTTTCTGCCACTCATTTCTCCTGTTTTTAATAATTAAAAAAAATTTTTTTTATTGATTTTAGAGAGGAAGGGAGAGGAAGAGAGAGATAGAAACATCAATGATGAGAGAAAAATCATTGATCTGCTGCCTCCTGCATGCCCTCTACTGGGGATGGAGCCCACAACCCGGGCATGTGCCCTGACTGGGAATTGAACCATTACCTCCTGGTTCGACACTCAACCACTGAGCCACATTGGCCAGGTTATATGTTGAAATTTTAAGGAATCAACATAAGAATATGGATTAGAGAAGCTAATTTTGAAGGAATATGGTCAGTTGAGTGAAAATTATGAAGTGAAATACAATGGCTTATTGAAAAGAGCATAAATAATGGTAGAAGGGAAGAAGAAAGGGCATTTGTTTATGTAAATATTGAATGTGACCAAAATAATGAGTGTTATTGCTGCCTAGCGGGTCATGGAAATTCATCTCAAAATTATCAAATGGATTATGCCTTGCATAAATAGAGGTGAACTGTTCTTTGTGCCAATTATAACTTATTTGGTTTTACATTTTAATAATTATTTCTTAAGACGTGTTTCTTTAACTCTTTAATTATTTTATTAGGGGTTGTGCATTCATGATGGTACCTGGAAGTCAGCAGTTTATGGTTTTGGAAATCAGAATCAATTGAAAAACCTACGAAATCAGTCAAATCTGAAACCTGTCCCAATTGTTGGTGCAAAATTAAAAAGAAGGTATATTAGTTCAAAAATCTATTTTTTAGTATATCTAGTCTAACTGTTTTGTGTTGATCTGGCTATTAATAAAGTATGCTACTAAGAAAAGGTTGGAGGCTAGTTTGTAGTAAGTCCAGAATTGTTCTCAAAGATAAATAAAATATAATTAATACCTTACCCTAAGCTTAAGTACGTCATCTACATATATAAAAGCCTAATATGCAAAGTGTCCCCTCTGGAGTTTGACCAACCGGGAGGTCAGTTGCTTGCTGTGATGTGCGCTGACCACCACGGGGCAGCACGGAATGGATGGAGGCTCTGGCCGGCAGCAGGTAGCTGGGGAAGGGAATCCCTGGCCGGCAGCTGGCAGGTGCGAGGGACCCTACCTGTGCATGAATTTCATGCACTGGGCCTCTAGTATATAATAACACATTTGGCCCTGGCCGGGTTCCTCGCAGTGGTTAGAGCGTCAGCCCTTGGACTAAGGATGGCAGGTTTGATTCCTGGTCAAGGGTAAATACCTGTGTTGCAGGTTCAATCCCTGGGGGCGCATGTAGGAGGCAACCAATCAATGTTCCTCTCTCTCCCCCTGCCTCCTCCTTCCCTTCCAGCCTCTAAAAACCAATGGGAAAAATATTCATTAATAAATAAATAAAATAATACATTTATACCCTTGGAAAAAATGTTTTGACTTTTCAGTATTGATATCAAAATTAAACATCAATTTAATTTTGTACAGTAAAACTATCAACTTAAAGTGTGATAATTTCATGTAGCTTAATCAGTCAACATGTGAATAGCATTTATTTGTAAGAACTCTAACCTCAGAGTTTGGCTGTTGAAATGAGTGTTCTTTTTATCATTGTCCTGTGAGATTAATGGGGTGAAACATAGGTAAACTACACGTATTAAGTGCCCACGGTGTGAAGAATACTCCTTGTTCGCTGGCCTCATGTTTGGGTGCAGGTGTAGAGAATAAAGGACAAATGCTGAAATACTAATTAAGAGCAGCTCTGCCATCTTCATTGTTATTACTGCCTCGAGAAAAGTTAAAACGTTTATTCAGAAATGTGCCAGCTAAAGTTGTGGTCACTGCCATTGGAGAAAATGCAGCATGTGTGTGTCTTGCAGGTGGCCAGTCTCTTACTGCAGAGAGCTCAACAGTTACTCCATTCCTTTCCTGGGAGCGGATGTGTCTGTTGTGAAGCGAACTCAACGTTACTTGCATGAAAATTTAGAGCAATTACCTGTAAGTGTACATGATTTATTTTTTAATAAAGAGCATTCTATGTTTGTTATAGTTTCCCTACAGTTTAATTAGGATTTTTATGTTTATAAAGCCAAAAAAGAAATAGCTAGAGAATGTGTGTTTCGTTTCTGGAAGTTGAGAGTCAGTAGTGTAGAGCATTTTGCATGTTATGGGGTGGTAGTAGCCTCCCCCCATAGTTCACATCTGGCCTGCTGAATACTTTAATGGAACACAACAGCAGCAAGGTCAGCACAGGAAATCCTGGTTCGTAAACCCGACAGTCAGCAGCTGGAATCCTCTTCTGTGCTTGTGCAGATGTCTGGGTTCTCTTCTTCCCTCCTTGCTGCCTCTGAGTATCACCCTACTCCTTTTTCTGAGGGAAGCACGCAATGGCTCCATCTGCTGAGACTTGAAGAGGCACTATCTCAGGTTAAAAGATCGGAGTATTTTCTTATAGAACAGGTGATAAGTTTAGTCTATGTTCTATCATGTCTAATTGCTCAGTTCCGTATGTGATTGAACTTTCTATATGGACCATGTGGTCCTTTGTGTTCAAGAGAGGAAGCTAATTAGTATTCGCAACGATTTCTTTTAAAAATATGCTCCCAATGTCTGGTTCCTGAACAAGCTTTGAGAGCATAACATAGTCATAAAGTGGAAACCGCTCTTGTTCAGTATTTCCGACGTCAGAGCAAGTTATAAGAGCTGACATTCCTCTAACGAGAGTCACCTCTGACACATTCTCCTCCAGGTTCAGTATGCTGCTTACGTCACAGTGGGAGGCATCGCCTCTGTGATGAAGCTGATGTTTGCAGGGCTTTTCTTTTTATTCTTTGTGAAGTTTGGCATTGGAAGGCAGCTTCTCGTAAAAGTAAGTGATGTGTTCATGAAATTGGATCTCAAAGTATTTTCCATGAGTTTTAAAATATCTCACTGAGGGCTGTTGTTTTCCCCCCTTTAGTTTCCATGGCTCTTCTCCTTTGGTTATTTTTCAAAACAAGGTCCAACACAAAAACAGGTAACTCTTTCTTTTGTGTTCATGTCTCTACAATAATGTTTTTTTCTTTGTTTTTTAACTTTTCCTCAATGCAGTGACAATAACAACTAAGACCTGATGGAGCACTTGCTATGCAACAGATGCCCTTTACATTCTTCACATAAATTAGATTACTTAATCTTCTCAAACACCTCTAGAAGTGGGTATTATCTCCAATATTACAGCTCTAAATGGAACAATAATAAATTACTTGCTGGCTATTTTTATCTTCGCACCTCAAACAGATACCTAAAACCAGATGATCATATGCTATCAACCTAAATTAAAAAGTACCTGCAGCATTTGCCCTAAAACTGCCTATTTTAGTGGTGCTATCCTGTAAGCCACAACATAAGACTCATCTTTATCTTGTCCTTGTTCCTAGTCACCTCCCCCCCCAGCATCACACCAGTCTTCAAAACTTCATCTTCAAAGAATTAATTTTTGCTCCATGCTTAAAGGATAACAGCATATTCTGACAGATAGAAAATTGATATTTTTATCTATTGAAAATATCTCATATGAAGCAGAATAATAGGTTAGATTTTGCTATGGGGAAAATTACATATCCTATCTAATAAAAGAGTAATATGCAAATTAACTATCACTCCGCCATGCCCACCAGCCAATCAGGAGTGAGTATGCAAATTAACCCAACCAAGATTGCTGCAGCCACGGAGAGAGCAGGAAGGAGGCTTGGGTTTCCCCGGCGATGGAGGAAGCCAAGCTTTCCGCACACCCTGGCCAGCCCAGGCCTCTGCTTAAGGCTACAAAGTTTCAATTGTACAAGATAAATAAATCCCACATACCAGGGCCTCCGCTTGGATCACCAGGGGACGTGGCCAGCCTGCAAACCACCACAGGCTCCTCACCCAGGCCGCCCCACGCCCCAAGGGAACCCCACCCTGATCCGGGACACCCTTCAGGGCAATCCAGCTGGTCGCCACTCATGCACCAGGCCTCTATCCTATCTAATAAAAGAGTAATATGCAGATAGACCATCACTCCAACACACAAGATGGCTGTCCCCATGTGGTCAAAGATCCTGCCCCCATGTGGACACAAGATGGCCACCACAAGATGGCCAGCAGGGGAGGGCAGTTGGGAGGGACCAGGCCTGCAAGGGAGGGCAGTTGTGGGCTATCAGGCCAGCAGGGGAGGGCAGTTGGGACGGACCGGGCCTGCAAGGGAGGGCAGTTGGGGGCGATCAAGCCTGCAGGGGAGGGCAGTTAGGGGTGACCAGGCCAGCAGAGGAGGGAAGTTGGGGGCAAACAGGCTGGCAGGGGAGCAGTTAGACATCAATCAGGCTGGCAAGGGAGTGGTTAGGGGGTGATCAGGCTGGCAGGCAGAAGCGGGTAGGGGCAATCAGGAAGGCAGGCAGGCAGGCAAGCAGTTGGCAGCCAGCAGTCCTGGATTGTGAGACAGGATCAGGCCTAAACAGGCAGTCGGACATCCCTCGAGGGGTCCCAGATTGGAGAGGGTGCAGGCTGGGCTGAGGGACCCCCCCACACACACGAATTTCATGCACCGGGCCTCTAGTTTCTTAAATAAACATTTGTGTGGTTTCTTTTTCTCAGATTGATGCCGCCTCATTTACAATGACATTTTTTGGTCAAGGATACAGCCATGGCTTTTCTACTGATAATAACAAACCCAATATCAGAGTTTGTACTCAGGTGAAAGGACCAGGTATTTCACATATGACTTAAGGATACTGGGGAATTTTACATTGTGTTAAATATAAGGTGGTATGCTATTCTTTTCAAAACATAATTATTTTAGAAATATATTTGCACAAATTATTTAAGTATTACTGATAAATGATTCTGTCAAAAGAAGGATTAAAATTATTGGTATAATCCAATTTTATTAGTGTATCTCCCCCTCTGTTTTTCTTTTTCAGGATGATTCAGTAATTCTGTATGGCAGGTTTTAATATTAAAAAGAGCAGGGGCTGGTTGATATCTGTTTGGTCCAAGGCTTCTTTGGACTTTGTAATTACCCTGATATTGTTTATAAAATGGCTGCTTACGTGTGCATTTTTCTGGGGAGGATAAAAACTTTTGTAAGATTGTTAAAAGTAAGTGTCATCCAAAAAAGTTCTAGAACTGTTTCTGTAAGTTTTAGGTAACTATACAGATAGTTCCACTTAGGAGTTATAGTGTAATTGTGAGTTTAGTTACTGTCATCCCTGATAGGTTACAAGAGGTTCGTTTTGCAGTTTTAATCAAGCAAGATGGAAAGACAGCTTTGTATCTTGCCCTTTTTTCAAATTCCCATCTGGGTTACTAAGATAAGTTGACTGTGTTTTTATTATCTGACAGGAGTGTAAACACTAATGCCCCAGCTGCTTACAGTGACTTCTTGAAGTGAGACTTCTCTTAAAGTTACTCAGGGTTTGTTTTTTAAGAAATTGAGTCCTTTTTTAAGTGAAGTGTAGTGTGTTAATAGAGAAACAAGAAATCCTAGGATCATTGGCTTTGATTATTGTCGAGAGGCAGTGCAATGTAGTGGGTAAGAGCTACCTGAGTGAAATTCTGGCTCAGCCACTGCCTATCTTTGTGAGTTTGGACTAGTCCAGCTGTGGGCAAACTACGGCCCTCGGGCCGGATTTGGCCCGTTCGGCTGTTCTATCCGGCCCGCGGAGCCGGAAGAGTGGAGGGTTCCCTTGCTCTCCCCTCCGCTCCTTTACTTTGAATTTATATTAGTTCACACAAACACTCCATCCATGCTTTTGTTCCAGCCCTCCGGTCCAGTTTAAGAACCCATTGTGGCCCTCGAGTCAAAAAGTTTGCCCACCCCTGGACTAGTCACTTAAACTGTCTATGCCTCAGTTTCCTCATTTGTAAAATGGGGATAAAAATAGTGCTAACCTGCCCTAACCAGCTTGGCTCAGTGGATAGAGCGTTGGCCTGCGGATTGAAGGGTCCCAGGTTCGATTCCAGTCAAGGGCATGTACCTTGGTTTCGGGCACATACCCAGTAGCGAGTGTGCAGGAGGCAGCTGATTGATGTTTCTCTCTCATCGATGTTTTTGACTCTCTATCCGTCTCCCTTCCTCTCTGTAAAAAATCAGTAAAATATATTTTTTAAAAAATAGTGCTATCCTTAGGACTATTGCTAAGGAGAATTAAATGAGTTTAGTAAATTTAAAGCACTTAATACAGTTCCTAACACTTCGTTAAGTACTATATAAATATTACTATTTTTGTTATTAAGTGAACAGTGTTTATTGAGATAATTCTGTATACCTAGAGTTAGATCTAAAACCTACTATTTGATTTTTGGGCGTTTTGAATGCATATTTTATGAAAACTTTTTCTTTGTTCAACTGTTTTCTGCAGAGGCTGGCTATATAGCTACCCCCATAGCCATGGTCCAGGCAGCCATGACCCTTCTAAATGATGTCTCTAATCTTCCTAGCGTGTAAGTATGGTTTTCTTCTAATTTGAGGATCGCTTTTTCATGTTACGTTTTAGCTTATTTTGATTTGATTTCAGGCATTGGGTCTGCACATGAGTATTTACAGTTCCTTTGATACAGAGATAGAGGTAAATTAAAACTGTGAGGAGGAAAATTCCTTATGGGCTTCTGGAAACAAAAGCAGAGGTAATGGAGAGGAGACAGACGTTTGAGAGCCGTGTAAGGCGGCTTCAGTTCCTGGGCGCGCTGACACCAGCGTGATTGATTCCTGGCGTCCTGGCGAGATGATTATCAAGGGGTCTGTCTGCTGGAGCACTTAGCTGCTACCTAAAAGTAGGCCAGCTTCACAGGAACATAGGCCCTCAGCTCAGAAGTAAATAAGTTTGACCTGAAACCTGTTATGTTAAGTCATAAACAGAAAAATTATATAAAGTGAAACCTAATTAAATTTTTTCAAATACTTGTATACGCTTTGAATATATTTAGCATTTACATTTGGCCATTACATTTCAAGAAACTTATTTCATTCGGTTTCAGTCCTCTTTATGCTTTATTAATCATTGATTACCTAAATTTATTCCACTCAGGTCTTTATTTATCCTCCTGGTGGGCGGGCTGTCTGTGAACGGGCGGTTCCCGGTGGGTGGCCCTGGGTGTGCCCCTGAGCACAGTGTGGGGGGACAGGCACTGGTCGCTGCATCAGCGCCCTGCTGGGCACCAGCCTCCTCCTGAGTAACAGCTGCTTGCTCATTGGCTGGGTTTAGGAATGAACCCCCAGGAGCCCGGAGCCCAGACCGGAACAGGTGTTCCTGAGCTGTGCAGGGATTTGATAGCTAGCCCTCAGCAAATCACTCCGCTCAGCTCCGCAGAGGAAAGGGCTGGAGGCTGCTTTGTGCATTGTCTGTCTCATTTTTGTCTTCCAGGGGCGGGGTCTTCACACCTGGAGCCGCTTTCTCCAGAACAAAGTTGATTGACAGACTCAACAAACGAGGCATTGAATTCAGTGTCATTAGCAGCTCTGAAGTCTAAACAATTGAAGATTTTTCCAAAGTCATAAAGCGCATGAATTAACAGCTTTTTTATTTGATATTTGAAATTCTTCTGTAAGCCTGTCTGGCTCTATGTGGAAAAGATTACCAAATCTAAAATATGTACACATTAAAAGCAGGAATTCTACTAGCTTACCCTAAATTTCAAGTCTTAGCTGATTTTGTGATTTTATTGCTTATGAGAGAGAACTAATATTTGACTGACTTTTTCATTGAAGAATTCATGGTCAATTTTTATGAGTGAGCTGGCAGATCAGAGGGTGGGCGGTGTCTTTATCTGTGTTGCTGACAGATCCCTTAATGAGGCACCCAGGCTGGTCAAGGCCTCACTGCTGATTTCCTTGCCATGATATTGAGTGGATCTTACTTTCCAATGAGTTTCTCTGCGCACATGTGGGCCTTTGCCTAGTGAAACTGTACTTTTGTTATTTCAGCTTAGTTTTCACCCATCTACACAGATTGATTTTGGACTTACCCAAGTTGCATAATAAAGGATTGTCAATTGAATGGTGGTTTTGTGTTTGGTATTTGGTGGTAGAAACGAGCTTCCCACGTACCCCCTTTCCCATAAGCCCCTGGGCCCTGGTATTCAACAGACATCACCAGCCTGGACCCCACCCCTGGGAGAGTTTCAGTGTCATCCTATTTGATTCCCTAGCTTTCCATCTTAGAGAGCAAGAGTTGGGGTTGTCACCTGTTTCCTTCTTCCTGGTTTCTTACGCAAATCGGTCTAACTCTTCCGGACAGACCTGCATGTTAAGGTAGCAGGTCACGTGATTAGGAATGCAGTCCCTAAGTCAAGCCCCTGCTTACTCAGCGGCCTGAACACGCCTCAGGTGTGTAACCTTTAAAGCCTCAGAGGGGGGAAGTCAGGGCCGAACCCGGGATGATGGTGAGAGTTAAATGAGCTGTTAGGTGTTTTATAGGCACAGGGTAAGCGCGCTGTATCGGGAGGGTTCTTCACAGCCTCTCCCAGACCACTGGGTGCCTGTCAGGCCTCCACTGAGACCCCTCGGTGAGTTCTTGGTGGAATCAAGATTGCTTGGAGAGCCTGACTGGTGTGGCTCCGTTGGTTGAGCGTCGTCCCATACACCAGAAGGTGACGGGTTTGATTTCTGTGTGGGAAGCAACAGATCGATGTTTCTCTCCCACATCAATATTTCTCCCTCCCCCAACCCCTTCCTCTCTCTGGAATCCATTAAAAAAAAAAAACAAGGTTGCTTCCAGGTTAGCTTCAGGCAGATCTCACCAACAGTCTTAATCTCTGCCACCCAAGACCCCTGTACGGAGCACCCTCAGTGCAGGCACTAACACTGCTGAGTGAACTGATGAGACTGTGAGGACAGAAATAAGAGCAAGGATATAAAACAGCACGAATAGCCACTGGCTCTGTCTGACAGCAAGACATTTATCAAAAGGGCTTTATTTGAAGTTTCAAACTTTACCAGGAAAAGATTAATGGCAAATGCTTATCACTAGCCTTTGTGTGCCTATTCTAAGGGCTGTTATTCCTGTGCTATGTAAGAAAAGAGGCTTAGAGAGGTAAAGTCATTTGCCTCAAACTACACAGCTCATAAGGATGGATTGAACCAGAGGCAGTCTGATCCCAGAGCTCAGAATGCTAACAGTTCACTTCAGCTACCCCACTTCACCTTCACCCTGCTGTGGACTCATTTCTACGTGATTTTAAATCAAAATGAAGGAGGAGAGCTTTGCTTAAAAATGGTGGAAGAAATCGGTTAAATAATGGGGAAATGGATCGAATGTGTTGACTCCACAGTTCACCTCTGATAGCCCAGTTCACTGAGCTAGCAGCCCCTGGGCAGAGCCGCTGGTAGGAAACTTCAGGCTGGCAGCGTTCCGGTTCAGAAAACCCTCCTCAGCCCTCCCACGGCCCTGGCTTGCTCCTGAACTTGCCCGCCATGTGTGACTCCCAGCAGCTGCTGTGGCAGCCCGTCCATGTGGCCTGAGGGTGAACATTGACACAATCCACCACCAGAGGGGCCACTGTCTGCACCTGGGCCCCCGCTGCTCCCCAACAGCCCGTCTTCTAACCTTTAAACCCCCACCCACGCCCCCCCACCCACACACACGACGTCCCTAGAAATGACCAGAAGTTACCACCAGCAAATACAGTGAAATGTTAAGGTGGGAATTCTGAGGGAAGTGTGTGTAAGAGTTCTGTGCATTACTTTGGAAACTTTTCTGTACATTTCAAGAATTGTTTTAAAGTTAAGAATTACCCACAAGTGTTCCCACACCAGGCAAGAGGCTCGGGGAAGGAGGGCAGAGCGTCTGAGCGTGAGGACAGGCTGAGTTCCTGGCCAAGATGCGCTGGGAAAGGTGCCCCTGAGAGAGCCAAGGATGGCCACAGCAGAAAAGCTTTCTGATGCAGAGAGAGATGCCAAGAAAAATCCTCCAAAACAGGGAAATAAGGCAAAAGGATGGCTGTCCTTTCAAGGACGTAGCAGAGCCCTGAGCCAGGAGTCTCGATTCCCCAGGGAGTGTAGCCTTGCAGTTACGACTTACTGTGGATGGGGGCCCAGACTCAGCTGTTAGATGCTGACTTGTAGAAGATTGGCAAATCACAGTGACTTTATCCCAGTGAGTCAATACCATTTGTCGGACTCAACAACCTCATCTCCATCGTCCCCTTCATGTGCTATACCACACCCCATCCCACCCCCACCCCCGTTCCTCCCAGAGCCATCTTACCCCCATTCATGAGAGAAACAATTTAATGAATTATATCTTTGACATGTGCTCACTCTATGTTTGTATAAAAATCATAACTTTCTAAACGTTGTTTGACACAATAAAAGACGGTTTTCTTAAGGAAAGCGGGATAGCACACAGCGACTGCAGCTGCTTTCAGATCAGCCCATGGAAAATGCCAGAAGCCGGGCCCGCTGCTCGCCGAGCTTGTCCACATTCGCTCCCTCTGCAGCTGCTCTCTCCAGCTGGAAGAAGTCAGAATCAAACTGGCTCACGTCCTCGCCGCCTTGCTCTGAAGGAAACCTGATGTAGAGGTAGGCGCTGTTGGATCCCAAAACGCTGCGGTCCTAGGGCGGGGAGGGTCAGCTCAGAGGGAGGATGCTGACCTCACATAACCCTCAGAGGGGGTGAGGTCAGGTGCTCCAGGAGGGCCAAGGCCCTGCAACCAGCCCAGCTGTGGGAAGAGACTCATAAAGGAGGAGGGGAGGGTGGCATCTTTGCTGTTGTGTTCATGCTTTCACTTATTTCTTCCTCTATTCCACATGGAGCACTGACGCTCCATCAGGCACTGGGAATCAGTGGGGACCAAACAGACCCAACCCCGCCTGTCCAGGACTGTATAGACCAGCGGCCTGCGGGCCGGATCCGGCCCGTTCGGCTGTTCTATCCGGCCTGCAGAGCCGAAAGAGTGGAGGGTTCTCTTGCTCTCCCCTCTGCTCCTTTACTTTGAATTTATATTAGTTCACACAAACACTCCATCCATGCTTTTGTTCCGGCCCTCCGGTCCAGTTTAAGAACCCATTGTGGCCCTCGAGTCAAAAAGTTTGCCCACCCCTGGTACAGACTGACGATGTGACACCCAGCAAGAGGCTGGAGGAGAAGGGCGGTGCTCCTGCAGAGTGTGCAGGGGGCCTGGTCACACGGGGCTTAGGGACGGTCTCTTCTAAATGTGCGGCCTAAGGGAAGACTTCAAGGTTCGGGCGTTTGGGGGAGGCTTGGCGAGCCGTCACGGCCATGGCATACTCAGCCCCAGGGCGCCTTATGTGCCACGCCAGCTCAGCCAGGTTCGGTGAGCCTGCGAGGGGGCGGTGAAGGATTGAGAAAAGACAGACAAGAGAAGGAAAGCTGGGTCTGGGTGGGACACTGTCCTCTCTGATGGAGAGCTAGCGACAGCACCACAAGCCGTGTCTTTATTTTACAGCCAGATTCCACGAGG
Organism: Plecotus auritus; assembly: GCF_963455305.1. NCBI lineage: Eukaryota > Metazoa > Chordata > Mammalia > Chiroptera > Vespertilionidae > Plecotus > Plecotus auritus. The sequence continues at coordinate 15,706,396 of NC_137780.1, forward strand.
CAAAGTAAGGGCGTGGTCAAGATGTTTACAATGTTCTAATCTACTCAATACACGCACCTGAGCTCTATCAAGCCCCCAATCACTCAGACATGTGGGGCCACGTGTTCAGACCATAGGTTCAAGGTTACAGCTATAGCTTTTGGCTGTAATTGTGCTGGGTGCGCTCTGCCCTCCAAGCTGGGACTTGCATGTGGCCAGGAGAGGACTGTGCCCCCTCATCAGTCCGAGGCTTGAAGCTGTCCAAACAGTGTAGCCGCTCTCCACAGGGAGGCAGAAAGGCTGATGCAGAGCAGGGCTTGGGATGTTCTGAGCGACCCAGAGTGTGACCAGGAGAAGCTGGTGCCCAGCGAGGGGCCGGAGGGCTGTGACCAGGACTTCCGGGAGGGAGTGGCCCATCCATGTGCTTGTCTAAAAGGCTCTCTGCTCCAGTGTGGAGAGCGGACTGGGCCGGGGCCGGCTGCAGGGGCTGGAGGAGCCCACGTACTGGGGACTCGGCGGACTGGTGGGGAGGACACGGACAGCCCGGCGTCTGCGGGGCAGGCTTTACAAACTCTAAAACGTCATAAAATGTTAGGGTGGGGGGTGGGTTGTGGCGATCATTCAGTTCACCCCTCTCTGTTTTATCGGCGAGACCCAGGGAAGTGAAGCGACTTCCCAAGAGCACACAGCGAGTTACTCCCAGATCTCCCAGCTACACAGCGTGGCCGTGGCCTTGTCGTGTTACCATGTTTCCGTGACAGAGGGACACGGGTCAAGCCCCAGCCCTGCCCAGCCCCACCCTCGCGCTCTCTCTGTGGCCCGGAGGAAAGTTACCAAATGCTGCAGCTTCGTCTCGGTGGTGACGGGCACCCCGTTAACAGCCACCTTGCATTTGCCGTGCGGGGTGACTGTCACTTTCCCACCCAGATTTGTGAAGGAGGCGTGCTCACCTGAGATTCTAAAAGACAAGCGTTCGTCTAAGTGGCCGATGAAATTACGATTTTAGTAGACGTTGAGGTCGTTTCTTGTAACCTTGTGCACTTAGGAAGATCCCAGCTGCTGCCGAGGGGCCCGAGGCCTGTGGGTGGAGGCGGAGGAGGGGTGCAGAGGGGCCTATGGGCTCGCTCTGAGCCGGGAGACAACCAAGCCATTCTCACGTTAACAGAACCAATCCCACTGAGCGCTGCTGGGTGTGAGGAGCCAGGAGGCAGGCCCGGGTCATGGCTGAGTCCTCCATGGAACACCTCATGGAACAAGGGTGTTTCAGAAGAGACGCCTGGCCAGGTGACCAGGAAGGAGCCCAGTGTCCCGGGACGTTTAGCTCTGTGCCTGAGCCTTCACTGTGCAAACCCAGACTTTCTGTGTTATAAGACTGGGCGCTGGGTATCAGGGGGTCAGGTTAGCTGCCCCGCAGGTCATCCGAGTGCCATGAATGGCCAGCCTGTTAACTGTTCTGGGATGTTCCTGGACTCCTTGGCTGTCATGGAATGTTCTGGATGTTGAGATGCATGCCCATCCACAGCCCCTGTTTGCTTGGGGCCCAGGGCTCCTGTGGGCCGGGCGTTCAGCCACTCCCATCAGGCCTGTGTGCTGGACTAGGGGTCCTTCTGGGAAGAGGTCTGCAAAGAAAGATGAGGGCGCCCCGGTGAAATCAGGAGCTGGAGGCTGGCGCTGTGGGGTGAACAGGTGCCCACTGCCCCTCGGTCAGGACTGACCCCACTCCCAGGGCCATGTGCTCTGGCTCAGGAGGGCTGGGGTCTGTGGGCCATTGTCAGTAGGCTTCTCTCTGTTGGCTAGAAATTGGGGCGGGCGGTGGCGGGCGGGGGGCAGTCCAGGACACAGTGAGCTTGAAAGGAGGAGAGGGAGCCTTGGAGCCACAGAGGTGGGAGGCAGCTCTGAGCTGATGGAACCTGCCCCAGGGCTCCATGGGGGGCCACCGGGGTCCTGAGGGCGTCCTTGGGGAGGGACCCCCTCAGTGTCTGGCCCGCTGGTCAGGGCTGCGAGCACAGAAGCAGAGACCAGAGGGGACCGCGAGACACCTGCAGCCCTTCCATTGCTCTTTCCTGGCCACATCCGTATTGGCTGTTCTGGAAGAATCACAGTCTTGCCCCACCGGCGTGGCACAGGGGTTGAGCATCGACCTATGAACCAGGAGGTCATGGTTCAATTCCTGGTCAAGGCACATGTCCGGGTGCGGGCTCGATCCCCATTGTGGGGTGTGCAGGGGCAGCTGATCCATGATTCTCTCTCATGATTGATGTTTCTCTCTCCCTCTCCCTTCCTCTCTGAAATCAATAAAGTATATTAAAAAAAAGAATTATACAGAGTCTAGCAGCTGACTCCCCTTCTCTCCCAAGACCCGAGCTGAGGAAGAAAGCTAACCCAGCAGGAGGGAAGCCGGGGAGAGCAAGAGGCTGTGGCTCCTGTCCGCGGGGTCGGCAGGGGTGGAGCGGCTGCTGATGCTGGAAAGCGCCTGAGAGCCCCGGCTGCGTGGTCAGTTCTCCGAGGCTGGATGAGGCCGGCCTGAGTATCTGCCCAGACCTTCAGGGGAATGGCATCGGGAGCAGCCGACCCGCACCACACGCGCCTGAGGAGAGCGAGGATCACTCACTTGCCTTTCTTCAGGACGTGACCTCAGGTTAGCAGGTCTGGTGTGTGGGAGAGCCATGTCCTCTCCAACGGGGTTTTAATCAGAACGGCACTTGGACATCACCCTAGCTTTGGGACAATTGTGCTTTCTGCCTGTGTGTGTGTGTGTGTGTGTGTGTGTGTGTGTGTGTGTGAGATCCTGACTTCTTAAAAGTTCCACCTTAGGGATTCTGGAGGAGGAAGCTGCCGAGTCTGGGCCTCAGGAGACGCAGGAAGCCTGGTCACGGGGAAGGTGCTGGCCACAGGAAGGTGCTGGCCACGGGGAAGGTGCTGGCCACGGGGAAGGTGCTGGCCACAGGAAGGTGCTGGCCACGGGGAAGGTGGTGGCCACGGGAAGGTGGTGGCCACGGGAAGGTGGTGGCCACGGGAAGGTGGTGGCCACGGGAAGGTGGTGGCCACGGGGAAGGTGCTGGCCACGGGAAGGTGCTGGCCACGGGAAGGTGCTGGCCACGGGAAGGTGGTGGCCACAGGAAGGTGGTGGCCACGGGGAAGGTGCTGGCCACGGGGAAGGTGCTGGCCACGGGGAAGGTGCTGGCCACAGGAAGGTGGTGGCCACGGGAAGGTGCTGGCCACGGGAAGGTGCTGGCCACGGGGAAGGTGCTGGCCACGGGAAGGTGCTGGCCACGGGGAAGGTGCTGGCCACGGGAAGGTGCTGGCCACGGGAAGGTGCTGGCCACGGGAAGGTGCTGACCATGGGTAGGTGCTGGCCACAGAAAAGTTCTGGCCACGGGGAAGGTGCTGGGCATGGGAAGGTGCTGGCCACGGGTAGGTGCTGGCCACAGAAAAGTTCTGGCCACGGGTAGGTGGTGGGCATGAGGAAGGCCCTGCCACGGGTAGGTGCTGGCCACGGGGAAGGTGGTGAGCTGTGAGGCCCTTTCCTGCCCAGAGCTGAAAGCGCTGCCCCCCTCTCCTGGGGGCTGGCCCCCCACCCAGCCCCCCTCCCACCTGCACTCGGGCTCACAGGGCTGCGGGGGGAGCTAGGCTAACTTTCACTCCAGTGCCATGTCCGGTGGGTTAGTGGATAACAGAGTATGGCGCGTGCACACACACACACACACACGTGAATATCACTCAGCGAAAGGCAGGCAATGCTGACTCATGCTACAACATGCTTGGACCTGGAGGACATCATGCTCGGTGAAGTAAGCCAGTCGGAAAAGGACAAATGCTGCGCAGTCCCACGCACAGTCCAATTCATAGAGACCGGGAGCAGAATGGTGGCTCCCAGGGGCTGGGTGGGAAACCGGGGGGGTCAGGGGTCAGTTCGGGAAGATGGGAAAGTGCTGGCGACGGAGGGGGGTGGCTGCACAGCCACGAACGTACTTGCTGCCACTGAGCGGCACACCTAGACCTGTTCACAGGTGGGTTTCTGTTCTGTAGTTGTCCACAATAAGCAGCAGCGGGGGAGGGTGCAGGAGGCTGGGCTCGGGGCGCGCACCAGCCGGGATGGGGAACCTGAGGACCCCGTGAGCTGCGGGTCCTCGTTCACGTTGAGGAGGTGAGGGAGGGCCTCCCCAGCTGCCGCTCCTGGGGGAGGAAGGGAGGGTCGAGAGCAACCTCCTTCCTGCCGCTTTTCATCAAGCCACCCACCCCGCATCCCATCAGGTCCACTGATGAGGCCAACCGAGCGGAGAAGAGCTGCGTGGGCCGGGCTTCGCTGGTGGCAGGGTGAGACCTCCGCAGGTCAGGGGTCAGGGGTCAGGGGTCAGGGCCTGGACGGGGCTGTTCCAAAGCGTACCGTAGCCAGTTTCCTACTCTCTCCCCTCCCTGCTGCCCTGGCACTGGCCCCTCCACTTGGATTAGACCTCTGCCACGTCCTTCAGGCTCCGGGCGTCCCCAGGTGTCCCCCCTCTCGTGCCCAGCCTGGGTGATCCTTCCCAGTCTCCACTTGACCTGCTCCCCGGATCTCTTCCCCCAGGTCCAGCCAGCTGGGGTGCGCCCAGCAGGTGCAGTATGGCTGCTGCACTGCCCTCTGCTGGTGACCTGCAGCACGCCCTTCTTTAATGCAGGACTGATGGATGTCCAACAGAACAGGAATAAACCGTCTGGCACAAGGACAGCTTCTGAACCTTGAACTTCTGATAAAAAATACAGCGTGGCTCAGTGGTTGAGCATGAACCTATGAACCAGGAGGTCAGGATTCAATTCCCAGCCAGGGCACATGCCTGGGTTTCAGGCTCTGTCCCCAGTAGGGGGTGTGCAGGAGGCAGCCGGTCAATGATTCTCTCTCATCATTGATGTTCCTCTCTCTCTCTCTTTCTTCCTCTCTGAAATCAATAAAAAATTATTTTTTTAAAAAAGAGTAATGAGAGTAGAAGCTCCTCCCATTTTACAGTCCACGCAGAACAGGAAATCCTGTGTTCTTGCACTCTGACCCCTGCTGATCCTTAGAGCTCAGAGTCGAAAACCCAGCTACCCTGAACAGGGACTGTTGCTTTAATAGTGCATCTGGCTGCTGCGTGCACCCCATGTCGTGCCCACACCCCTAGAATCCTTGGACCCTAACTTAACCTGGCCTCCTGATGCCACCCCTCCCCCCACTACACTCCCACCCCCAGAGGCTCACCCTGGGCTCTGTGAGCCTTTCGGAAGCCGGACGGTCCCCTCCCACCACTCGGAGCGGCCCAGGTCTGGCCCACGACTGTGGGATTTGTCCCGAGCCCGTGGCTTTGGGGAGAGGTCATGGGGGGCGGGTGTTGATAGAGGGAGAGGGTATCACCCCACCCATGTCGGAAATTCTCATCACAGCCCGTTTAGGATCTGGTACTGGCAGCGAACGCCAGGACAGAGAGCAGGGCTCAGGGACACACCACGTGGTCCCAGAAGACAACTAACTCACTTTCCTCAAATTCTCCCCAAACTCGGGTCCTCAGCCACCTTGGACTTGGTCCTCAGCCTCGCTTGCCCATCCCGGCAAGGCCTCGACTCCCTGCCCTGCCCTCCCCTCACGCTGCTGGGAATAATTAACTCACAGGTCACAGGTCACACATTCACGGGAAACCCTCGCCCCAATCATCCATCCACCTGGCCGGCAGCTGCGCAGGCAGCGTGCGTGTCGGGCCACAGGCGAGGCGGGGCCCCAGGTGCCGGCGGGGAGCTCACCTGGACCTGGGCCCTGGCCACCTGGAGCTGCGGCCAAGCCTCGTGCCCTGCGCCAGCTGGTGGGGGCCCGCTGGTGGGGGCCCGCTGGTGGGGGCCCGCTGGTGGGGGCCAGCTGGTGGGGGCCCGCTGGTGGGGGCCCGCTGGTGGGGGCCCGCTGGTGGGGTCCCGGCCAGCTGATGGGGGCCCGATGGTGGGGGCCAGCTGGTGGGGGCCCGCTGGTGGGGGCCCGCTGGTGGGGTCCCGGCCAGCTGGTGGGGGCCCGATGGTGGGGGCCAGCTGGTGGGGCCCCGCTGGTGGGGGCCCGGCCAGCTGATGGGGGCCCGCTGGTGGGGGCCCGGCAAACCCGCTGGAGGGGGTGGGGGCATTTAAACCGCAGTGGGGACGGTGCGGCTGGGCCGGGGTGGAGGGACCAACTGCACAGACGGTGAGGATAAAATCACGGTAAGTTCTGCGAAGTTCTGGGGCGTTTCCTCAGAAAAGCGGAGGCCCTGTGGGGAGGCCTGGAGTCCGTGCCGTGTTCTCGCGCGCGTTGGCGTGTGAGGCGCGGGGTTCGGGAGGAGGGGCGCATCCTGCGCGTCTCGGGGTCCGCGTCGGCGCTGGCGGGCGACGGGTGGGTGCTGTGCGGAGGCCCCGCCTGCCCGGTGTCTGACGGCGCGGAGATGGAGGGCGCGGAGCCTGGGCCCCGCGGCACCGCCTGGAATGGGGTCCGTGCCCCGTCGGGGCTGAAGTCCCAGCGGCGGGATGCGGGGTGCGGGCACAGAGGCTGCCCGGGGACGGGCCGGGGCGCCCCGTGGGCCGGACCGTGTTGGGGACGCGGCACTGTCGCTCCCAGGAGTCGCTCTGGAGCCGGGACCCGCGGGGAGTGGCCTGGCTCGTGGCCACGCCGTTTCCATGCCGAGGCTCGCACCGCTTTTACTCGCTTCCACTCGCCTTTCTGCGCGTCTCCGTCCGCGCGGGGAACGGGGAGGCGGGCGCGGGGAACGGGAAGGCGGGCGCGGGGAACGGGAAGGCGGGCGCGGGGAACGGGAAGGCGGCGCGGGGAACGGGAAGGCGGCGCGGGCCCGACTTGGTTCCGGACCGTCTTAGCCCGTTAGCCTTGTCCGTGCAGACAGGACCCACGCTCCCCACCCCCTGCCCCGGGCACCTCTGCCCTCACCGGTCACAGGGGGCCTTTCCGCCCCGGCACGGCAGGTGCCACGCTGTTTGGCAGGAAGTTGGCATCCCGCACCTTCCCGTGGATCTGAGCCCAGGGCTCCCCCCGCCCCGAACTGGAGTGACAGGTGACAGGCACACGAGGGCCCGAGCCCCCAATTCCACCTCCTCTTGTATTTCCTCCCCCTCTTCTCGCTCTGCCTCCCCTAGCACCCCTTCCCCAAATGCCAGCCCATCAAGGGCACTAGAAGCGTCTGCCAGATTCAGAACTTGGTGCCCTCTGGGTAATAAACATTCATAAACCCACCTTTCAGCACATTTCAATGTTGACAACGTCTCCTCGTGGCAGATGTCAGCTGGACTTAGGCTGCTGTCTGTAAAGGACACCCTTTCGAAGTTTGTTTTCATGGAAGTGTCACTGTTACTGCTGATCTTACATAGCAGCATGCATAGGGTTCTGTGTCATTTACAGCGTTGTTCAGACTTTGCAGCTGGGGAGACGAAGGCTTGGAGAAAAGCGAGGGGCCAGGGCCACCCGGGTGCTAACTGGCAGAGCTGGGACCTGAGCCAGCCCTGATGACCCTGAACTGGGCTGGGACCCCTCCCCACTGCCCTCAGCCGCGAGTCCCCGCACACCTGCCCAGCGTTTAAGTGACAGAGACCCATGAAAGTTGCTCGTAGCCACGTGTAGGGCTTCAAGTCTAGCTGTTGACTTTGGATTAATTGTTCCAGAATTCAAATGAGGAAACAAGTTTTTTGATGAACGAGAGGTGGGCAGGGTCACGCGGGTGAGCGGCGGGAGGGTGACGGCCCAGGTGGACTGTAGTCTGTGACCTGGAGGCCGTGACCCAGAGCAGGGCGCCTGTGAGTGACCATTCAGCTCTGCAGCTTTTGCAGCTTGTTCATGGCTGCACCTCACTCCATCCCCACAGCAGGGCAGGTGCTCCTCCACCTGCACGGGTCACACCTGGTAAACACGCTGTTGGCCGGAAATGTGTTCAATGCACCGGCCCTCCAGGCACGGGCACATGCAGCCCAGCCTGGCCTGCCGAGCTCAGGGCCCGGACCGAGCCTGGAGTGGACGGTTCTCCTGAGTTTCATCTCGGGAGCCCTTCCCTTCCTCCTCCTCTCCTCTCCTCTCCGGAGGCAGGAGACACGGGCGGGCATTTGGTAAACGGGAGGGCAGGTGAAAACACAACACACAACACACAACATGCAGACAATGCTGCGACACGGCCTGGTTGCGCCCTCGCGACTGCGCGGCTGCGGAGGGAGAGTGGCCTGCGTGTCCGCAGCCAGGAGAGACCCAAACTCGCTCGCAGCATGGTTTCTGTGGTCTGTGAGTAGCAATGCACATCGTTAAGTTGAAAAGGTGTAAGCCAGGGGCTGTCTGTCTTTCCAAGTGGATGCTGTTGTTATCTCTACTGGAATGAAAAAATGAGGCTTGAAGATAAGTAAGCTGAGACTCGGGTGGAGCTAGGGGTCCTCGAGCGGGATGTTGGCTCTGCAGCTCCTCTCTTTTATTTGCCTCCTGAGATGGTGGCCCCTGACCTCCCACGTGTTTGTGAAAGGCGCGGCCTCGTGTGCAGGTCGGAAGCATCCTCTCTCCGGGGACTTCGCACACGCCTGCTGCCCTGTCGGCTCATGTCTGTGTCCACCACTCACAAGGCATCTGACGGGCCACCTGTGAGCCCGCTTCCTGGGGAGTGTCCCATGGAGACCACAGGCACTGACAGCCAGAAAAACTCTGAAATGGTGTATTTTAAAATAGTTCGGCAAGATTCAAGGACAGGGTTGGGGTTGCTTCCTGAGCGTTTTGGAGGGAAGCCTGTCACGGGTCCCGCAGTGAGTGCTTCGCTCCTACCCAGACAGCAGCCTGGGGCCCGGCCAGGCTGGAGGCAGGGCTTGCCAGTCTAACCCCCTGCACCCTAATTTGGACACATGCCCCTTGCTCCCGCTGGGCCGACATTCAGTGATAAGAGGTGGGAGTCTTTGCTGAGACGGCCGGTGGCCACTCTCTCCTGTGAACTAACAATCCAGTCAATTCCCAGTCTGGCCATGAAATGAGGGCTGATTCCACATCACATCACAGTTATTTTAAACTAGTGGCCCAGTGCACGAAATTTGTGCACATTAAAAGGGGATTAATTAGAGGAAATAATTTAATATTGCTATTTGCCCTTTCTCTATAATAGAAGTGTCAGAGATGAAAGGAAATTAGTAAAATGTATACGAAAATCTTCCTCCTGTCAGAGTCTGGGGCACGCCATGGGAACCAGGGTCAAGTCCCCGCCCACCTACTTGCGCCTCGAAATCGTGTGAGACCAGGCCGGCCCCACCTCCATTTGGCTAGATCAGCCTTGGGCAAACTACGGCCCACGGGCCGGATCCGGCTGTTCTATCCGGTTCTCTTGCTCTCCCCTCCGCTCCTTTACTTTGAATTTATATTAGTTCACACAAACACTCCATCCATGCTTTTGTTCCGGCCCTCCGGTCCAGTTTAAGAACCCATTGTGGCCCTCGAGTCAAAAAGTTCGCCCACCCCTGGGCTAGATGCAGACCCAACCGGCCCCACCCCCGTCAAGCCCTGCTGGGTGGGGGGCGCGGCCTCAGGTTGCCTGGCCTGGTACCAGGGTGGGGGGCATGGCCTGAGGTCCCCTGTCAAGTCCCGCTGGGTGGGGGGTGCAGCCTCAGGTTGCCTGGCCCGGTACCGGGGTGGGGGGCACAGCCTGAGGTCCCCTGGTCTGGGCCAGGGCAGGGGGCACTCCTTGAGGTCCCCGTCAAGCCCTTCATGGCAGGGGGTGCAGCCTCAGGTCCCCCGGCCTGGTGCCGGGGTGGGGGGTGTGGCTTCAGGTCCCCTGTCAAGTCCCACCGGTGGGGGGGAGGGGGGGGGGCGGCGTGAGGTCCCCTGCCCCAGCCCAGCACCACGCAGCCTCAGATCCCTGCTGATTGCTCGTTAAGGCTCATTATGGGAACTCAGCCTCCGCTGTGGGCACAGCCATCTTGAGTTACGGGATCCCCTCCTCCGCTGTGGGTGCAGCCATCTTGTTATGGCATGACGGTCAATTTGCATATTCTGGGCACCATGGCAGAGAGAGCGTGGGGGGACAGGGGAAGCAGGAAAGCGCTATGAGGAGGCAAGTGTTGGACCCTGGTGCGAGGGGGTCAGGCTGCTAACGACAGAGGCAGCATCAGCCGAAGGAAGGGCCCGGAGGGCATTGCCAGCTGGTCCTGCTGTTCCCTCCCAGCGGCCGGGTCAGCACGAGTCTCGGTGGGGGACCTGCAGGGCCTTCTCCCCAGGCCGCCTGGGCCAGAGCGCCGAAAGGAAAGGAAACGTGAACCACGTGGACGCGTGCCAGGGACATGTGTGACCCTTCAGCGGTACAGGTGAACGAACAAAACGAAACGCGTGTCAGGGACATGTGTGACCCTTCCAGCGGTACAGGTGAACGAACAAAATGAAACGCGTGTCAGGGACATGTGTGACCCTTCCAGCGGTACAGGTGAACGAACAAAATGAAACGCGTGTCAGGGACATGTGTGACCCTTCCAGCGGTACAGGTGAACGAACAAAATGAAACGCATGTCAGGGACATGTGTGACCCTTCCAGCGGTACAGGTGAACGAACAAAATGAAACGCGTGTCAGGGACATGTGTGACCCTTCCAGCGGTACAGGTGAACGAACAAAATGAAACGCGTGTCAGGGACATCTGTGACCCTCCCAGCGGTACAGGTGAACGAACAAAACGAAACGTGTGTCAGGAGGAACCCCCTCCGGGGCGTCAGCAGAGGGGTCCCCTCCCTCCCTGACCCCACAGACCCCAGGCATGACTAAGTCACATCAGGTCGGGGGACACCTTCTGAGAAGGCGCTGAAGCCGGGGCCCAGCCGCTGGCTCCCTCCCCAGGTGAACCCGAGAGCAGAGCAGAGGGAAGCCCAGAGCTGAGGACAGACGCCCTGAACCCCGAGGAGCACCCCGATGGGCCTGTGGGCTGTCGTGAATGTGGGTCGAGAGAAGGGTTAGGATCTGGGAAGAGGGGGCAGTGTGTGGGCAGGGTGGGAGCGGGGCGAGGTCCTTTTCCTGCCGTCAGACAGCCCATGAAGCTAGGACCCCGTAGACTACACCCAGAGTAAGAGCAGCACAGGCCTCAGCCCCCACCCGGCCCAGGGGCGACACAGCAAGCCGGGCTGGCGTGGACGGCGGGGAGGAGGGAGGCCATGCCATGTATGAGAAATAACCACAGAGGGAGGAAATCTGAGAAACTAACACAGAAGATTCGGACAAGAAACAAAACGGGGCCCTAACCGGTTTGGCTCAGTGGATAGAGCGTCGGCCTGTGGACTCAAGGGTCCCAGGTTCGATTCCGGTCAAGGGCATGTACCTTGGTTGCGGGCACATACCCGGTGGGGAGTGTGCAGGAGGCAGCTGATCCATGTTTCTCTCTCATCGATGTTTCTAACTCTCTATCCCTCTCCCTTCCTCTCTGTAAAAAATCAATAAAATATATTTAAAAAAAAAAAAAAAAAAAAGAAACAAAACGGGACTTTGCCGTCGGCAGGAAACCAGGAAGGAAATGCTAAAGCATTCAGTTAGCCAGAAGGAAATGGTCTTAGAGAGCAGCTCTGAGGTTTAGGAAGTGAACAGCTTCCAAAAAGGTACGGGGCGGGGGCGGGGGCGGGGGCGGGGGCGGGGGGAGGGGTAAATGTAAATGAATACTGTGCAGAGTGGTAATAATGTCGTTTGGGGTTAAAGTAGAATGGAATTAAATTTCGTACCAACAGTTACTACTACGGAGGAGGGTGTGTATCATCTGGGCAGAGGACAAAGTATTTGTTATAGCTGGTCTTCGACCAGTTGATCGGAGCCAAGAAACAGGCCCGCGTGTGTTGAATTTTGGCTGTTGGCCGCGGTGGCCTAGCAGGTCACAGGGGAAGGAGGGACAGTCAGCTAATGTCGCTGGGATACTGGTCAACTGTGAGGAACAGCTAAGGAAGAGAATGTGTGCCTCACACACCGAAACCAGCTCCTGGTGGCCGGGAACTTAGGAGTGTGTAGTAGGTGCCTTTCTGACTCTAATTTTCATAAACTTTCACAAAAAATGCAAAACGTACGCCACAATCATCACATCAGCTAGGCCAGTGGTTCTCAGCCTTCCTAATGCCGCGACCCCTTAATACAGCTCCTCACGTTGTGGTGACCCCCAACCATAAAATTATTTTCGTTGCTACTTCATAACTGTAATTTTGCTACTGTTATGAATCGTAATGTAAATATCTGTGTTTTCCGACGGTCTTAGGCGACCCTGCTAGCGGTTCTCAACCTGTGGGTCACGGCATTAGAAAGGTTGAGAACCACTGAGTTAGGCAGAGCCAATCTGGTGACGAAGGTCAGTGTCTTTGGAGTAAAAGTTAGGAGCGGGTATGAAGGAGCTTTCTGGATGTTGAAAATGTCCTAAATCTTGTCCCCCTCCCCCTTTCTTTTACTTGGCTTTTATTTATAAAAAGTCCTTTTACGTTTTCTTCTTGTTCTATAACTATTTGACATATTTACCAGGTTCTAAAATGAAATCTACAAAATAAGATGTATTCAAAGAAGGCAACGTTTTATCTCTGACTCTCTACTTGTTCAATCTCTCCCTCCTAGAGAATGAAAGTTTTATTTTTTCTGGTTTTTATTCTCTCTCACCATGTTTGTTTCTTATTTATTACTAGAGGCCCGGTGCCCCTCAGCCCGGCCTGCGCCCTCTCACAGTCCGGGGGCCCTTGGGGGGTGTCCGACTGACGGCTTGGGCCGCTCCCCTCAGCTCTGCCGCGAAAGCGGAAGAGGCTCCCGCCACACTCTGCACTCGCCAGCCGTGAGCCCGGCTCAGGCTTCTGGCTGAGCCGCCCCCCCCCCGTGGGAGCGCACTGACCCCCAGGGGGCAGCTCCTGCGTTGGAGTCTGGCACCTGGTGGTCCGTGCACGTCAGAGCGACCAGTCGTTCCGCCGTTTGGTCAATTTGCATATTAGCCTTTTATTATATAGGATGATTGACTCTATTCCCTATGCCGTACCTTACATCCCCGTGACTGTACTTCCCAATCCTTCACCCTCTCACCCAGCCCCCCATGCACCTCCTTCTGGCAGGCATCAATTGTTCTCTATCTGTGAGTCTCTTCCGGTTCTGTTTGTTCATTTATATTTGTCTTTAGATTCCACATATAAGTAAAACCATATGGCATTTGTCTTTCCCTGTCTGCCATTTCAGTTCACATGAAATACCCTCTAAGTCCATCTATGCCGTCCCAAATGATTTAGTTATTTTTTTTATCATTATTGGCTTACACTGATCTTCTTTTTTAAAAATTTCTTTATTGATTAAGGTGTTACATATGTGTCCTTATTCCCCCATTGCCTCCCATCCCCCCTCACCCAGGCCCTCCCCCCCGGTTCAGTTGTTTTTATGGCTGAGCAATATCCCGTTGTATACACGGACCACGGCTTTTTTACCCACTCGTCTCCGGATGGCCCTTGGGTTGCCTCCGTAGCTTGGCTATTGTAATGCCACTGCAGTGAACACAGGGGTGCACATGTGTTTTTGAATTAGTGTTTTCAGTTTCTGTGGTTAAATACCAGGAACTGAAATTGCTAGGTCACAAAGCCGTTCCATTTTAATTTTCTGAGGAACCTTTATCCTGTTTTCCATAGAGGCTGCACCCATTTGCATTCCCACAACAGTGCGCGAGGGTTCTCTTTCCTCCACATCCTTGCCCACACTTGTTCGTTGAGTTAAATACTCTATATCGTGATATGGTGGTAATAACATAGGTATTAACACATATACATTCGTTAGGCTGAACATTTAACATTTGTGCACTTTATGTAATTTATACATTAACTTCAAAAAGCAAGATCCAGCCCTAGCCGGTTTGGCTCAGCAGATGGAGCGCTGGCCTGCGGACGAAGCGATCCAGGTTCCACTGAGTTTGATTCAGGTCAAGGGCATGTACCTGGGTTGCAGGCTCCTCCCCGGCCGGGGCCCTGGTCAGGCGCACGCAGGAGGCAACCAATCGGTGTGTTTCTCTCACATCGATGTTTCTCTCTGTCTTTCCCTCTCTCTCCCACTCTCCCTAATAATCAATGGAAAAAATATCCTCGGGTGAGGATTTAAAAAAAAAAAAGCAAGATTCAGGAGATAATAATTTATATTCCTTTGGTAAAGCTAAAAAATGAGTGCTACTAAATAATGGTATTCATATTCACATGTGATAAACACGGAGGGATGAAAGGAAGACGGGAGGGACGGAGGGACAGAGACGGGTTCCCTCCAGGGAGTGCAGGGAAGGGGACACCAGCTGCCTCCTGGGGTGGGCGGTGGTTGTATTAGTCTCACTTTATTGGGGAGCAATGAGCTGGTTTAAAATACAATATACCGAGGGCGGCCAACGATGGCAGCGAGTCGTGGTCCAAGCCTTAGGATTAACCGGCTTTTTACGTCTGAGGTCATTTTTATGGCACAAATCAGTGCCTGGCCGCTGGATTCTTACCAGATGGCATTCCCCAAGTTGGTCAAACTCACGTTCACCCGGACCCTTCTCTCGGTCTGTCCCCTCGGACCCTGAGGACCCCAGCTCTCGCTTCCTGCCACGTCCGCCAGGTGGATGTGTGGTGAGGCCTCTGTCCCGCACACCTGGGAGGGAGCAGCGCCACCAGGTCAGCCCAGCTCACACGTTGACACGCTTTTCCCTAACGGTGTTTCACACAAAAAGACCGGTTACCAGTTACCAGTTACGCTGGCCGGCGTGCTCTGTGGCTGCACATTGACCCATAAAGCAGGAGGTCACGGTTGGATTCCCGGTCAGGGCACAGGCCTGGGTTGTGGGCTCGATCCCCAGTGTGGGGCGTGCAGGAGGCAGCCGATCCATGACTCCCTCTCCTTGCTGATGTTTCTCTCTCTCTCCCTCTCCCTTCCTCTCTGAAATCAATACAAATAAGAAGGTTTATCTGGATGCAATGAAGTGTAGGGGCCCAGAGACAGGGCAGTTCCTGGCATCAGGACCCTCCAGGCTGTACCTGGAGATCAAAATGGATGATGCTCACAACACCTCCATCACTCGCCAGGCTGCTGTGAGCACCTCTGAACCTGCCTCTTGTTGGCACTCTCTGTATCCAGCTTCCCTGCTGCCAGAGAAATCCAAACCCCAGCTTTTCTAACCCCCCAATCTGATGGTCGTTTTCCCATAGAAAATCCTCCACTGATTCTCCACTGCCTCTGGACAAAGGCCCGTGCATGTGGCGACCTTCAGCTCTGTCTTCTAACGCTCCCCTCGCCCCCATGCCCCCAGGCCTGGCTGCTCAGGGCAGTCCTGTTCCCGTGAATGCCAGCACCTTCAGATGGTCCTAGACTTGTTCCTAGGAATCCTGCTGCCTAACGCCCCTGTTTGTAGGCCCAACCTCCCCCTCCTCACCAAACCCATACACCTCGCCAGAGGCCCAGCCTAGCGGCTCTGCTGCAGCCGCCAGCACCCCCCTCCCACCCTGCAGCCTTAGGGTCTCCCCATCTGTGCCTCTGCTGCAGCCGCCAGCACTCCCCGCCCCGCAGCCTTAGGGTCTCCCCATCTGTGCCTCTGCTGCAGCCGCCAGCACCCCCCTCCTCCCCCCCCCCCCCCCCCCCGCCCTGCAGCCTTAGGGTCTGTGCCTCTCCCCCATTTGTGCAGCAGGTGAGTGTGGTGGGTGTCTGTCTGGTGGCCTCTCGGGCAGAGGGAGCAGGGAGGCTGTTGCCGGCCGAGGGAGGAAGGATGGAGGAAGCGCGCGCCTGGAAGGGGGACAGCTCTGCGGCTGAGCATAGGGTGAGTGGCGACAGGGACATGCAGGAAGCTGGCCGGTGTCAGACTAGAGGGCTCGGAGTTCTCTGCAGGAAGGTGAGGGTCCCTGGGTGTCAGGCTGCAGAGCCCTCCGATCTGGTGTCGCTGTCATCTGCTCGTTGTCAGTTCCCAGCATCCTGAGTGGAACCTGCGTGGAAAGCAGATTAAGGTTCTTTGAAACTGTCATCTTTGGGGGAAAAGTGATATGGAAACAATATAAATGCCCAACAAAGGGAAAAGCTAACACTGAGTTTTAGCAAAACTCTATTTCACATGCAATATGAGATTCTCAAATAATTTTAATGATATAGAGAAAATTCTTTTTTCAATATATATTTTTATTAATTTTAGAGAGAAAAGGGGGTGGGGAGAGATAAACATCAATGAGAAGAGAGAATTATTGATCGGCTGCCTCCTGCATGCCCCACACTGGTAACCGAGCCCACAACCCGGGCATGTGCCCTGACCAGGAATTGAACCGTGACCTCTGGGTTCATAGGTCGATGCTCAACCCCTGAGCCACGCTGGCCAGGCTGTCTTTTCATTTTGTTGATGGTTTCTTGGCTGTGCAAAACCTTTGTAGTTTGCTATAATCTCATTTGTTTATTTTTTCTTTTGTTTTCCTTGACTGAGGAGATATATCAGAAGAAATAATCACTAAAAGAAATGTCCAAGATTTTACTGCTTATGTTTTCTTTGAGAAGTTTTATGGTTTTGAGTCTTACACTTACTAGTAAGTCTTTAGTCCATCTGAGTTTGTTCTTGTGTATGGTGTAAGAAGGTGGTCCCATTTCATTTTCTGCGTGTATCTGTCCAGTTTTCCCAGCGCCCTTTATCGAAGAGACTGTATCCCACTGTGTGTTCTTGCCTCCTTTGTCACATGTTCATTGACCGTATAGATGGGTTATTTCTCAGCTCTCCATTCTGTCCCGCTTTCCTGTGTTTGTTTTTAAGCCAGCGGCGTGCTGTTTCGATTGCTCTAACTTCACATTGTGGTTTGACATCAGGCAGCGTGATCCCTCCAGCTTCGTTCTTTATTCTCAGAATTGCTGGGGCAGTTTAGGGTCTTCTGTGGCCCATCTAAATTAATGGGTTATTTGTTCTAGTTCTGTGAAGAACACCATTGGTATTTTGATAGGGATTGCACTGACTCTATAAACTGCTTTGGGTAGTATGGACATTTCAATGATTTTAATTCTTCCTCTCCATGAGCATGGTATATACTTCCACTTATTTACATATTCTTCAATTTATTTCCTCAGTGTCTTATAATTTTCCAAGTACAGGTCTTTTACCTCCTTGATTAAATCTATTGCTGGTATTTTTAAAATATATTTTTTATTGATTTCAGAGGGGAAGGGAGAGGGAGAGAGAAAGATAAAAACATCAATGATGAGAGAGAATCACTGACTGGCTGCCTCCTGCATGTACCCTACTGGGATTCAAGCCCGCAACCCGGGCATGTGCTCTTGATAGGAATCGAACCCAAGACCCTTCAGTCCGCAGGCCGGTGCTCTATCCATTGAGCCAAACTAGCTAGGGCTTGCTAGGTATTTTTTAATGCAATTATAAATGGGATTTTTTTCTTTTTTATTTCTCTTTCTGACAGTTCATTATTGGTGTATAAAATGCAACCAATTTCTGGATATTTATTTTGTGTCCTGCTACTTTACAGAATTCACTGATCAGTTCTAGTAGTTTTTTGGTGGATATCTTTAGGGTTCTCTATAAATAGTATCATGTCATCTGCAAATAAGGACAGTTTTACTTCTTCCTTTCCAATTTGGATGCCTTTTACTTATTCTTCTTGTGTAGAAAGGGGGCATTATTACTGGTTCAGCAGTGAGCGATATTCCACATGTTAAACACTGTTGATTTAACCAAATTTTACAATGAAGCAGAGATATGGGGTGGGGGTGGGGGAGCATTGTGGTGGGGAGGGGTGTTAGTGTGCTGAGTTAAATTCTCTTCTCTTGTGATGGGAAGATAGTTAATATCTAAAACTGCTTTCTAAGAGAAAAAAAGCCAACATCATTTTTAAAAAATATTTTTTTATTTATTTCAGAGAGGAAGGAAGAGGGAGAGGGAGATAGAAACATCAATATGAGAGAGAATCATAGATTGGCTGCCTCCTGCACGCCCCCTACTGGGGATCGAGCCTGCAACCTGGGCATGTGCCTTGACCAGAATTGAACCTGGGACCCTTCAGTCCACAGACCGACGCTCTATCCACTGAGCCAGACAGGCCAGGACCAGCAAACATCATTTTAAAGTATGGAGGTAGATACGAGGGCAAACAGCTAGAAGGTGAAGGCGGTAACCTGTGGGGAATGACAGAGAAGAGGGATGGGGCAGCAGGTGACAGATGGTTTCCGTTATAAGCCTTTAGTACCACTGTAAAACAGGTTTATTGAAATGTAAGTCACATCACCATCCAGTGCACCCATTTATTTATTTATTTATTGATTGATTGATTTTTTTACAGAGAGGAAGGAAGAAGGATAGAGAGTTAGAAACATCAATGAGAGAGAAACATCGATCAGCTGCCTCTTGCACACCTCCTACTGGGGATGTGCCCGCAACCAAGGTACATGCCCTTGACCGGAATCGAACCTGGGACCTTTCAGTCCGCAGGCCGACGCTCTATCCACTGAGCCACACCGGTTTCGGCCAGTGCACCCATTTAGAGAGTGTAACCAGGGTCTTTAGTGAGTTCACAGAGCTGTGCAACCATCACCACAGCCTACATTAGGACACCTGTCCCTCCCTGTGCCACAGCTACTCACTGCCACCACTCCCTGTTCTCTACCTCCCCCCTCCCCTGCCCCCCCCCCCCGGGCCATCCTGAATCTACGTCTGTGTCTATAGACTCCTGTTTGGCCATTTCATATAAACGGAATCCAATGGATTCTGTGTCTGGCTTCTTCCACTCAGCGCGATGTTTCCAGGGCCCCGCGCTGTGGCATGCACCAGATGTTACGTCCCTCTCCTCGCTGAGTCACATTCCATTGTATGGATGTGCCGCATCTGATGCATCCCTTTACCGACGGATGGACGTGTGGGTTGTTTCCACGTCTGGCCTTCCTTCTCTTGGGCGTTTGAGTTTTTAAGCTACATGTGTATCACTTCGAAACAATTAAATTAAAAAATTAGAAATGCACTGAAATGTTAGTAGTAGTTAGTCCAGTTGATAAGATTATGAGTAATTTCTGTCCTCTAACTTGGACACATTACTTTTAAAATCAGGGGAACTTGACGAAAAGATAATGCATTTGTGAATTTTCATAACAGGTTTAATTTATTTTGCCATTTAGAGGAAGCAGAAACATAGACTGTGCTGACAAGTGTTTGCTGACATTTAACTGCCACGTTTTATAGCTAATTATGCTAATGGTCGCTCTGCATCTTGGAAATGTCACCAACCTTCAAATGCATCCAAAATGCAACCTTGGGCCTTCTATGCGAGAGCTGGTAAGCAGCTGTGCTGGACAGTTAAGAGCTAAAACAACATGACGTGTTTGGGAATAAGAACTCAATAGGTCAAGATGAGAACACCCCAGCCTTGGTAGAAGGGCGAGCGAAGGAACCCCGCCTCCTCGGGCGGTCCGTGAACCTCGGCAGGAATCCCGTCAGAGCCAGCGCTGCAGCGCCTGCTTCTGTGACACGCTAAACGCCCTTTGCAGACATGTCCTTGGGTTGGTCTCCACAGAACCAGAAAATCCAGCGTTGTATTGAGCTGCGGCTCGCTTTGTAATCATGCACAGAGGACCTGGGCATGAAAAGTTAACCTCACCCTAAAATAGAGATGCTGATCGCTTCCATGTGGGGGGCGGGGGGAGGATTTCCAAAATGAAAAAACAGGAAGTCCCTCAAAGGAGGCGTCTTGGGACGACACAACCTGGTGTCCTGATTTCTCCCCGCTTCCGGCTGCTTGGAGGAGTGCTTGGCCGTGTGGGAACGAGGCCCTTGTTTGCCCAAACCCCATCCCGGAGGAGCTTTGCCCGGAGCCGGTCTGGCCGTGGCCAGGAGCGTGGCGTTGCTTTGCCAGGACGCCCTGCCCAGGCCTGGGACACGTCCTCTGGAGGAAGACCGCAGGGTCAGGCTCAGCGCGGGCTTCCCATGGGCCCGGGACACCCACTCACGGCTCCGCTTTGGCTGATTCCACCTTAACTAGCAGCACACAACCTGCTTGAAATACGGCTCCGAGCCGAAACCGGTTTGGCTCAGTGGATAGAGCGTCAGCCTGCGGACTGAAGGGTCCCGGGTTCGATTCCGGTCAAGGGCATGTACCTTGGTTGCGGGCACATCCTCAGTGGGAGGTGTGCAGGAGGCAGCTGATCGATGTTTCTCTCTCATCAATGTTTCTGGCTCTCTATCCCTCTCCCTTCCTCTCTGTGAAATATCAATAAAATATATTTAAAAAAAAAAAAATACGGCTCCGAGGCTGTCGTAGAGCCAGTGGAGGGAAGCTGGAAACCGGGAAGGCTTTTGCCGATTTGGAAAACACGCACCAGGGACTACCAGGGACCTCCAGCTAGCTGGTGCCCACGGATAACAACGGTTACAGCCGCTCCTGAGCATGGGCTGTTCTTTAAAGTTCAGCAAGTCTACGAAACTTCAGGTGCCAAGGGACAGAGACCGGCCAAAGAGTTTCCTACTTGCTCTCTTTCTGTGTTAAATATATTTTTATTGATTTCAGAGAGGAAGGGAGAGGGGGAGAGAGAGAGAAACATCAGTGATGAGAGAGAATTCATTGGTCAGTTGCCTCCTGCTCGGCCCCTACTGTGGATCAGGCCTGCAACCCAGGCATGTGTCCTGACCGGGAATGGAGCCGTGACCTCCCGGTTCATAGGTCAATGCTCAACCACTGAGCCACACCAGTCCGACTCTCTTTATTCTTCAATCCGAACAATAACATCACAAAATTCCTACACTGCTGCTGACCTCTGTTAAGACCTACTGGTTCTAAAGCATTTCTCCACCACATACATGCATTTTAAAAAGGGGGGCCAGGGACACAGATGCCGGTGCCCACGATTGCTTGAAAGGGAGGATGTGGTCTGACTCTTTTATTACCTGGAATCCCAGCAGGAATTCTCTGACTGGAGGCTATTTCAAGAGTACATTCTTCTTTACTTTCTTCGTCAATAGAACAGCGAGCATCACTTGCTCCATTTGTTACAATATAGACCTTTGTGTAATTTATGTAATTCTTGTTTCTGGGAAGAAGCAAATACCAAGATAGTATGACTTACATGGGGACAATAGACAATAACCAGTTTTCTTACATCATTCATTTCACGTGAGAAAGGAATAAAAATCACTAGACTATTAAAGGGTTAGGGAGACTCCAGGCCTAAAATGTGGAATCTGGTGGTTTTCCAACATGACAACCACACTCTTAGCAGGAAGACAAAGTCTTTTTATAACAGACTAGAGGCCCGGTGCACGGAATTCGTGCACGGGGGTGTGTGTCCCTCAGCCCAACCTGCACCCTCTCCAACCTGGGACCCCTCGGGGGATGTCTGACTGCCAGGCCTAAACAGGCAGTCGGACATCCCTTCACAATCCAGGACTGCTGGCTCCCAACTGCTCGCCTGCCTGCCTGATTGCCCCTAACCGCTTCTGCCTGCCAGCATGATCACCCCCTAACCACTCCCCTGCCAGCCTGATTGATGCCTAACTGCTCCCCTGCCGGCCTGATCATCCCCAAATGCCCTCCCCTGACAGCCCAGTCACCTCCAAATGCCCTCCCATGCATATTCCCTTTTTATTAGATAGGGTTTTTTCTTTAACATATTGGACAGCCCTAACTGGTTTGGCTCAGTGGATGGAGTGACGGCCTGCAGACTCAAGGGTCCCAGGATCGATTCCGGTCAAGGCCATGAACCTTGGTTGGGGGCACATACCCAGTGGGGAGTGTGCAGGAGGCAGATGATTGATATTTCTCTCTCATAGATGTTTCTAGCTCTCTATCCCTCTCCCTTCCTCTCTGTAAAACATCCATCAAATATATATAAAAAAAGAAACATTTAAGATTCCTCCATTTCTGCCTGGCTGGTGTGACTCAGTGGCTGAGACCCCAGGCTGGGGCTGGCACTGGATCGCTCCATGGGTCTGCGCCCCTCCCAGGCTGAGACCCCAGGCTGGGGCTGGCACTGGATCGCTCCATGGGTCTGCGCCCCTCCCAGGCTGAGACCCCAGGCTGGGGCTGGCACTGGATCGCTCCATGGGTCTGCGCCCCTCCCAGGCTGAGACCCCAGGCCGGGGCTGGGACGGGATCGCTCCATGGGGCTGTGTGCCCCTCCCAGGCTGAGACCCCAGGCTGGGGCTGGGATGGGATCGCTCCGTGGGGCCGCGTGGCCCTCCCAGGCTGAGACCCCAGGCTGAGGCCGAGAGGGGATCGCTCTGTGGGGCCACATGCCCCTCCCAGGCTGAGACCCCAGGCTGGGGCTGGGACTGGATCGCTCCATGGGGAGTGAATTTGTTTTTGTTTTTTATAAAGGGTCAGGAGGACCTATGGGCAGCATTCTGCCAGGCCGCTTACTCTGCCGGGACTCTGGCGGGGCTTAGAGGACTGGGCGCTGCCATCTTGTGGCTATGGGGCTGCCATTTTTGTCGCAGAGTGATGGTTAATTTGCATATTACTCTTTTATTAGATAGGATACCTACCTAGCTAAAACTAAGGAGTGGTTACTAAGCTTAGTAAAATCACTAGGTTTGCTGTCTTTTCTTTATGCTATATGTAGATTTGGGGAAATGTTTTATGAACAATTTCTATGGATTAAAACTTTAAGTAATACAGAATTTTATTAAAATCTTATAGGATAGAATCATTTATAAATTGTGTTAGCTGTACAGTTTTTCTGTATAGTTTTCCATTAAATATCTTTTGCACATCAGCTATTTGTATATTTGGCTTATATTAATATAAGCCAAGAAGTCTTAGAACTACACTGCTAATTTCTTCCTACTTGCCATTCCATAATCAACTATATGAAACACTTTGCCTCGCCATAGTACGTGAAACACCAATTCTGCTGCGTCTTAATAGATGGTCATCATCTTTGCAGCAGTAAAAAAGAAGAATCTCTTACCCTTTGAGACAGCATGGAGGGACCTAGAGAGTATCATGCTAAGCAAAATAACCCAGTCAGAGAAAGACAAGTATCACATGGTCTCACTCATATGTGGAATCTAATGAACAAAATAAACTGATGAACAAAATAGACCCAGAGACATAGAAGCATGGAACAGACAAAGACCTTACATGCACATGTGCATGTTGTCTGGACACAGACAGTAGTGTGGTGAAGGTCTAGGGAGTGGGGAGCAGGTTGGAGGGTCAATGGGGTGAAAAAAGGGGACATCTGTAATACTTTCAACAATAAAGATAAATCTTAAAAATAGGTGGTCATTATCTCGGGATGAGAGGGAGCGCAGATATCTCTTCAAGATGGTGATTTTATTTTCTGGATAAACAGCCATCATAAGTTGGATTGTAGGACCATACGGTAGTTCTATTTTTAACTTTTTGAGGACCTTCATACTCTTTTCCATAGTGGCTGCACCAAAGTACATTCCCACCAACAGTGCACAAGGGCTCCCTTTTCTTCACATCTTGGCCAAACTTGTTTCTCGTCTTTCTGAGGACAGCCATTCTAACAGGTGTGAGGTGACATCTCACTGTGGTTTTGACTTGCATTTTCCTGATTATGGGTGATGGTGAGCACCTTTTCATACTCCTGCTTGTATGCTTCCTTGGGGGAAATGTCTATACAGTTCCTCTGATAGTTTTTAACTTTATATTTTGCTGCTGAGTTGCATGAGGGTTTTTTAAATATTTTTGGATATTAACCCTTTGTCAGAGATATGATTTGCAAGTATTTCCCTCCCATTCCCCATGTTGCCCTTCATTTTCTTGACAGTTTCCTTTATGTGCATGAGTTGTTTTTAAGGTGATGTTGTCCCACTTGGTTTGCTTTTGCTTTTGGTGTCAAATCCAAGTGACGTTGTCAAGATCGATGTTGAGGAGCTGCCTGCCTCTGCTTCTCCGGGGGTCTATGGGTTCAGTATCACGTCCAAGTCTTGAATCCACTTCCAGGTAATTTTTGTGAGCGGTGTACAGTAGGGTCCTGTTTCATTCTTTTGCACGTGACCGTCCAGTTTTCCCAGCACCATTTACCGAAAAGACTATCCCCATGGCATATATATATTTTTTAATATATCAGTTTTCTTTTTTTAAAAATATATTTTATTGATTTTTCACAGAGAGGAAGGGAGAGGAATAGAAAGCTAGAAACATCAATGAGAGAGAAACATCGATCAGCTGCCTCCTGCACACCCCGCACTAGGGATGTGCCCGCAACCAAGGTACATGCCCTTGACCGGAATCGAACCTGGGACCCTTCAGTCCACAGGCCGACGCTCTATCCACTGAGCCAAACCGGTTAGGGCCCCATGGCATATTTTTGGCTTCTTTGTTGTAAATGAATGTGTGGGTTTGTTTCTGGGCGCTGTTCTGTTCCATTGATCCATGTGTCCATCTTTATGCTAATAGCCTATGTCTTGATTACTGTCCCATCCTCTCCAACACTGTCACTTCTTGTTTTTTTTTAAATGATAATCATTCTAACAGGTGTGAGGTGATATCTCACTGTGGTTTTGATATGCATTCCCCTAATAATTAGTCATGTTAAACGCCTTCGCAGGTGCCTGTTGGCCATCTGAATGTCTTCTTTGGAAAAATGTCTATCACATCCTCTGTCCATTTTGTAATCAATTGTTTGTTATTGAGATGTATGCATCCTTTACATATTTTGGATATCAACCCCCCATCGAATGTATCATTTACAAATATCTGTTCCCATTCAGTAGGTTGCCTTTTCACTTTGTTGATAGTACAGAAGCTTTTTAGTTTGATGTAGTCCCATTGTTTACTTTTTATTTTGTTTCCCTTGGAATTGGCATTGAATCTATAAAAACATCACCAAGAATGACGTCAAGGAGGCTAGCCACCTATATTTTCTTCTATGTCTTTTATGGTTTCAGGTCCTGTGTTCAGGTCTTTAATTCATTCTTAATTTTGTGTCTGGTGTAAGATTGAGGTCTGGTCCTCCTCCGCGCGTGGCTCTCCGGTTTCCCAGCGCCACTGAGTGAAGAGACTTCCTTTCTCCGTGTCACGTGCGTGGCTCCTGGTCCATGTGTGCGGTTCATTTCTGGGCTCTCCATTTTGCTGTTTCCGTTTCTGTTTTTTTCGTTTTGTTTTGTTTTGTTTTTCCCCATACCATCCTGTTTTGGTTACTATCGCTTTGTAGTATAATTTGAATTCAGGGAATGGGATCCCTCTGGCTTAGTCCTTAGGATGCTTTGGCTATCCAGCGTCTTTGTAGACCCGTACACATTTGAGGACTTTTGTTCTATCCCTGCGAAGAGTGCAGTTGAGATTTTGACGTGGATTGCATTGAATCTGTAGGTTGCTTTAGGTAACATGGGTATTTCAACAACGTTAAGTCTTCAAGCCATGAGCACTGCATATCTTTCCATTTCTCTGTGTCTTCTTTAGTATCTTTCAACAAAGTCTTCTAGTTTTCAGTGTTCAGGTCTTTTACTTCCTTGGTTAAATTTAACCGAGTACTTTTTTGTTGTTGCAGTTGTAAAGAGGATTGTTTTAATTTTTCATCTTAGTGTATAGAATCACGACATATATTTGTGTACTGCTTTTGTACTCTGCAGTTTTCGTATGTTTAATATTTCTCATAGGTTTTGGTGGAGTTTTTAGGATTTCCTATATATAAAATTATGTCATCCATAATTAGTTACAGCTTTACTTTTTCCTTTATAATTTAGATGCCTTTTATTTCTTTTTCTGGCCTAGATGGCTCTGGCTAAGACTTCCACTACTCTGTTGAATAAGATTGGACATCCTTGTCTCATTCATGATTTTAGAGGAAAAGCTTTCATTTTTTTCACCATTGACCATGATACTAGCTGAGGGTTTATTATATACTAGAGGCCTGGTGCACGAAATTCGTGCATGGGGGTGTGTGTCCCTCAGCCCAGCCTGCATCCTCTCCAATCTGGGACCCCTCAAGGGATGTCCGACTGCCCATTTAGGCCCGATCCCGTTTAGGCCTGAACTTGCAGTTGGACATCCCTCTCACAATCCAGGACTGCTGGCTCCCAACTGCTCACCTGCCTGCCTTCCTGATTGCCCCTAGCCACTTCTGCCTGCCAGCCTGATCACCCCCTAACCACTCCCCTGCCAGCCTGATTGATTCTTAACTGCTCCCCTGCCAGCCTGACTGCCCCTAACTGCCCTCCCCTGCAGGCCTGGTCACCCCTAACTGCCCTCCCCTGCAGGCCTGGTCCCCCTCAACTGCCCTCCCCTGCAGGTCTGGTCCCCTCCAACTGCTCTCCCCTGCAGGCCTGGGTTCCCCCCAACTGTCCTTCCCTGCAGGCCCGGTCGCCCCCAACTTCCCTCCTCTGCCGGCTTGGTCAACCCTAACTACCTTCCCCTGCAGGCTTGATCGCCCCCAACTGCCCTCCCTTGCAGGCCTGGTCCCTCCCAACTGCCCTCCCCTGCTGGCCATCTTGTGGTGGCCATCTTGTGTCCACATGGGGGCAGGATCTTTGACCACATGGGGGCAGCCATCTTGTGTGTTGGAGTGACAGTCAATTTGCATATTACTCTTTTATTAGATAGGATAGAGGTCTGGTGCATGGGTGGGGGCCAGCTGGTTTTCCCTGAAGGGTGTCCTGGATCATGGTGGGGGTTCCCTTAGGACATGGGGGGGCCTGGGCAAGGAGCCTGTGGTGGTTTGCAGGCCAGCCACGCCCCCCAGCGACCCAAGCAGAGGCCCTGGTATCTGGGATTTATTTATCTTCTATAATTGAAACTTTGTAGCCTTAAGCGGAGGCCAGAGCCAGCCAGAGCAGGTGGAAAACTTGGCTTCCTTCATCGCTGGGGAAACCCAAGCCTCCTGCCCGCTCCATGGCTGGCCACCATCTTGGTTGGGTTAATTTGCATACTTGCTCCTGATTGGCTGGTGGGTGTGGCTTATGTGTGTAGCGGAGTGATGGTTAATTTGCATGTTTCTCTTTTATTAGTGTAGATGGATGGCTCTCATTACGTTGAGATACTTTCCTAATCCCATCTTGTTGAAAGTTTTGTTATAAATGCATGTTGAATCTTGCCAAGTGCTATTCTGCATGTCTTGTCAATTCCTTAGGGTTTGTTGTTTTGTTTTTTTTTACATAGACAATCATGTCATATGCAAATAGATTTACTTCTTTCTTTTCAGTCTGCACACCATTTGTTTCCTATTAATTTCCTTATTGCCCTGGCCAGGACCTACAGAGAGACTGTACCTCCTTGCCTCATCCCCAATCTGAAGGGAAATATTCAGTGTTTTACTATCCAATGTGATGTTACCTATGTATTTCAGGGAAGTTCTTTTTCTAGAAAGCTCCCTCCTATTTCAAATATGCTGAGAGTTTTGTTTGGGTGTTGAGTTTTGTCAAATACTTATTTTGCATCTGATCATGTATTTTTTAAAAATATATTTTTATTGATTTCAGAGAGAAAGGGAGAGGGAAAGAGAAACATCAATGATGAGAATCATTGATCAGCTGCCTCCTGCACGCCCCCTACTGGGAAACAAGCCCACAACTCGGGCATGTGCCCTTGTCTGGAATCGAACCCAGGACCTTTCAGTCCGCAGGCCGGTGCTCTATCCACTGAGCCAAATCAGCCAGGGCAGTCATGTATTTTTTTTTTTAACATGGATCCTGATCATGTGTTTTTTCCTCCTGTATTCTATTTTGTAATGAATTACATTGATATTCAAATGTAACCCAATTTCACATACCCAGGAAAAGTCTGTTCTTTTAAAAATATTGTTGAGCCCTGACCATTTTGGCTCAGTGGATAGAGCCTCGGCCTGCAGACTGAAGGGTCCCAGGTTCAATTCCAGTCAAGGGCATGTACCTTGGTTGTGGGCACATCCCCAGTAGGAGGTGTGCAGGAGGCAGCTGATTGATGTTTCTCTCCCATCGATGTTTCTAACTCTCTATCCCTCTCCCTTCCTCTCTGTAAAAAAATCAATAAAATATATTAAAGAATATTGTTGAATTCTACTTGCTAAAATATAGTTAATTCTGTGTTTATGTTCATGAAGAACATGGGTGTATATTGTTTCTGTAATATCTTTGTCTGGTTTTCCTATAATACTGGCCTCAGAAAACGAATGTTCCTTCTTCTATCATATGCAAGGTTGTTTGTTTTGTTTTTGTAGAATTCTCATTATTTCTTCTCTTGGTAGAATTCATAGCAAAGGCATCTACCTGGTTCTAGCGTTTTCTTTTGAGAAGTTTATAACTATAAACTCAACTGCTTTAATAGATACAGAACTACCCGGGTATCCCTTTCTGTGTGAACTGAAGTAGCTTGTGTCCATTTCATCTGTATTGTTGAATTTATTGGCATTTTGTTCATAATATTTTCTTTTTAATTTAAGAGCTGCAATGTCTCTTTCATTTCTCATCTTGGTATTTTAAATCTTTTTTTCTTGATCATTTTGGCTAGAGATTTGTCAATTTTGTTCATTTTTTTCAAACCACTTTTGAGTTCATTGATTTTTCTATTTTTCTGTTTTACATTAATTACTGCTCTAATCTTTCATATTTCTATCTCTGCTCATTTTATGCTTAATTTGCTCTTCTTTTTTCTAAATTCTTAGGTGGAAACCTACAATGTTGATTTGAGCTTTTTCTCTAATATAATTATTTTATGCTATGACATTTCTGTAAACCTTCCTTCCTTCCTTCCTCTCTTCCTCCCTCCCTCCCTCCCTCCCTCCCTCCTTTCCTCTCTCCTTCCCTCTCTTCCTCTCTTTTCTTTCCTTCCTTCCTTCCTCCCTTCCTCCCTCCCTCCCTCCCTCCCTCCCTCCCTCCCTCCCTCCCTTCCTTCCTTCCTTCCTTCCTTCCTTCCTTCCTTCCTTCCTCTTTCTTTCTGTCTTTTTGAACTTTAAAGGTCAGATATACTTGGGTCTTTGGGGGGAACCTCTGTCCCACACCTATAATTGTCCCCAGAGTAACCATCTCTAGTGCCCATGGCTCATCATGCCTGTCATGCCCGTCTTCATAATTGTCCCACCTCCTCTGTAGTCATCACCCCTATGGGACCCACTACCACACGCTCTCCTGCCACTGCCTGTCCTGGAATCCTAGCCTCTGTCATAGGCTTTGCTGCCTGTCATTCTAGTGGTCCAGGCCCCTGAGTTCATAGCCCCAGGAGGCCCATCACGGTCTCTAGTTTCATTCCATTGTGGTCAGAGAACATACTTTGTATGGCTTCACGTTTATTGAGCCTAGTTTATGATCTGGGATACAGGCTATCATAAAGTGCCCGGCTCACTTGAGAAGGATGTGCAGTACTGCGGCCCCCACCCAACCACAGAAGTGTTTTAGAATGTCATTGTCCGGTTGCTGCTGCTGTCTGGTCTTCTATAATAGTACTGATTATTTTGTTATTTGTTCTCTCCACTACTCGGGAGCGATGAAATCGTCAACACAATTGTAGATGGTCTATTTCTCCTTCCGTTTCTATCAGTTTCTGCTTCATGTAGTTTGAAGTCCTGCTCTTGGATACACACCTTTTAGGATGGTCTGTCTTCTCCATGAATAGATTACTTTGTTATGAAATACTAGAAGCCCAATGCGCAAAGATTCGTGCCAGAATGGGCCTTCCTTTCCCTGGCTGCCGGCACTGCTTTCGCTCTGGCCGGGGCCACCTTTCCACCTTCCTACGCTGCTCAGAGGCCCGGAGCGGCCAGGAAGGCCTGTGTCGGCGCTTGGCGGCCACATATGCAAATTAACCACCATCTTTGTTGGGTTAATTTGCATACTCACTCCTGATTGGCTGTGGGTGTCGTGAAGGTACAGTCAATTAGCATGTTTGTCTATTATTAGGTAAGGTTCCTGGTTCTGAAGTCTGCTTTGAGTGATGTACATTTAGCTTCTGTCGTTTTCTCAGTGTTTCCATGATGGGGATCTATTTATTTATCGTTAAATGGTGTTTCTGTACAGATATAGTTAGATCCTGCTTTTCCTGTCGTCTGATAACCTCTGCCTTTTACTGGACATGTTTATTTACACCTGCTATAATAATTGATATGTCTGGCATTAAACCTACCATCTTGCTATTTATTCATGGTCCATCTCTCTCCCCATTCTGCCATGTTTTGGATTATTTCATAATTCAATTTCCCCACAGCTGACTTGCTAGTTATGCTTCTATTTGGCATTTCTTATGGTTGCACTGGGGTGGTGGGTCTTGGTGCATTCCAGGGCCCACGGATCTTTCCGGTGTTTGTGAAGTCAGAACTATGTGACAGGGTGTTTTAGGGATGGCTTAATAAAGGCTGTAATCTTTGGTCTGAGTTTTGAAAGACAAGTAGGCAGAAAAGAACAGAGAAGAGATTGAGGGGACGTGAAGAGAGCCTCAGTGTCATGTCTCAGAACGAGTAAGGCAGGACAAGACATCGTGAAGAAGCGATTGCTGAAGTTTCTCTCATGTGACGGGAACCACAAAGCCACTTGTCCAAGGAGCGTGATGAGTGCCGTGCTCCTTCACCTGCCGCGCCCTGTACGCACTCTGACCGAGAACCTGTGGCACCCAAGGCCTGTTTGCCCGTCGCCCGTATGGGAGTGTGAGCGCCCGTAAGGCGGACCGTGCGTAGAACCATAAAGTTTTGCTTATTTTGTCTCAGAGAGGCAAAATAGAATGGACTTGACTGACGTCACTACATTGGGAAATCAACAGCCTGAGTGCCCAAAAGTCCTTTAGGCAATAGCTGCACTCCTGGACCTTGTGTTTAGCACGAAAAAAGAATAAATTTAAAACCAAACTCTCAAATGGAAGTGTATATTGTAGCATGCTTGCATCAAAAATTAGTGTAGTTATACTGTTAACGCTTCATTTAAAAAACACACCCTTCCATTGAAATTGTGTTTTAAAGCAATTTACCTGGCCTGCAAATCTGCTATTGGGGTCAGCTGAAGTCAACACACCATCCGGATCCACGTGGAAGCCATTGTGAGGCCAGCGTGCCAGGTCTAAGGGAAAAGCCTTCCTGTGTTTGGGATCCGGGGGCCGTGGAGAGTGGTAGTGGCCCTGGAACGCATGGAAATCACGCATGTGCTCCCCGTGTTCTCTCTCTACAGTTAAACCGCAAATTCAGAGCCAGTCACCGTGGCGCTGGTCTCCCACGCTGTTTTGCCAGTCCTGATGCCTCGCAGGAAATTAAGCTAGGAACTTACCGCCCACTCACTTTATTCTGTTATGCTGGTGGCTGTTAGGACAGGCGGTTGCTCTTCTGCCCCTCAGAATTCTTGAAAGGCTTTCTCTGGTCACTTTCTGAGAACAGCCTGCCCGGCACCCAGCTATACCAAGAGCCGTAACTACAGCAGCACAAAGCCCTCTTCCAGCATTACAGCGTACGGCGCTCCCACTGTCCCACTCCCAGTGAAAATGGTGAAATTAATGCAAAAGCAACCACTTACGTCTCCGGAAATCACCCAGGCAAACAGCCCACGAGGAAGCAAGTACTCGGCAAAGCCGATCAGAATTCCGCAGGAAGCAGAGCCTGTGGCGCTGGAGCAGCCCTTCCTGCCTCCCCTCCCTGCCAGCCAGGGCAGGTGGAGACTGCTCGACCTTGGGAGCCAAGGACACAGGGCTCCCTTTCCCCGTCCTACTTGGAGGGCTCTTCCTGGGAGGGGCGGGACATCAGCGTCTCTCTTCTGCCCTCATCCACCTGCTGCTGAGGCTAAGCCCTGGGGAGAGTGGGGTGAGAAGAGGGGGTGTCGCGTCCGCCCAGTTCCCTCTGCTCTGGTTGCAGCACACTGAGAGGTTGTGATGGAAGTAACTGGGAAGAGATTCAGGACACAGGTTAAATTATAGGCCCTGTAGTTTGCCCGGGGCTGGGACAAGGGAATAAGATAGCTGGGAGGAACCTAACTGGGGTCAGAAAAAAAATGTCAAACGTGGATCTCAAAAACTATTCCCCCAAAGGAACCAGAACTTGGATTAATTGGTGCTTTATGCTCCCAGGACATTGAGAAAGAGCTTCGGTCACACATCAGCAGTTGAACCGCTCGGTGTGATCAGGAGTGGACAGGAGCCCTACAAGACAGTCACAGAAGTCGAGGAAACCACGAGGAAAGAAGGAAAGGAAGGCTGATGATAAAGGAATACTGTGGACACTGAGTAACATCAATTTAGGTGAAATGACAAATTCTAGAAAACACAAATTACTGAAACTGATTTAAAAATAGACAATCTGAATAGACGTATAGCTAAAGTGAAGTTGAATAATAGTAGTTAAAATAAAAAAATGCTCATAAAGAAAAGCCTAGATGGCTTGACTGAATTCTACCAAAAAATTAATTCTTCATAAACTCTACCAAAAAACATAGAAGAGGGAACACTAACCAACTTATTTTTATGAAGCCAGTACTATTACCCTGATATCAAATCCAGACAGAGACATTATAAGAAAATACAGACCAATCTCTCCTATGAATAAGGATGCAGGAATACTCAGCAAATTAACAAACGAAATCCAGCAACATATAAAGAGAATTGTAACCATGACCAAATGGGACTGACCCTAGAGATGCAAGTTGGGCCTAACGTGCGAAAGTGACTGTATTAATCATGTTTTTTATTTTCTGATTTGATGATCTTTTGACATCCCGAGCCTAGACAGACGGCCCCGCAAGGACCAATGAATTCCTAGATAGAAAATCACTTGCCTTTCATGCAAACCAACAAAAGCAGCATCCATGTCCCAGACACCTAACGCCCACCAGCACACCAGCCAGTATTTCCTCTCCCTACATCACCCCAGGAGGTGCCTGACAGCTAGAGACCACCCCCATAGCCTCGAGCCCCTGAAATTCCGCCAACTAGCCAATCCTGAAATTGCTCCGAACTGCCTGTGCCTGCCCATTCCTTTCTACAGAAACGAAGATGCTGGGCCGTGCTCTTTGAGCCTCATTCCTGCACTGACCTTGATGCTGTCCCATGTGGCTGTGTGGCAAGTTCCAGTCTCTTGGGAAATGTGAGGCTGTTGTCTCTTTGACACCTCCCTACACCTAACCAATCTTGGGTATCCTTAAAATGATTGAATGTAATACATCGTATCAAGACTGAAACCCAAAAGCCACCTCTCATCTCAACAGTTGCAGAAAACACATTTGACAAAATACAACACTTTTCATGATAGTCAACAAATTAGCACTCGGATGAAACTTAATCTGATAAAGGCCATCTATAGAAAAACTCTTAACTAGTATCATACTTAATGGTCAAGACTGAATATGACCCCAAGGGCAAAGATTCCTACTCTTGACACTTCTATTCAATATTGTATTGGAGGTCTAGCCAGGGCACTTGGCATGCAGAGAGAAAAGGAAGTAAAATGACCTCTACTTGCAGATATCATCTTGAATAAGGAAAGTCCCAGGGGACCCCCTACACACCATCAGAATAAATGAGTTCAGTGGGGTTGCAG
Organism: Plecotus auritus; assembly: GCF_963455305.1. Lineage (NCBI taxonomy): Eukaryota > Metazoa > Chordata > Mammalia > Chiroptera > Vespertilionidae > Plecotus > Plecotus auritus. The sequence goes on from NC_137780.1 coordinate 15,739,699, forward strand.
GATACAAGATTGATATACAAAAACCAACTGTAATTACATTCAAAATGAACAATTGGAAACGAAAACCCAGAAAACTATTCTAACAGCATCAAAAAAAACACCAAAATACCTTGGCATAGAGACAGACCAATGGTTGCTTAGGGCTGGGGGAATAAGGACGATAGCTAAAGGGCACCCCTTTTTTGAGGCGATAAAATGTCCTCCAACGTACTGTTGTTACATATGTCCATGAACATACTAGTAAACATTACACTTTAGGTGAGGGATTTGCATAAAATGCGAGTTATATCTTAAACCCTTTAAGAGATACGATGAAAAAAACCACCTTAAACAGCCGATATTAAGAGTACTTGTCAAGCACTGTGCTCACTGATTTATGCACTATTTCATCTCATTTTTATAACAACAGTTAAGTATCCATTTTGCACTTAAGGAAACATAAGTTCAGAGATCTTAAAACCTTGCTCAAGGCTACAAGGTGGGTAAGGGAAAAAGTCAGGTTTTGAATTCATGTTCCTCTGACTTCCAAAGCTGAGAATGTATTGCCTCTTATAACAAAGTCTCAAACAGTTGGTTTCCTGATCCCACAATGAAGATAGACTGTGTATGAAGGGAGGAAGTGGGCAGAGTCCAGGTCGCCTCAGAAGTTGTCAAGGGGTGATTGATAACCATCTACCCTCCAATCACCTCGTTCCTCCTCGTTGCGCCTTGCTGCTGTTCTAATATGCGCTAATCCCTTGGGCGGTGGACTTGAACGAGGTGCGATCTTCTTGAAGAGGCTCTTAAAGGCTGGAAATGTGTAACTGTCCTTTGGTTTAACACTTGCCATTACTCTAGTAATACTAAAAGCCATGAGAAATAAGCCCCGAAATAGCTACTTTCAGTGTGTTGGTTAGGATGTAAAACCATTTTTTTTTGGGGTGGGGGGTGGGGGGAGCATTTAATTCACGGACCACAAGTCAATTCTTTGACGTTTTTACACACCTGCCTGGTTGCTGAGTTATTTTCTGCGACATTGATGAATGCCAAGGGCAGGACTGGTACCAGCTGAGATTGTGCAGATGTGGCATGTAATGGCCCTCTGGATGAGGGGAAAGCAGCAGGTTGTACAAGTGGAAAGACCTCTGTAAGGTCATTACATTGTATCCCGTTCAGGACCCATTCCTGTCAAACCTGGGGGGGGGGGTGGATATATAGCAAACCCTCACCCAAATCTTATTCCCCTGTGCTCATCTCACATGCTCTGGCTCTAGGAAATTAAGATCTGTCGAGGCACAATTCCACCTGACCTTCCTCTGGGTGCCAAGACGATCGACCTCAGCACCACTGACAAAGCTGTCGGCTAGTGGGAACAGAGGGTTTCCCCGAATCCCATCCCTAGGACAGTGATTCACCCACAGCAGACTGTCAAGCTTGCTAAATGGGCTGCCGGTTCAGAATTACTTTAAATAACGGATGCATTGGTAATCAAAGGCAAACTACTGCTATAAGGTCTTAGAATGAGTCTAATCCATAGTTTATCCTAAAATGTAGCAACACAGTTTTATGACCAGTGTTTTTGCAAAAAGTTATAAAAATATATTTATCCGTAAGTGCACTTATAAAACAGTTCATTCCGATTTGGCAATTTGTTTGCTTATGGTCTACTGTTGAGGGGGTAAAAAGTACATTTATTACCAATAGACACCACATGTCTATATTCACCAAACTGCACTGGCTTTAAAAATTATTAACTTGACAGTACATTTCTCGTCAATTTTTTTTATTGTGCTACTTGTGCAAAGGATGAAATTAAGTGTTTACTGAATTATTTAGATCTTTAAATTACTCATTTAACAAGTTCATTTAAATAAGTTTAATATTCCATAAATGACAAGCAGCTTAAATACAAGTTTGATAACTAAAATTTTAAAAATAAAATGTAAGTCATAGTCAAATTTCCGACAAGGCCAGGGAACATCGATCACTAACGTGACTAAAAGGCCGCACTCGCACCACGACTCCCACACTGTCAGGACTTGGTGTAGGCGCCTGCATCATCCTCTCATTATTCGTATTGCCATTTGGTAGAAAAATAATATAGAAAGCACACTCCTTGCACTTAACATTAAAAGTTTAGCCAACAAAAGCAGTGTGCTTCTAGACAATCAATTATTAATGGTCCATTCATTACACACTATCCATTACCTCTTATAAATTATTCACAACACTTATTTATTGATGAATTTTATAGCCTACACCAAGTATCGCCACGTAATTGCACAGTCATACTACAGAGGACAATGTTGTTGTTTTCCTTTTTCCGCATCTACTCACACACTTTCCCCACCCTCAATGGTCTGTGCCTGAGGTCCTGTGAGAATTTGCCCGTTTAAAAACCTGAATGTGAAGAGGTTTCTGTGATTCAGTAGCAAGCGCCTTCAAAGCAGTAGGAAGGTTTCTGCAGACTCCTCGTTCTACCAGCATCAGGTGCACACAAGGTACAGTGACCACCCACGGGAGCTCTCACGTCCCGCTGGCTTCTCCGAGTTTTTAAGAAGTTGCTAGTGAGCAGTGAACCGGTCAATCTAACCTGGATAATTAGTCTCCGAATAATTTAGAGACTTTAAAGATAAAAGCCTTTAAGCCTGCTGAACAAGAAATACCAACATTACATTTAACCAAATGCATTACTTAGAAAGTTACTCATCTGAGGTAGAATACATAAAATTTGTTAAACTACAAAAAAGTGGCAAAATTACATGCCCATAATTCAACTTGAACATAGCAACCACAAAACACCCCCCCGAAAACACTTTATTAGAAATCTTAATCACAGAAGCAAAAGTGCATAAATTATAAAACAGCAACTTAAAAACTTAGCAGTTCAGTCCTCATTTTAAGATTGATCTCATACTTTTAACTGTAGAGAAGGACAATGGGCCCAATGCCTGCTAGCATATAAAATCATCACTAAAACAGAAATTCCTTTCAAAAATCTAACCGACACAAACTACTCTGAAGTGTATACTTTATTTAATATTCTAATATAAGCCATATTTACATATTATATAAATGTCTGAAGTCTTAATATAAAATAGGGGAAAAAATGCCTCCACTAAAAGAATCATACTCCATATGGAGTGATTTTACTTATGGAAGACATTCTGTTTACAAAAATTTACAATTTATATAAATTACTGTCTTCCAAATTAGATGGTTTTTAATAGCCCACATAATTCTGGTGACTTTACAAACGGGTGTACAATAGAACTGGAGAAGAGTCACAGCATTTTTCTGCGGACAATCTGCTTTGGGAAGGAAGATGGTTTCTTCCTGCTCCTTCCAAGAGCTTTTCCCGTTTCCTCTCTCGTTCTCCTCGGCTTGCTTTTCACTCTGTCAGCTGGGGTTGCCAAGGGAGAAATCAGCTTAATCTCTACCGGAGGAGGTGACCAACAGCTTTCTTTTTCTGTGGTTCTGAAAAAAAGATGTAATTCAAGTGAGAATAAACACATCATAATGTAAACTATAACTGGCTTCTCAATACATGAAAAGAAACCTTAGGATTACCTGTTCCTAGTGCTTTCATTTCACAAGAGAAGTGAAGCTTTAAGTCATATAAGCTAATTAGAGGCAGAGTTAAAGTGTCACGTGACAGAAATTTCCCTTTTAATTTAAATATTCAAAAACATCACTACGGAATGTTCTTTAATGTTGCCTATGTCCTAATAAATACTGCTGGGTTCTAGAGACTGACCAAGTCCCAGTAGTCAGTCCATGGAATAAAGCCCAGCAGGCCCATGAAAGTAGAAGAAAGCGATTCTCAAACAGCAGCAATTAGCAATTATGTATATAGTTTCGTATTAGTATGAAGTAGTTTTCCACATACATACAAAGCCAATTTACGTGTAAGTAGTGTTGTTACTAGTTATAGTCAAAAGACTCATTAAATTCATTTTAAAGTAAGGTAAAATGGGTTACTTTACTTTTCTAGAATTCAATGATGTCAAAGCACAGCATAAATAAAATACCGTGCAGCAAATATATCTGAAATGGAGTTAATTTCCCCAGGGATAAAGTTATATAGCTATTAGTGAAATAATCACAGGATTTTTAAGTTTATTTACTTTTTACTAATAGCCATCTATTTTTACTAAAGAAAATGTAAAACATCTCACTCCTATGCAAAATCAAAGATTCACTGGGTATTACACTGCTGCTTTAAGAAGGACGAGTGGCTTTCACACTATAAAGAAAACCACCGTGAAGTCTAACAACTGCAAGGGGCCAATGCTTGTAAATGACCCTAAGAATGACCCTTTTCTAACGAGCTTGATTTCCCATTTTAAACCGACTCTTCTCACATCCAATATTAAGAAACAAAACAGAAAACCAGAGCATAGAACAGGCCGTACCTGCTTGCTTGTTTTGTTTTTTCAGTCCTCACTCTTTTCACTCTTCGCTGTCCCACAGCATCATCTTCCTAAGAGTTGAAATTTTAAAAAGATAAATCTTTGGTAGTTAAACATTTGGAATCTAAATTTAAAAAGTTCTTTACTAAATCAAGGAATATAGTCAAACAGTGCTGATGAATTCAAACTCAGCAAGTCTCATATGAACTCATTTTTTAGTAGAAAACTGTCATCTAAGAATGCTTCTTATCCCTCCATCCTCACACATTCAATTATCTGCCTCCCCAGTTTCATGTTTTGAGTGTTTCCACTGTTCACTGCCCTTTTGTTCCCAAACCCAGGCTCTCATCATCTCATAAGAACTGGAGACCATTTTTTCCTCACCAGAATTAATTTTTCATAGAAACAACTTAAACCATGCACAGGGCTAGCCCAGCCGGCGTGGCTCAGTGGTTGAGTGTGGACCTATGAAGCAGAAGGTCATGGTTTGATTCCCAGTCAGGGCACATGCCCGAGTTGCAGGTTCGATCCCCAGTGTGGGGCATGCAAGAGGCAGCCCATTGATGATTCTCCTCATCAATGATGTGTCTGTCTCTCTCCCGTCCTCTCTGAAATCAATAAAAATGTATTTTCTAAAATGCACATGAACAAACCCCCCACAGCCACTGGCTAATGTGCAAACGGAGCCCCCAGGCCCGTCATGCTTCGTGCCTGGGGCACCTGCTGTTTTTTCTGCCAAGAACGCTCGTCTCCTTTCCTTCTGTCTACTGGGTATGTGGGCAGAAGTGATGCTCATCATGCTATAATACAGTAACTGTGCTTTTGCCTCTTCAATTAAACTGAGCTCCTTCAGGAATTTGCCTGAATTATTTCTGTTAAAGTCACTGTTCTTGCACAGTAGCTGGGTAATGGCAGAAAATTTAAAAAATGCTTATGAAGGCAAATGTAAGGGTCTCATACTCAAATCCCTGAAATATGCGTGTTTTAGGATTATGTGTAATTAGGTGAGGAATCAACTCTGAAACACTATCTCCAAGTGTGGTCTGTGACATTCCAGGGGTTCAGGGACTTAGACTTTTTAAATAAACACATCAAGATAATTCTGACGAGATACTAAAATTTAAAACCTTTCCCCTAATTGGTAATTCAAACTGCAGCTGCCATTGATATACCACAAATCTTTCTTAAATGTAGGGTCTCAAAGTGTACACAGGCAATTTCGGGATGTTAATAAAAATGTATGCTCTTTTTTTAAAAAAAGTTTATTTGGGAACATTGCTTTGAAAAAAAAAAAAAAAGGAGGCTTAAACAAGCATACAGATAAAATCATGCATTTCTTACCAGTTCCTGCACAAGTTGGGGTGTCTTAGACATGTTCTTCCGCCTGGTCCTCAGAGCAGGAGGTGAGAGGACAAATGGAGAAGATAAGTCTGAGATTAATTCTTTCAGCTGTTCAGGAGCTTCTACTTTTATAGCTAAAGAAAGGTAGAAAAAACAACACTGTAACTATGTCACTTTATATAAACATATACTTTTTTTGTAAAAACTTGAAGTATGGGCATTAGAAAGATATAAACATCGACAAACAGAAAAACACTAGTATCATAACTTAGTACCCACGAGAGAAATGACAGTAAAAATCCCAACATCATTTGGGTAATTAAGTGTTCAGGAATAGTTAATGCTGCAAACTAAATGACATAATATGAAAATAGGCCGTAAAGCAGATACAAAACAGTATTCTACTAGCTTCAATCTTTACTGCTCCTCAGACATTCCGAGGAGGAAAACATCATTCTTATATATATAACCTGGGCTAGTTTGCTTCATTAATTCCTACTGTTCCAGACACAAGGTTTTTATTTACAAAAGTAATTATAATATTTACAAAGAAGAATGCAAACCTTTCCTTCCAGCTCATTCTCAGTTAATTGTTCTAGACAAGGGGAACAACAGAAAAGTCCACATCATAAAAGGAAAAGGCAAGCAGAGAGAAGACATTTTAAAAAGCCAATAGGAAGCTATTCCACGGATAAATAAAAATGATTTAAGAATTGGTTTAGAGCACGGGTGGGCAAACTTTTTGACTCGAGGGCCACAATGGGTTCTTAAACTGGACCGGAGGGCCGGAACAAAAGCATGGATGGAGTGTTTGTGTGAACTAATATAAATTCAAAGTAAAGGAGCGGAGGGGAGAGCAAGAGAACCGGATAGAACAGCCGGATCCGGCCCGCGGGCCGCAGTTTGCCCACAGCTGGTTTAGAGTATGTAATTAAAAACATCTATCAGACTTAATCTCAGACTTTGTTTTTTAACCACAGGGTTTCCATAGTAATGGCAACTAGCAATGTAACTGTGCAAGTGGCATGGTGCTGCTTCACCAGTCCGCCACAGATGAAAGCCCAGCTTTTGGACTAAGTAGCTGTGGGGCCAAAGGTAAGTTACTGAGACTTTCCTGTGCTCAGTTTCTGTAAAGTTATTGTGCAGATTAAAAAACAATGTGTGGCACATGGTAAGTGCTTTATAGATGTTTGCTTTTGTTATAATTAAGAATATAATTAACAAATCTTTGAAATAAAATTATCAAATTATACTTCAATGTTACTTTACTTACTGGGATAATCAAGAGTTCTATAAGATGTCAAATTCTGGAGAAACCAAGATGGCGGCATAGGTAAGCACCTAAACTGCTGCCTCGCACAACCATTTCAAAACTACAACTAAAAGACAGAATGGACACCATCCAGAACCACAGGAAAGCTGGCTGAGTGAAAATTCTACAACTAGAAGGAAAGAGAAAAGCTCACAGAGAATTGGAGGTACGGCAAAGGGTCTTTGTGCGCGCAGAGGGAAGGGTGGCTGAGAGCCTGGCTGACTTTCTCTGGCGGAAGGGGGAAGGAAGCCCCTGACCGCACTGAACCCCAGTTCTGACTGCACTGAACCCCAGTCCCGGGCGAAACCCGTGGACCCAGGCTCATACAGGGGGAGTCTGGACTGTCAGGTAGAGAGAAAGGCACCCGGAGACTCGAGAGACCCGGGGGAGACCCGGGGGAGCCCTGGCAGGCAGGGTTCTGGGGGCGCGCGCGCCAGTGTGCACAAAGGCTGCGGAGGTTGCCACAGGCTTTCCCTAGCAGAAGGGAGTCCGAAGCTCCTGACTGCACTGAACCCCAATTCTGACTGCACTGAACCCCAGTTCCAGGTGAGCCCCTGGGGACCCGCGCTCTTACGGGGGGGAATCTGGACTCTCGGGCAGAGACTCGGGAGCCGGGGAAGGCAGAGGTCTGTAGGCGCGCGCATGCCAGTGCGCACAAAGGCTGCGGAGGTTGCCACAGGCTTTCCCTAGTGGAAGGGAGCCAGAAGCTCCTGACTGCACTGAGCCCCAGTTCTGACTGCACTGAACCCCAGTTCCAGGCGAGCCCCTGGGGACCCACGCTCTTGTGGGGGGAATCTGGACTCTCGGGCGGAGACTCGGGAGCCGGGGAAGGCAGAGGTCTGCAGGCGCGCACACGCGCAAGGGCAAGGCTGACTGGAAGCCAAGACTGTCTGCTCCGCCCTGAGACTCCACCCCATCCAAGCTGAGCACAAAGGCTATTGCAATTTGGCAAGTCTAATCCTATAAGGCTGTCTCCAGCACCGAACTTCTCCCAGTGTAGACACAGCTGATCCTTACAGCCAACTGGCCTGGAGGTCAATTCCTCCCAGTGATACCAACAACAATCAAGACTTAACTACAACAAGGCTGTACACACAGTCCACAAAGGGATGAACCAAGAGTGTCCACCTCAGGTTAACTAGGGAGGCCGAACCACTGGGCCATATTGGAAACCTAGCACACAAATCTACCCTACCAACTCAGGGAAGTAGTGAAAATGCGGTGTCAAAGAAACAGATCACAAACGAAAGAAATGTAAGAAAACAAACGACTGGATATAGAATTCAAAACCACGGTTATAAGGCTTTTCAAGAATATCCTAGAAAAGGCCGATAAATATAACGAGACCCTCGAAGATATGAAAAAGGACCAACTAGAAATTAAACATACATTGACTGAAATAAAAAAATATTATACAGAGACCCAACAACAGACTAGAGGAACACAAGAATCAAGTCAAAGAATTGAAATACAAAGAAGCAAAAAACACTCAACCAAAAAAGCAAAAAGAAAAAAAAAATCCAAAAAGTTGAAGATAGTGTAAGAAGACTCTGGAACAACTTCAAGCGTACCAACATCAGAATTATGGGGGTGCCAGAAGAAGAGAGAGAGCAAGATATTGAAAACCTATTTGAAGAAATAATGACAGAAAACTTCCCCCACCTGGTGAAAGAAATAGACTTACAAGTCCAGGAAGCGCACAGAACCCCAAACAAAAGGAATCCAAAGAGGACCACACCAAGACACATCATAATTAAAATGCCAAGAGCAAAATACAAAGAGAAAATATTAAAAGCAGCAAGAGAAAAACAGTTAATTACCTACAAGGGAGCACCCATACGACTGTCAGCTGATTTCTCAACAGAAACTATGCAGGCCAGACGGGAGTGGCAAGAAATTTTCAAAGTGATGAATAGCAAGAACCTACAACCAAGATTACTCTACCCAGCAAAGCTATCATTCAGAATTGAAGGGCAGATAAAGAGCTTCACAGATAAGAAAAAGCTAAAGGAGTTCATCACCACCAAACCAGTATTATATGAAATGCTGAAAGGTATTCTTAAAGAAGAGGAAGAAGAAAAAAGTAAAGAGAAAAATTATGAACAACAAATACATATCTATCAAGTGAACCTAAAAATCAAGTGAATTAAAAACCTGATGAACAGAATAATCTGGTGAATATAATAGAATCAGGGGCATAGAAAGGGAGTGGACTGATAATTCTCAGGGGGAAAGGGGTATGGGAGGGTTCAGGAAGAGACTGGACAAAAATCATACACCCATGGATGAGGACAGTGGGGGGGAGGTAAGGGCAGAAGGTGGGGTGGGAACCGGGTGGAGGGGAGCTATGGGGGGAAAAAGGAGAAACAATTGTAATAATCTGAATAAAGATTTATCAAAAAAAAAAAAAAGATGTCAAATTCTGCTTTCTGTAGTATAAATGTTCCCACCAAGGCTGGCTCAGATAATTCCAGAACTTTGAAAAAAAATAATTTGTAAAATATACTTTTATTTTTTTAAAATATATTTTTATTAATTTGAGAGAGGAGGGGAGAGGGAGAAAGAGACAGAAACATCAACGATGAGAGAGAATCATTGACCAGCTGCCTCCTGAACGCCCAACTCTTGGGGATTGAGCCCGAAACCTAGGCATGTGCCCTGATCGGGAATTGAACTGAGACCTCCTGGTTCATAGGTTGATGCTCAACCACTGAGCCATGCCAGTCGTGTGTAAAATATATTTTTATTGATTTCAAAAAAGAAAGGGAGAGAGAGGTAGAAACATCAACAATGAGAGAGAATCACTGATTGGCTGCCTCCTGGGGACCGAGTCCGACCCTGGGCATGTGCCCTGACCAGGAATTGAACCTCTTGGTTCATAGGTAGGACGCTCAACCACTAAGCTACGCCAGCCAGGCAATTCCAGAACATTTTAACAATTGGCTCTCACCAGCCAGGAGTCGGCTCCAAGACACCACTACTTACTACCTGGGAGATATGGGTGCTCAGTCTTACTGAACTTCAATTTCCTAAACACTTAAATGGGTTTTAGTGAGAATCAAATTGATAAATGTATACCCTAGTATAGCCTCAGGCACATAACAGATCCTTCTTAAGTATCTGATGAGTAATGAAAATTGGAGAAAATGTATTGAAATGTCAAGCTTCACACTGTTTTAGCTACAAAACACATCTAAACAAAATTCTTTGACTGGAGTACCAGCCTCCAGCTTTCAACTGTAACCTAAATTAATTTCTCACCTAATATTTCTGTATTCACTCTTCTGTGAACCTCCTATCCCTCCCTAAAGGAACTTTAAAAATGTAATTTAAACAGGCACAGGGGAGAGATGTTCTTAAGAGTCTAGAAACTATCCTCTCAGGTCCAAGAAGAGAGGAACCTGACTGCACCCAAGGGTGTAACTGCTTAAAGTCTGAGTCCTCACCCGCGCCCTGTAAGGTAGGCGTTCCCAGCTCCGCTGCAATGACGAGGAAACAAGACTCAGAAGGTCAGTAACTTTCTGCCTAGCTAGTAAGTGGCAGAATGGGAGATCCCAGCCCCAAATTCCTCCTCTGTCATTGAATCATCTCGTCCTAAAGGCGCCTGGACTAGTAGAAAACCAGAAAACTCAGAACACCTAACAGGAGAATGGTTAAGCAGTCTGTGGCACATTAGTGAGATGAAATGCCACATATGGACTCTATCAATGTGTATGAAACAAAACAAAAATACAAAAACCATGCTCACTCAGGGTTTAGAAAATAAGAGTATCTGAAAAGGCTCATTTAACAAGTGGGAAAGGAACAAAACATACACATAAACCACAGTTTGTTGGTTTTTTTCTTTTAAAAAGAAACAACAAATACACACACACACACCAGTGACAGAAAGTATATGTAAGAAAATGTGAGCAGTGGTTAGTGGTACTTTAGATGGCTAGAGTATCTACTTTTAAATTCTAATTTCCTATGGCAGGCATGTATTATTTTTATTACAGAAAATGATAGAAGATGACTATGTAAAGATAACAAAAGACCAGAGTTATTAATATATTTGCCACACTATACCAAAATAACTTGTAATTTTTGTTTGCTGCACTTCTCTAAGTCACGAGGAAAGTTTGAAAGAATCTTAACATATAAAGAAGTAATATGCAAATTAGGCCAGGACGCCATAACAGGTCACAACCAGACAAGAGGAGGTTACGCGTGCAGGTGAGGCCTGGAGTGGAGATGGAGACAGAGGCAGGGGGGCGGGGGGGGGGGGGCGGAACTCTGTGAGTCAGGTGCGGGTCTCGGCCCCCCCGTGGCCCCGGAGCGGACACAGGCAGGGGAATGGGGGGGAGGAGGGGGGGGTTGGGGCGGAAGTCAGGCGTGGGTCCCGGCGGCCCGCGGGGCGCCTCCTTGTGCACATTTTAACTTGAACATAGCGGCCTTGATAAGTTAGCTAAAATCTCACATTTTGTCCTTTCATTCTCCTCCATGCAAAATATATGCATAACCACATTTTCATAATACCATGAAGAAACTAAATTATATATAGTACTACCAAAATAAAAAATTAAAAAAATTTGGGGAGGGGGGCCCGCTACAACTACAAATCATTTTTAGAACTAATAAGCAATTCTATGGCAAAGGGCCAATTCCTGGACTCGGGCTATAGAAATATAACGAATGAGTGCATAAATACAATTTTTTTAGCAGTCTCGTATCTCAAAAATTCAAGTATTTAAAGCGGTTTTTGCATACTGAATGCTGAAGATGAGTTTGCAGATTTCTAAATGGCTTATCTTCCTCTTGGCCTTCCTCACAGCATCAGGAAACCATAATAGGGTGTTCGCTGATGTTTAAAAATACATGCAGCTGTTTAAAAAAGTTTAATAAAACAAGAAACTAAAATTAAGTTACTTAGCTTATAAGAGCAGAATAAAGAAAAATGATTTTGTTCTAAAAAATTAAACCCAAGTCAAGTGAACTATAGGATTTAAAAGGTCATGATGAACCAGAAAATTCTTGAATTGGAAAATAAACTTTAAAATAGAAAACCTTTAAATTTTAGTATTAAAAGATCAAAATTGTTATTTTGGAGGGAGAGGAGATTCCCTGTAACCACAAATCATCTTGAGAAGAAATAATCAACCCTAGCTGGTTTGGCTAAGTGGATAGAGAGTCAGCCTGTGGACCAAAGGGGGTCCCAGGTTCAGTTCCGGTCAAGGGCATGTACTTTGGTTGCAGGCTCCTCCCCAGCCTGGGCTGGAGGCAACCAATTGGTATGTTTCTCTCACAGTGATGTTTCTATCTTTCCCCCTCTCTACCACTCTCCCTGAAAATCAATGGAAAAATATCCTCAGGTGAGGATTAACAAAACAAAACAAAACAAAACAAAAGAGAGTAATCTATTACAGTCTATATCAACTCAAATCATGCTTAAAACATTTGAAGCTGAAGACTGAATAAAATGAAAATTATGCTTTGAATAGAAATAAACATACCTTTATCTTTCCTTGAAACCTTTGACACAGGAGGAGAAAATAAAGACTCATTTTCTGGTGCAGAAAAGTCTGGCAGTAAAATGGCCTTGCTAGATCTAGTTCTTGTGCTACGGGAAAACTGAGTCAAAGGAGTTTTGGCAAGTAATTTTTCTTCTCGGTCCTTGGGTTCCTTCTGTGCCATGTCTTCATCTATGTATTTTTCTGGTATTGAGCGTAATGAACGTTTTTGGCTTTGATTTTCAATCCTTTTTGTAATCTTTTTCTTAGAACTCATCACTGTAACAAGTTCCTCATTTGGCACTAAAACGGATTTTTCTAAAGTTGGTTTTCCAACATCAATATTTTCACTCTTAGCTGGGGTGTTTCTTGCAGATCTCTTTTGAACTTTGCTCTTCTTAGGACTTTTCTCTTCCTTAACAGCCTCGGATCCTACATCTAGCGATGGATTGATTTTTCTTGGTCTACCACGTTTCCTAGGTGTAGCGGGTATATCACCTACTGCTTGAAGAGTCAAAGGAGATGAATCAAGTTTAGAGTCTTCTCTAACATCTGATGCCTTAATGTCTCTCTTTTTAACCCTTTTACTACCTTGAACAGGCAGCTGCTGTTCACTGAATTTCCCATCTTGTTCATGTCCTGTATTTTCAGAAGTTTCTAAATTAGTAGGTCTCAATCTTTTGCTACTTATGCTAGGACTTGCTACTTTATTGGTTTTTAGATCATTTAAAATTTCAACACTTTCCTGATTTTCTACAGATTTTTTCATTCTTTTAGGAGTCTTTTTTGTAACAGATGAAAGCTTAACTTCTTTTCTAAGAGAAGTTTCTGTGGTTGCTGGTTCCAACAATTGAGATGATCTTGAACTTCTTAATACCCTACCTGGAGTAACCTGTAATTCTTGTTCCACAGAATTAAGACTCTCTGTGTCTTTCTTTCTCCTTCCTCTCTTAGGAGTACTAGAATTTTGAGGTATTTGCGGGGTTTGAGATATTTCTTTGACATTAAGAAAGGCACTTTCAGAAGCCTCAGACGTTTCTTTTGTTTTCCTAGTTTTCTTTCTAACTGGAAGTCCTAGCATCTCAGGAGTAGCAGCATCTGCTGACTCTTCCTGTTGCACTGATTTAACATCCAGGCTTTGGGTCCGTTGTCTTCTTGTTCGAGTTCTGGATGGAATCATGTCATTAACTTGGTTAACATTCATTGTCACTATACTTGTTTCCTGAACAGTCTTAAATGTAGATTTGACTAACTTGGTGGAACTCATTACCTTTTGGCTTATTAAAGGTATGTTTTCATGAATGGACTGTTCCATCGTATCTGAAGTAATTTCTTTACTTCTTGTGTCTTTAATTACATCTATTAAATTTTCTGCTACTGCTGCTTTAATTGGTTCAGGCACATACGGTAACGCCTCTGTCTTTTGGGACTCCTGTTCATTAGTTATGACAGATGGCAAATTTGCAACATGTCCATGATTATCATTTTCCCCAGTGTATACATGCTTTGAATCAGTTACTGTGTTAGCTGCTTTAGCTAGCACATTAGATGCTGCAGAATCACCTGTCTCAATTTCTTCTTCACCTTCCAATATCAAGGTGAAGTTGCTCTGAGCCACAAAAAGTTCCCCATCTACTTCAGCAATGTCACTGCACTCAGCAGAGTCTTTATTATCAGGCAAGTCACAGAACTGTTGCTCTATGGTCTCAAAATTATATTGAAGCTTAAGAGTTCCTGAGGGATACTCATTAAATGAAAGATTCTTAGCCTCTTGTCTTGAGTCTTGAACTTCAAGCTTTTCATTTTCAATTACCTAAAATGAATTAAAGATGAGACTGGTTAAAGAATTTATATATATATATTTATTTTAACTTAAAACAATGTTTTTAAATGACCACCTCACCCTTGATGTATGAATTTTAAATAAACTACCTTTGAAATGGCATCTACTTATGGGTTTACGTTATAAAATACCCACTTAAGCAATCAGACTTTCTTAGTCAAAATATCTAGACAGTAAGATTTTGAGGTTCTGAAAGGAATTAAAGTAGACACCCACATTTCCCTGGCTAAAAGACAGTTTTAATTAACAAAATCTTGAAATTATTATGATGCTAACAATTGTGAGAAGAATTAAGGACTTAACTCTATTCTCACCCAAGAAAAAATTAATTGGAGAAAAAGAAATAACCCCCAAACTGTGTTTTAATGATAATTCCCAAATTACCTAACTATCCACACTTTTCTAAACAGCATGATCCCCATAAGGTTGAAGAAGAATTCACCTACATAAGCTCCCTTGGGCTAGACTCAATCCTCTTCCCTTTGCTGGGGCTGCATAAACCATGAAATTCCTAAGGCTTTCAAGTTCAGTACCTCTCCTGCAAGGGTTTGGTGGAAGAAGGAATGGTCCTTGCATTTACCTTTTGGTAAGGGAAGGGGAGAAAAAGGAGGAGGTAGAAAGTAACAGAGAGATCTCCTGACCAAGAAGGTAGAACATTACCACCCACCTAGACAATGACATTTCCCCACTCCCCAAACATTCAATGAGATGACAGACTGGAAATACGCAGAAATGAGGATTCCCACTAACACCATACCCACAAGATTTTAAGCCTCCCAGCTAAAGGAATAGGGACTTTGTCCATCTATTTCATAGTGAATATGGACAACCACGACATTTTGTGAGTTAAGAAACTTTCCAAATACTATACAACCAAATTTCTATAATTAATTAAAATAGTTGCTTTTCCCCTTCTTAAATTTAATTATCATATAAAAGTTTCCTGTCAATAATAGGAGAGAATTGGTGGAATTTTTAGAAACCAAAGGTCATATTAAGTACCAAGAAAAAAAAAAATTCTTCCTGGAGTGTATATATCAATTCTTCCATAAGTATGCATGGGAAAAAATTCTATTTAACTACATTCAATTATTTTCAAATATATGCTCTGAAGAGTTTCAATGTCATACTTGTCTTTGGAGTAGCCAGTATGTGCTTTCTTATGGCTAAAAAAACTTTCATTTGAATCAGAAACTAAGCAAAAATTAAACTGTTAAAATTGTGACTTTTTTAACACAGCCTTTTGGTTTTGGTTTAGAAAAATAATTTCTTAAAGGATGTATTCTTTTATAGGCCACAAAATATTTTGAAACATGTATCTTTATAAAGAGGTTTTTATATAACCAAATAAATGAATACATTAGGTTTGAACTATGGCTTGAAAGCTAACTCAAAACAGAAAGACCGACAGAGAATTAAAAAATTAAATTTTTTTACATGAACTTCTTGAGTATCAGGAGAATCGTCAGAAATTGGAGGCTTTTCTTCTGGTAAGTCAACACTTTCTTTTAGTGCATCAACTTCTATTTCATGATCTTCTTCTGAATTCACTGCAATTTCCCGGTCAAGCCTATGTTCAGAGATAACAGGACTTTCAGAGGTAACGAGCCCAGAGCTTCCACCATCACCAAGGACATCGGCCATAGCTGAAAGAAAGACAAGAGTTCACCTTCCATGTTTTAAGCTGAAAAAAATAACATATACACCATTTGGGAAGCACACAGAGGGAAAAGGCTACCGTGCACTTGAGAATATTTCCTTGAAAAACTTTTATACTGCCAAAACTGATATACAAGGATTTACACGTTAATCCTGTTTCTTTAGTATCCAATTTAAACAATACATGTGTGGCCTGGCTGGTGTGGCTCGGTGGTTGAGCGTTGACCTATGAATTAGGACAGTGGTCGGCAAACTGCGGCTCGCGAGCCACATGCGGCTCTTTGGCCCCTTGAGTGTGGCTCTTCTACAAAATACCATGTGCGGGCGGGCACATACAGTAAAATTGAAACATCGTGGCCCATGCGCAGAAGTCAGTTTTCGGCTCTCAAAAGAAATTTCAATCGTTGTACTGTTGATATTTGGCTCGGTTGACTAATGAGTTTGCCAACCACTGAGCTAGGAGGTCACCGTTCAATTCCTGGTCAGGGCATATGCCCAGGTTGCAGGCTCGATCCCCAGTGTGGGGCGTGCAGGAGGCAGCTGATCAATGATTGATTCTCTTCATTGATGTTTCTATCTCTCCCTCTCCCTTCCTCTCTGAAATCAATTAAAATATATTTAAAAAAAAAAAACATGTGTTTTTCACCAGGATAAAACACATTAGATAAATTTTACATTTAAAAATGACATTTTTTTTCTCACCTAGAATATAATTTTTGTACTTATTGTAAAACATCAATATGATAAATGCTTTGAGGAGCTCAGATGTTTCTTACTAAATTAATCTGAAAATTATACTCACCAGTTTAGATAACCAGCTATCCTTGTTGAGCAATTATATAATTAATTGAGGGATATGAAATCTGGGCTTTAATCAAGGTGTGAAAAGGACTACATAGATATCTTTCTTTTAGCAGAAAGCACCCAAATGGCCACAAATATACTTCACCATTTAAAAAATAACTTGGGGGTGGGCAGCTCATTAAAAATAAATTCTTCCTTATTCTTTCACCTTCCTCCTTGCCAAAATTTTGTCATTAGTGCATGCAAGCCATATTTGGATTTAGAGTTTGTGAATGATACCAAATTCTAAATTAAAAAATCTGTTAGTGTAGCCCTGGCCAGTGTTTCTCAGTGGTTAGAGTGCTGCCCTACGCAATGAAGGGTCTTGGGTTCAATTCCCGGTCAAGGGCATGTACCTGGGTTGCAGGTTTGATCCCTGGCCCCAGTTGGGGCAGGTAAGGGAGGCAACCAATCGATGTGTCTCTCTCTTTCCCCTCAATCCCTTCCACTCTTTCTCAAAAGCAATGGAAAAAACTATCCTTGGGTGAGGATTAACAAAAATAAAAATAAAAAATCCTTTAGTGTTTAGCAAAAATCAAAGACCAACTAGGGCCCGGCCAGCATGGCTCAGTGGTTGAGTGTCAACTTATGAACCAGGAGGTCATGGGTCTATTCCAAGTCAGAGCACATGCCCAGACTGCAGGCTCGATCCCCACAAGGGGGTGTGCAAGAGGCAGCCAATTGATGATTCTCTCTCATTATTGATGTGTCTGTCTGTCTCTCCTCTCCCTTTCTCTCTCTGAGGCCAGTAAAAATATATTTAAAGAAAAAAAGAAAAGACCAACGAGGGCCCTGCCCGGTGTGGCTCAGTGGTATCTGTCCAGCCTTGCACTGAAGGGTCTCGGGTTCGATTCTCAGTCAAGGGCATGTGCCTGGGTTGCAGGTTCATTCCCCACCTTGGTCAGGTGTGGGAGGCAACCATTTGATGTGTCTCTCTCACATCGATTTTTCTCTCTCTCCCTTCCACCCACTCTCTCTGAAAAGCAATGGAAAAATATCCTTGGGTAAGGATAAACAACATTAAAAAAAACAAAAAAAACAAAAAAACAACCAACCAGGAAAAAGCATTTTTACACATTTCACAGATAATGGACTAATATACAAAGACTGCTTATAAAAAAGGGAAAAAAAGTTTTTCACCAGTTTGTCAAAGAGGAATGGGAAAATACATTGTATGCTACCTTCTAATCATCAGTGTCTGAAAGCATAAACAACCAAATATTAAAAATCTGTGCCTACTCCTTGACTTGGCAAATCCATGTTTAGGAATCTACCCAACACAAACACTGATATATAATGTGTAAATATATATACACAAGAATATTCATTGCAGAACTGAAACAACAAAACAAAAACGGTGACCAGCTCAAATGTTTAACAATAAGTAATTAGTTAAGCATACCAGAGAACATCCATATTACCACATACTATTATAACCATTAAAAAAGACAGGATTAATCTAAACTAATGACAAAGAAAATTGTCTTAAACATATTAAGTGGGGAAAAAATTTGCTTTAAAAAATAATTGGTAATTATAACAGCTACCATTTATTGAGCTTTCATTAACATTTAAAGCTATTAATATTTTACAGACAGACAGACAATGTATAGCCCAGTCTTACACACTGTAAGTGCAGAACTGAGTTATGAACCCAAGCAATCTGGTTCAAGCCTCTGTACTCTTTAGCTATCATATTTATCTCCCCTTCCTTTTTCAACATGTGGGGGGAAATATGCATATGGGAAAAAACTTGAGGAAAAAGGAAGTTGCCCTATGTAGACATGAGTCCCAGAAGATTAAGAAGCAGGTATGCAGTCTGGCTGGGTGTGGATTGAAGGAAAATAGTCCACAAGAAGCATTCTAAGATTTCCACTGTGGGAATCATAGAGTGCATTACAAGCAACCCACTGTTTTCATAGCTGATACACCTTCAGACACCATACACACCAGAGATAAAAAAAAACTGAGATAAACAAATCTGGATAATAGATTAATTGGTTCTAAGAATAGAACTCTTTATCAAAACACCAAATTGAAATAATTCTAAGTCAAAATAATACATTTATCATTACCTGCTCTAATTGTAGAGGTGCAGGTTTCAACTGATACTTCGTCTGAAAGTGGTACCTTGGACTTCGGGGTGAGGATTTTCCTTTAGAAATAGAAATAAATATTTGACACTGTGAGAAGATCCCATCTGCTCTAATATGCTTTAAATCCTACTCCCTCTCCTACTTGTCATATTGTTGATTAAAAACCAAGGTTCAGAGAAATTAATAAGTTCACTCTGAACTTCTATAAAATTTACCAGTGACTTTAGAAACAAATAATGCTATATTTGTTTCTTCCACTTTCCATTATTTCACTTTATTGGGAATAACGACATGGCCTTAAATTACAAGTAAAATGATTTTAAAATGTTGCTCGGAACAAGCTGCACTTATACCAATTTTTAATTACTGGTGGCCACGTTTTCCAAATAAATCTGTCAAATATTATGGGATATTTCCTCTACACTCAGCAGGAGGTTCAGTATCTTAATGCTAAGATTAAAGAATAACTCAGAATGGAAAACTAATGGTATCTGCATTAATTAATCCACTTCATGAAATTAAGTTTTGGAAATATGCTGACAGTGATCCTTCCTATTCCGAGCTGGCCTTCCCCCAAACCCAATTAAACCATGCTGATTTTTAAAAAGGGGAATGACACAATTATTAAAGTAAATCACACATTTACTTATAGTTACATTTGTAAACTTACCTCAATCACAATGTTTATAGTAAGAATAAGAACCAACAACTAGTTTGTTTAAAAAGGAACTAGCTTGCCAAGATGGAGAATATTCACCTAGCTCACTGAAGACTAGTTTCTTTTTTTTTAAACTTTTTTTTTCTTTATTAAGGTATTATGTATGTGTCCACTTCCCCCATCCCACCCACTCATGCCCTCACCCCTGCTAAGACTAAAGTTTCTTATCATGTGAATGCTCTTTGCTTTGTGATTGTTATCCATCAAACCCATTTGCAAGAAATATTAGTTTTCATTAAATTAAAAAATACTTGAATTAATTAAACAATCTGGATAATCCTTTCATATTGGTTTCTCCCACTTTTTGCATGAAGGCGTGGCAAAGATCCCAGCAGATCAGGGTTTCTCCTTTCAGAAAAGCAGCACATGACCGAGCTGAATGTGTGAGAGGTCACTGTTATGATGCTGATCTCTGTGAGTGCTTTATGAAGCCACTCTCAGGACTTACAAAGCCATTTACAGTGTTGTAAGTTATGTCTTATGTGGTTAAGCTTAGTAAATTTTACTATCCTTTCCCCCCATTTTCTTAAAAAAAAAAACAATAACACTGATTTTGAGAGAGAAAACATCTATTTGTTATTCTACTTATTCATGCATTCATTGGTTGATTCTTGTATATGCCCTGACCGGAGCTCGAATCTGCAACTTTGCGTATCGATATGAGGCTCTTACCAAATGAGCTACTAGGCAAGGGCTTCACACTTCTTAGTTATTGAAACTGCAACATTTTTGGAATCCTGTGCAATGGTGTCACTGTTGTTATTAGTGCTGATGTGCAATGTGCCCAGTCTTCCCATGAAATAAGGAGCTGTGTCATAAGCTGAACCAATTCACTGATTAGTTCAGCTAACTTTCAACAAAGAAAGTGTACTGACATATCCTATCTAATAGAGAGGGAATATGCTAATTGACCCTCATGCTGTGGCAAAGATGGCAGTGCCCACAGCCAATAAGGAGGGAATGTGCTAATTGACTGCCATGCCCTCAAAGATGGAGGCGCCCAGTCCCCTCAGCCTTGCCACGTGCCTGCCTCCCGAGTCCCCCAGTCCCCTCAGCCCCCCAGCCGCCCAGGGTCGGTCGAGGCTTGTGCTGCCAGCAGTGGCAGCAGCGGAGGTGTGATGGGGCATCGCCTTCCCGATTGCCAGATCACCTCCCGCCCCTGAGGGCTCCCAGACTGTGAGAGGAGGCAGGCCGGGCTGAGGGAACCCCCTCCAGTGCATGGATTTTCATGCACCGGGCCTCTAATATACAAGAGGCCCGTTGCAGGAAGATTCCTACAATAGGGCTTCCTGCGGCCTGAGCGAAGCAGAGAAGGGAGCAGAGCCCGCCTAGGCGGGCTTCCCTCCTGCTGCCGCCGCCGCCACCCAGCGCTTTCCCTCCCGCCGCAGCCACCCAGCGCTTTCCCTTCCGCCACTGCCGGAGCCCCACTTCCCGCTTTCCCTCCTGCCGCCGCCCCACTTCCCGCTTTCCCTCCCTCTTCCTTCTATGCTGTCTTTAGTCTTCACTCTGTGCCTGCATATGCAAATTATGTATATATATATGTATATATATGTATATTAATCTTCACCTAAATGGTATGTTTATTGATTTTAGAGAGAAAGAGAGAGAAACATTGATCGGTTGCCTCCCATACATGCCCCAATGGAGGATCGAACCCGCAACCTTTTGGTGCGTGGGACAACGCTCCAACCAACTAAGCTACCCGGTGAAGGCTGTACTGATTGCTTATCTTGTTGTGGGCCATAAACTGTGTGGAAATTGGCATCAATCAGACCACACTTGAACAGCACTGCCCTACATCATCTAGCACATCTCCTAAATGTGCAAGTGCTAAACGAAACTAAGTGGGAGCATAACACTTCATGTCATTAAAAAACAAAACTTGGCTCGAGTTTTGTATCCACCCAATGGTAGGAAACCAAACTGCCTCTGCGCCATCTCCCTCTGCTCACCTTGGTGCCATGGGAAATGTGCCCCTGACCATCTGGAAACCACTGAAAACGGAAGGGCCTGGAAGAATGCAGGACTGGGAATGAAAACTCTTGGTCTTCAACAATAGGACCACCAAAGAGTATGAGTTCTACCTCAACCCATCAGGTATGACTCTATATATTCAGGAAATGTTTCGTTTCGTTCTAAGATTTCATGAAACTACTAAGTAAAACACAATTGTACAAATGAACTTTCATAACAGAAAACATTACCAAATATGGAAATGTCAAAAATGTAAATAAGAGCTGACCTATGCATAGACTATTTTACTGGTTCAGTTTCATTTAGCATTAATATGTGAAATTTTTCCCTAAACACTTACCTTTCATGGGTTAATGGTACATAAAGAGAAGCTTCAACCCCTTGAATAGGGCTTGAGTGATTTAATACTGACAGTGCTTCTTCTGCAACTAAGAGATCCTTTGTTTCTCCATCTTCTAAAGTGCCTGTAAACCATACAGTTAAGAATATTTACAATTACCTGTGTTAAATGCTCAGCAATTACTCATGGTCTGGGACTCATACTTTTTAACAAGTTGTCAGGTCTGCTCGCTGTATGTGTAGCTTGCTCCTTTGACATTAGACTGCCAACAACAGTTCCTTCTAATTCTGCGTCTAGCCCAAGAGTTGCCTCACCCACTTTAATCTACCACTTCTCACTTTTGTCTTAACAGCCACTGCTACAAGTGTTTTAGATGCAATTCATTAAATCCTCAGTATTCAAAGTAGCAGTACTATTATACCCATTTTAAAGATGAAAAAAAAACAAGCATACAGTTATACTGCTTATCCCAGATCACAAACCTAGTTAAGTAACTGAACTAAGATACTAACTTAATACTTACCTTTCAAATTATTTTAGTGGAATACAGTATATGAAAAGAGTAATGTGAACTTCCAGTCATAAGCTGTTTATGAAAAAACAGTACTAAATCCTGAGAGCAACTAATAAAGGCTTGTTTATAAAGTAAAGATATCACAGCCTGGCCAGTGTGGCACAGTGGTTGAGCGTCAACCCATGAACGGTTCAATTCCCAATCAGGGCACATGCCAGGGTTGTGGGCTCAATCCCCAATAGGAGGCATGCAGGAGGCAGTCAATCAATGATTCCCTCTGATCACTGATGTTTCTATCTCTCTCCCACTTCCTCTCTCTGAAATCAATAAACACATCCTGGAAAAAAAGAACATCATAGCCCAAACTTCACTGGACTCAGAAACCTTAGTTAAGCTAAGGCAGGAAATATTTCCCAAAAGAAATCACTATGACCCAGATTTTCATAAAAGTACCTGGTTTTACAGATTTAAAATTAGGAGTTACCTTTAAAGAAGTTTGTTAAAACTGTGCAGCGTTCAGAAACAAGAAGAAAACCAGTTTTCTTGTCCACTAAATCTACTCTTCCCCTTTGCCGGTGGTCCCCTAGCATATCACTATCAAACTACAAGTGCTTGTTGGTTTTCACAGCCCACTAGGCTCTAAATTACACCCGAGCAGACGCCTATGTCCACTCTACTCACCTCAACAACACTTAGCACACACACACTTGTTGCACATACATTAGGGGCTTAAATTTTTTTTTTGATAGATGAATATCTATAATAATAAAAGTGTAATATGCTAGTTAGACCGGACGCCCTTCCAGACGAAGCCGGTGCGAGGGAAGCCCGGGTCCCAGGTGCCAGAGGGAAGCAGGTGCTGGCAGCTGGGGGAAGGAAGGCCTACTCTTGCACGAATTTCATGCATCGGGCCTCTAGTAAAGACAGTAAGTTCACGGGCTGTTGTATATTTATTTTGATCGTCCAGTGATTATTTTGGAGGTACGGATGGAGGAAGAGTAGAATGAGTGTCCTGGTTCTAGAGCAGCTTTCTGGATCAGCTGGATAAGTTAAAAACTATTAATAGCAATCTCATCTAAAGTTAGTATTATTTCTCATAACTATAAGGCCTTAAGTCAGACTGAGAGTTAACATTTCTTCCTTAAACATTACTGTTCTCTCCCCCACCCCCCGCTGAAAGGAACACAAGTACCTCTGCCCTCACACCTCATACCTACTTGTAAGTGGAAAGAATAAGATGTGCTGTATTGTGTCATGTCATTACTTAACCCCAATGCTTTTTTATTGTGGAAAAAATTCTATTACAAATGAGGGACATCAATAGCCATTTTGAATATTTGGAAATGAGTTCTTACCCGTTGGTTTCTCCAGGTCTAGAGAAGTTACTGATTCAAACACATCTTTCTCGTTGTCCTTCTGAGTCTTTTCAGCTGGATTAGTCATTAGTCCAGTGGAAGCGCTGGCTGGCTTCGCAGCCGTGACATGTTCAAACTCTCCTGGTGACGGGGCATCTTGGTACTCCAGTGACTCGGTGGAAACATTGCTGTTTTCTTTGCTCACATCCAGTTTCTCCAAACTCTGGGAAGGTGTATTTTCTGACCTCACATCCATTTCTTGATGGCCCATTTCAGGGCTATTCAGGAAAAAAGATGTCTTATCTTTGTTCTTCAGCCACTCTGTTTCTCCTGGAATTCCACATTTATAGAAAGGTATGGTAACAAAAACTTTTGTTTTGCTATCATCTGCAGCCTGTTAAGTGAAAGGTTTTAAAAAATAATTTTACTAGTAAAAATCAGTCAAGTCAAAGCTATTAATGCCAATCATTGCCCACCCTTTCCATCTTAATCAAAATTCATGTATTCTAAATCCATTCTCTTCAGATACATGATTAAAGTTTAATGATTGTTAATGTTTCTCTAATTAAAAATCAGTTATTTCCAAGACTTTAATAGGCAAGATGACAATAATCATCAATTGGGTTCCTATTAACAACCCACAGTGGAACTCTGAAGATATACCCTCCTAAATAGACAATCAATTAGGAACTTAGTAAGAGAAGCAAACCAATACAGGTTAAAAAACAAACGAACATGGGCTAAAAATTAGGTCTTGGTTCTAGTCCCCTTTCTGACACCAAATAGCTATTTGTTGGCAATTTACTTGATGCTTCTTAATCCCTATTTTTTCCGCCTGTAAATGATGGGTTTGGCTTAGGCAATATCCCAGTTTCTTTCTGAACTAATATTTCTGATTTCATGACTATCTGCAAGATTGTATGATACATCTAACTTTTTACTTGTGGGAACTGTCTTTTTGTTCCAAATATTATCAAACTTACTCCAGAAGTCCATTTTTTGGTCATGCCTTCTTCCATGAATGAAATTCTAGTTTCTTTAAGTCGTAAAGGAGGAGTAAGAGACCTTCCTGGTGACTGAGAGGGAGACCCTAAAGGTGTTGACCGAAGACCAGACCTTAGGATGGATTGAGGAGTGAACTCTGCAAATCCAGAGGAAGTAACTGACATGGCCAAGGTTTTAGCTTTCTGTGACAAAGAGTGAATGGAAAGCGACCATTAGTGTCTATAACAGGCAATACATAAGGACAGACAGGGTCAACTGAATCACAATGGTGCCAAATTCTCATCTCAAATAACCCATAATAAGAAGTTTTATTATAGATTACTGGAAACAAAATGTAAAATTCTATTCAGAGCATTCTATATGTAAGACTACAAAACATAAAAGTGCATCCAAAATCATTCTAAAGGCTTTGGTTGTTCCAAGTATAAAGTCAACTTAAAATAAAGTGCATAGACAAGATAAATTATTTTACTATTCCTTAGAACACTTTATATATATATATTTTTAAAATATATTTTATTGATTTTTTACAGAGAGGAAGGAAGAGGGATAGAGAGTTAGAAACATCGATGAGAGAGAAACATCGATCAGCTGCCTCCTGCACACCTCCCACTGGGGATGTGCCCGCAACCAAG
Organism: Plecotus auritus; assembly: GCF_963455305.1. NCBI lineage: Eukaryota > Metazoa > Chordata > Mammalia > Chiroptera > Vespertilionidae > Plecotus > Plecotus auritus. The sequence goes on from NC_137780.1 coordinate 15,765,214, forward strand.
GTACATGCCCTTGACCGGAATCGAACCTGGGACTCCTCAGTCCGCAGTCCGACGCTCTATCCACTGAGCCAAACCGGTTTTGGCAGAACACTTTATATTTTAAAATATATTTTTATTTATTTCAGAGATGGAGAGGGAGATAGAAACATCAATGATGAGAGCTAATCATTGATTGGCTGCCTCCTGTACGCCCCCTTCTGGGGATCGAGCCCAAAACCTGGGTAGGTGCCCTTGACAGGAATCAAACCGGGGACCTTTTAGTCTGCAGTCTGATGCTCTATTCACTGAGCCAAACCGGCAAGGCTGTTTAGAAAACTTCAGATAAAAGAGACAGTGTCAGTGAACAGAACCTAGCTTAATTATAGCAATCTAATCTAAATTAATGAGATTGACTTTAAGAATCCAGAGAGGAGGATCCAAGATGGTGGCATAGGTAAACACCTAAACTGCTGCCTCGCACAACAATTTCAAAACTACAACTAAAAGACAAAACGTCTATCACCTAGAACCACGGGAAAGCTGGCTGAGTGGAAGTTCTACAACTAGGAGGAAAGAGAAAAGAGCATTGAGACGTGCACAAGCGCTGAAAAGCTGAGGTATGGAGGCGTGCGAATCGGGCTGGCGGCGGGTGACTGGGAGCGCTTTTTTCAACCCGAAGGGAGACAAGCTCCCGATTACTCCGAACTCCAGTTTCTGGGGAGACGCGGGGGACCCAAACTCCTACAGGGAGAAGCTGGACTGTCTGCCATTGGGTCGGAAAGTGAGGGTGGTTTGCTTGCAGGGCTGCGCGCAGGAATAATTGTTTACTGCGCTGGGACGCGGTTGGAGATGCAGAGCCGGCTAACAGGCAGCCATTGCTGTTTGCCACGCCCTAGCCTAGTGTCGCCCTTAGACCCCGCCCCGCACAACCTACAAACCCACCCAAGCTCTAAGCAGCAGCTTTAGCATATGAATGACCTGCCCTATCGCAGCTTAACCTAGCAAACTTGCAGCCCGGGTCAGACAGCTCCAAAACCTCCAAATCCCAAGCAAAGAGGAGAAAACTGTAGTTCTCGCTGTAGCTCCTGCTGGGTGGCCTCAGACAGTAGCTGACCTGCACCCCATTGGAGATCCAGAAGCCAGTATACCTAGTGGTCAGTGTGAGACACCAGATTTCAACTCCTCACATCCATAAGTGACATACATTCAAGAGGCAGACTCAGTGAGCACCAAAGCCCCACTGAAACAAGTCCTGCACCATAAGAGTGTCTCCAGCGCAGCAGTTCTTCATTATAGACACAGCGGGTCCTCACAGCCAATTGGCCTGGAGGTCAATTCCTCCCAGTGTACCAACAGCAATCAAGGCTTAACTACACCAAGACTTTGCACTCGGCCCACAAAGGGGTGTACCAAGAGCGTCCACCTCAGGTGATTGGGGAGGCTGAGCTACTGGCCCGTATAGGTCACCTACCACACAAAGCCACTCCATCAACACAGGGAAGCAGCCAAAATGCGTAGACAAAGAAACATGTCACGAATGAAATGGAGGAAAGCAAACTACTGGGCGACATAGAGTTCAGAACCACATTTATAAGGTTACTCAAGAATCTTCTAAAAACCACTGAGGAACTTAGTGAGACCTTTAAAGGATCTTAATGAGAATGCCAAAAAAATGGAAAAGGACCAGTCAGAAATTAAGCATACACTTTCTAAAATAAAGAATATACAGAAACTCAACTGTAGATCAAAGGACCCCAAGAATCAAACCAAAGATCTGAAATATGAGGAAACAAAAAACACTCAACCAGAAAAACAAAAAGAAAAAAGAATCCAAAAATATGAAGATAGTGTAAGGAGCCTCTGGGACAACTTTAAGTGTACCAACATCCGAATTTTTGGGGTGCCAGAAGAAGAGAGAGAGCAAAATATTGAAAACCTATTAGAAGAAATAATGACAGAAAACTTTCCCTACCTGGTGAAAGAAATAGACTTACAAGTTCAGGAAGCGCACAGAACCCCATACAAGAGGAATCCAAAGAGGACCACACCAAGACACATCATAATTAAAATGCCAAGGGCAAAAGACAAAGAGAGAATCTTGAAAGCAGCAAGAGAAAAAGTTAGTTACCTACAAGGGAGTATCCATACGACTGTCAGCTGATTTCTCGGCAGAAACGATGCAGGCCAGAAGAGAGTGGCAAGAAATATTCAAAGTGATGAACAGCAAGAACCTACAACCAAGATTACTCTACCCAGCAAAGCTATCATTCAGAGTTGAAGGTCAGATAAAGAGCTTCACAGACAAGAAAAAGCTAAAGGAGTTCATCACCACCAGACCAGGATTACATGAAATGCTGAAGGGTATTCTTTAAGAAGAGGAAGAAGAAGAAAAAGGTAAAGATAAAAATTATGAACAACAAAATGACATCAAATACATACCTACCAACAAGTGAATCTAACAATCAAGTGAATAAAAAATCTGAAGAACAGAATGGACTGGTGAATATAATAGAATCAGGGACATAGAAAGGGAGTGGACTGACAATTCTCAGGGGTTAGGAGTGTGAGGGGTGCGGGAAGAGATTGGACAAAAATCTTACACCTATGGCGGGGTAAGGGCATGGGGTGGGGTGGGGAATCAGGTGGAGAGGGGAGCTATTGGGGGGGGGGGGAAGAGGAAAACCTGTAATAATCTGAACAATAAAGATTTATTAAAAAAATAAATAAATAAAGATAATAGTGCATAATTTTCCTCTTACAATGAAACCATAGGGAAAAACTTCCTAAGCCTCAGTTGCATTATATGTGTTACAAGACGTTTTTTGACTGCGTTGGCCTAGGAATGAAAAAATATGGTAATAAAATAAAACAATACAAAAAAAAAAAAGAATCCAACAGCACCTTAATTATTTATAAAAATTCTGAAGATTATAATGAATAAAAATAATTAGTATAGAAAATATTTAATAGAAATAATCCCTTCAGTTAACTTCTCTAAAGGACTAGTGAACAAATTATCCCATAGATAATTAAATCTTTTACAAGATTATACTGATTTTTTTTCCCTAGACTGTTTTTGGCAGCAGGGACAAAATTATCTTGATTTAATTTAATTTAAACCTAGCTGCAGGCAATATAAAGTTTGATTGTTTTTTTGAAAATGTTAGAAATACTGTACTGGATATTAAATATCAGGAATTTAACAGTCTTAGTAATCTTTTTCAACTTATTTTCGGATAAGCATTTACTGAAGTATCTTTTACTCAATTTGAAAAATAAATTCCTTGGTTCATTACAAATGCTAGATACCAAGAAACAATAGAAGAGAAAAGAGAAGAGAAAAATGCTAGATACCAAGAAACAATAGAAGAGAAAAGAGATGAGAGAAGAGAAGAGAAGAGAAGAGGACAGAAGAGAAGAGAAGAGAAGAGAAGAGAAGAGAAGAGAAGAGAAGAGAAGAGAAGAGAAGAGAAGAGAAGAGAAGAGAAAAGAGAAGAAAAGAAAAGGGAAAGAAAGGAAAAGAAAAAAGATCCTAGGATTAGATCTAGAATACTGGACAAGGAGCTAGGCAGGGGTGGGCAAACTTTTTGACTCGAGGGCCACAATGGGTTCTTAAACTGGACCGGAGGGCCGGAACAAAAGCATGGATGGAGTGTTTGTGTGAACTAATATAAATCCAAAGTAAAGGAGCGGAGGGGAGAGCAAGAGAACCGGATGAACAGCCGGATCCGGCCCGCGGGCCGTAGTTTGCCCAAGGCTGAGCTAGGGGATAATATATGTAAAAACATTTTGACAATATGAAGGTAAAAGATCACTGTTATCAGTCATCATGCGCTTAGTTTTGTGGTTTCTCAGCTAGTAATTTATCAGAGAGGGTGGAGGCAATTTAAAGACAGATATCTATTAGTAGAGAAAAGTAACATTTATAGTTGCATTGAAGGAGCCAGAGAATTAAAATTAATAAATCTAAGAACTAAAAAGCATTTAATAGAATAACAGCAAAAAGGAATAAGAAATAGAATTTAAAAACTAAAAAAGTAAACCCAAGAATGTGAAGGCATTTTTCAAAGAATACAGGCCAATTTATAACTATCACAAAGAGCCTTTCAGGACAACAGAGTAACTGTTAACCTTGAGTATAATGCCATTTAAACACAAAGGGTAAGTTCACCAAATTCTATTAAGGAGATGTAAAAATACAGAAAGCATTTTGGAAAGATACCCACAAAAAGAAAAAGAGAGAAATAAAAGCTTAAATCATCCATTATCCAGAGATATCAAAATAGCTATTTCTCCCTGCTACTTAAAAAATAACAACTTCCAAGCTTCACTATGAATGCTAGGTATGTAATACTCACCTTAACTACAACAGGAGTTTCAAGTAAATGTAGTTCTGAAGACCTGGAGGTATTTTGATGTGATCCTTTTATTGGTGAACTTACTGGCAATGAACTAGGTGTTAGGTACAAAGGATATCTGGTGGGGGTTTGCTGAATAAACCCAAAACCCTGAGAAAGCTGGGGAACAGGATGCACAACCAAATCCAGCAGTCTGTAATCAGAGTACACACATGAGTAGAAAATCCCTGGTAAATTGTTTATTGAGTTATACTAAGGAAATGACAGAATTTAGTAAACTATTTACTCACTTTTACATTGAGCTACCCCAAATAGATTTTTTTGTTAATTCTCACCCGAGGATATTTTTTCCATTGTTTTTTTGGAGAGTGGAAGGGAGGGATGGAGGGAGAGGGAGAAACATCGATTGGTTGTGTCCCACACACCCCCAACCGGGGTGAGGAAAGAACCTGCAATGAAGGTATGTGCTCTTGACTGGGAATTGAACCAACGACCCTATGGTGCATAGGCCGATGCTCTAACCATTGGCACAATGGACAGGGCCCAAATAGATATTTTATAAAATGCTTTGCACTGTGCTAACATTTCTGTTTTAGGTGTCTATTTAGGAATGACTGCTTCTCAAAAGCAGGGCCCATGCAACAAATGACACCAGCGCCTACCTAAGTAAAAGCCAAATTCTTATACTACCAAGAGTTATACGAAAAAAATGCGCTTGAGTTATACTAAAACACTATAAAAAAACTGTTTTTTAATTAAATTTTCTAAAGAAAATGTTAATTATTGCATTAGGTCTTAGGATTTCCTCAACAACTTTTTGACCATGATCCAAATAAGTAATGCATTTTAGGTTATACACAAAATATAAATTACATAAAATAACACTTAGCAACCAATCTCTGTCTCTCGCCCCCCCCCCCCCCCAACTCTCTCTAAAAATCAATGGAAAAGTATCTTTGGGTGAGGATTAACAAAAGGGGGAATAAAAAAGATTTAATAAATTCTTACCTAGAAACTTTTTGTGATGCCTTTAAAACAGGTGTTCCAACAAATGCCCCAGGCAGCTCTGGATCTGGGAGAGAACACACTACAGGAGATGGTCCTTCTATTCTAGGACTACAAAGAAAATAAAAATGTAGTTTTGATTATGTATCACAAGGAACATTAAATTAAAAATGCTGTAAGAAGGTAGGATTAGATGAGAGCGCACAGCTTTTGTTTTTTACTCTGTACACTTATTTACAAACTAGTGTCCCAGTGCACGGATTCGTGCACATTGAAAGGAAAGTAATTAGAAGAAATATTTTAATATCGCTATTCGCCCTTTCTCTATAATAGAAGTGTCAACCAAATTCATGATCGACAATGACAGATCAAAACACACATGTGCGATTGGCACCAGCGAGAGCTTTATGTATTGCGCATGTGCGAGCCAACTTAGCCTTTTATAGATATAGAATAAACTTGCTTAATTAGACCTGCTCTCTGATGTAGCTAAACTTTTTCCAGCCCAGTGAAGCACCCCAACTTCTCTTTCAGGTAATTGTCAGCAACACAGTGGTAAATATCAACATGAAGCAGATTATCATTGTAGATCATGCAGGGAGAACAAAGGGTAAAATATTGAACTGCATCAGTTTTTGACTATATTCTGCTCAGTGAGAAAACCTGAAGTCATTTTCAAGGTCCACCATTTCTTACTTCTTTTCAGTCGGGTCAAGTTTCTAAGCTTTCTAAATCTCCGTTTTCCGGCTAATGGAAAAAAAAAAAAAGAAAAAAGGATTCTACCAAGTCTCCTACCTACCTATTCCAGGACTTCTGTGAGGATCAAATGAGATGAGGCACTGGAAAACGCTTCACAAACATTTGGTTAAAGTGTAAAATGTTTGCACCTGACTATAAAGCAAGTCCTGTTCCTGGCCTGAAGAAACTCCAATGAGTCGCTAGGGAGAGGAAGCTGGGCGTTGCAATGTGACATCATTGCCGAGTGCCCACAGCGACCATTTCCAGGCTGGGCTGGGCTGTGGGCTGCATTTTGCGCCATGGGGTCTTGGCAGCAACGGCTGCGATTTGGTGGGCTGTGTTCCACAGGGGGAAGCCGAGTGTTATTTTGTCGGCACCAGGGTCGCAGTGCTGTTTATTTTTAAATGGCCAGTGCATGTCATGGCAGCTCCTGCATTGAGTGTCTGCCCCCTGTTGGTCAGTGTGCATCACAACTACCAGTCGGACACTTAGGCTTTTATATATATATAGACAAATAAGTATATACATATAGATACCAACGAACATACATTTTTCTTGTAACAAAGTAACCAATAGAAAGAGTTTTTCCTTTTTACATACAATAATAAACTCTAAGGTTAACTGTTTATGAATGCTGTTGATATCCAGGAAAGATTAACAAGTAACATGACTATAAAAAGTAAAAACATACCTATTGTAGGCTAAGGTGCTATTTTTAGGTTCATCACTTTTCCAAACCTCTCCAACTTTAGACAACACGTTATGAATGAAAGTAGATCTTGTTAACACAGTCCCTATTACAGCTCGCTTTGGAACTGCTGATAGTGGTTTGGGCCGAGAAACTGTAAAATGAAAATTGCAGAATTCAATTTAATCTCTAACACCAGGACTTTTAATAGAAGACTAATATAAAAGAGCGACTAGAAAACAGATCACAAGAGTTTGGTTAAAACTGCATTTGGTTTAATAACATCTATGTAGAAATTTATTTGGGCTTTTAGAAGATGGTGAAAGTTACATGTTTTCTAAAAGTTGGACAACAGCCTTCAAAGGAAATAAAAAAGTTATTTCATCCTTTACTACATTACTAAATAAGTTATAAAAATGTCCAAGAAAGCTTTAAACTTCTTGGGATAGAATGACCAATAATAAAAAGGCACCACTATGATGATTCAAAGCAAAATATAAGATAGAGATGGTTGCAGAAGGCAATCACTCAGTATCTTCTCTAACTCAATGCTTTATGACATTTTTCAATGAAATTTTACCTTTTCGAATAACTGATAATGTTGACACACGGTAAGGTTTAGCTCGTTCCATGGCTAATTTTCGATGGACTCTCGGAAGAACTTTTCCATATTGATCTAATATAGAATTTCGAGCCACAGATCTCTCCCGCAAGTGAGGATCACGATCATTCTATTGAACATATCATAACTAGTAAAAATTTAATCTTCAAACATGTTAGGTGCTATGTTTATACATTTACCTTTTAAAATATAACAATAAATATCCAAGAGTATCTTCCTCCTCCCTTCTTCCAAACCAAGGGACCTCATATACACACCTAATTACTTTATCAAACCTTACCCATCAAAAGTCTCTCCTATCCAGTCTTGATTTCTTCTCAACTAAAGAACACCAGTTATCAATTACTAAGTTTCTACCTGTATCAGTAACATGTACTTGTTACTTCACACACACCTCTGTACACCCTCACAAAGAGATATTATCATTTTACATATGAGGAACCCAAGGCACAGAGAGTATGTTCCCAGCACACAATGAAAATTAAGAATTGGTCTGACTCCTGAAGTCCAGGCTCTGTGCACTATATAATCTCTATTACTAACCTCTAACTCATCCTCTCCTTCTCCCTAAGTGAAAAGATTAGTCTGGCAAGATCACAGATATTAAACAGAAATGGAATATAAAAGAGAATTGGGTAAATAATAATACCCTATTCCTAATTCTGCTATAGAAAGTAAGACGAGGAATCTCCAAACTCAAATTTATATAAATCTCAGTGGTTGGTTACCATACTACAAACTCTTAGATAACAAAGTCACAGTTTTTCTTCTTTCCTTATCCCCCATAACAAAACAAGTTTAACTATACCGTAAGATTAATCTTCAGAGTTTGGTTCAGCTTCAAAGCGGGGATATAATTGGCACGCTGTAAATGGTGAACTAAAAGTAATTCGTGATTCTGAACACTGGTGCTGGACTGCAAAAATCTCACCAAACACTCCTAGGAAGAATATAATAAATGTGTAAGCTACTAACATATCCTGAATTTCTGACACGGTTTTACTGGTAAGTCATTACCTGCTCAGTGTCTGTAAACGGTAGCTTCAGTAAATCCTCCATTAAGCCCATTTCCTGACAGCCTTTATACATGTGCTCTAGTAACTCCTCTGTATTCGATCTACTAGAATGGTGTCGCAGTAAACTCCAGGCCTCAATCATGCACCTGAAATCAGTATTTATCGAAGTTTCGTTTTAGAAAAGCTATTTAAAGTGTTCAAAACAAGTAATCCACCTAAAGATTCTCAAAGATACTCCACACATGTAATTGAAGGTAACTTAATTTTACTGAATACTAATCACTGCATTAAAAAGGTGGCTTATGTCAACAGGCATCTTTAAAGACTCAATTTTATGCTGTTCTGTATCATTATATAAGTGTAATAGGAAAGCAAAGTAAGTACACAGGTCAAGAGGATAAAAAACTAATGTGATCTAAACAGAACTGAAAAATTAGCATGATGTGATAGAGAAAAGCCAGGCTCTTAAGGAAGTGACTGTTTGCATGAGAAAGAAGAGTAGAAAAGAAAATAAGCAAAGATGGAAACAAGAAGATTGTGTTTATGGGGAGCTGAAGGGTTTAGCATAGTAACATAAGATTTGGGCTGATCTGTAGCAAGATCTGACTAGAGGACTTGGACTAAATCAGACATTTAAGACAGCATGAGGGACACTGAGCTGTGGGCAAAGGGTCATTAAATGAAGCAGTGTTTCTCATTACACTCTGTTAAGAAAAAAAAAAGCTTAAAACAGTGCAGTGATTACAATGTTAAATTAATCAATAAACAAAGCCAACAAATGTTTATATATTTATTAGATTAGATAATAACATGTCTTGAAAGATATACACCAAAACTGAGAATGATCAATCTGGCATGTAGAATTTTTGAGGGACTGATAACTTTCAAGGCAAAAGAGGGATAAATAAAAAATGGCAAATAGGAATATCAAGAAATGATTATCTTAAAAACCCACAACATCATTTTGAATTCTAAGTCAATAGGTAATTTTTACGGTAGTGGGTATCTTAATTAAAAAGATTTAGCCATAGCCAAAACCGGTTTGGCTCAGTGGATAGAGCGTCAGCCTGTGGACTGAAAGGTCCCAGGTTCGATTCCGGTCAAGGGCACGTAACTTGGCTGCGGGCACATCCCCAGTAGGGGGTGTGCAAGAGGCAGCTGATCGATTTTTCTCTCTCATCGATGTTTCTAACTCTCTATCCCTCTTCCTTCCTCTCTGTAAAAAATCAATAAAATATATTAAAAAAAAAAGATTTAGCCATAGTTTTTATTAAAAAAATAATAAATACTGAAATAAAGACTAGTAAATGAATGACATAAATAAGAAATATAGAATATGTGAACCAAGTTAAGGCAATTAATGTTCATAATGAAATAAATCTGAGGAAATTTTGAGTGGTCCTTTGTTTTTATTTCTGAATGTTACTGTATAGGACACAATTTTGCTAGATTTCTAGATACTGGATAATGGAAGCTTTACCACACTTAAGAGAAATAAGTTTTAAAATGATATAATGTTTGCTATGGCTAAAAAAGAGAAAATGAGGATCTTAGCAACTCAGAGAAACATGCTATGACTGAATCAAAGGACAATGGAATAAAAGAGAAAAACCAGCAGCCTTTCAAAGGTGTTTTTTTCTAACTTTCCAACATCTGCACTTTGATGTAAGAATTAGTGATCAAGTACCACCTCTTTAAAGTCACTAAAGTGTGAGAAGTTTACATGAAACTGAGAAAAATTTACATGCTGCTTGCCAACCCAGTGTTAGAATTCTTTACCCATTTATTTTTAAATACACACACACACACACACACACACACACACACACACACGTTATGTATATGCACTGAGTGGTCAGATTATTATGATCTCTGAACGCATAATAATCTGGCGTGCATGTGTGTGTGTATGTATGTATATGTGTGTGTATATATATACACACACACACACACATATATATGTATGTGTATATATATATACGTATGTATATATATGTGTGTGTGTATATATATACATATATATGTATGTATGTATATATATGTGTGTGTGTATATATATATATATATATGTGTGTATGAGGCCCGGTGCATGAATTTGTGCATGGGTGGGGTCTGGCCAGCCTGGCCAGGGGAGGGGACATGGGCGGTTGGCCGGCCTACCTGCTGGTTGAACTCCTGGTCGAGGGGACAATTTGCATATTAGCCTTTTATTATATAGGATTATATAGGATATACACTGAGTGGCCAGATTATTATGCTTTCAGAGATCATAATAATCTGGCTACTCAGTGTATATTATTGATTTTTAGAGAGAGGGAAGGGAGAGGGAGATAAAGAAACCTTGATGAGAGAGAAACATCATCTATCGACTGCCTCCTGCACGTCCGCTGCTGGGGAACCAAGCCTGCAGCCCTGGTATGTGCCCTGACCAGGAATCGAACCAGTGACCTCTTGGTTCATGGGTTGATGCTCAACGACGGAGTAATACCAGCCAGGCTACTCGTTATTAAATATTTGTCACTTTTAGCTTCTTATATTTGCTCTAGACAATTTGTTAGCTAGCCAAACAACTTTAAAAAAATTGATTTTTAGAGAAACATCTATTTGTTCATTCATTGATTTTTTTTTTTCCTTGTGCAGGAGCCATGCTAATCTTCTCTGTGCCGTTCCAATTTTAGTATATTTGCTGCCAAAGTGAGCACTCATTGATTGTTTCTTGTATGCGCCCTGACTGGGGATTGAACCCACAACTCTGGCGTATAGGTATGACACCAACTGAGCAACCCAGCCAGGGCCTAGTCAAACACTTTTGCTCACTTAAATTATTTCCACAAATACTTCCTAATTCATTATTTTGAGGACACTATTAAGTTTCTACATGTCTAGCCAACCTATTATTAAACTACAGAAGTTTTCTTCCGATTCAACCCTCACCCCTCAGAAATACATTCTGTTTAACCAAATGGAACAAAGAAAACTTAACTTTCCGAGTGGTGACACTAACATGCTGTTTGGTTCACAAATGATGCGTGGGGGTGAATGAAATGACCAATTTATAAACACATAAAAATAACCAAACTCCTAGCTGGAGTGACTCAGTGGTTGAGCATCATCCCGTGCACTTAAAAGTTGATGGTCTGATTCCGGCCGGGCACATACCTGGGCTGCAATTGGGGCACATATGAAAGGCAACCAGTTGATGTTTCTCTCTCACATCAATGTTTCTCTCTCTCTCTTTCTAAGCATTGTCCTTGGGGGGAAAAAAACAAAAAACAACAGACCAACCAAAAAGATTGAAACAAAACACACAATATGAGTTGTATAAAATAAAGTTACAATTTGGTAAGAAATTTCAGTTTCAAGCAATTTCCCCAACTAATTTAGTTAATAAGAAAACCCAATAACCAGACCATCATATTTTCAACCATGCCATTTAACCTGTCACCATTAATATATACGATAAATGTATCATGCTGATATATTAAACACGAGAGAACATTAAAACACTGCCAAGAGAAGAAAAAAAGAATATAAAGATATCAAACTGCTCAAGTCTTGTTAAAGTATTAAGATGTGAAACCTGAAACTTTCTTAAATTATTTAAACAGATACTTCAAGACTTCCTTTCTATAACAATGCAATGGCAAGTATCAAATGCAAAGAACTGCAATACCCAACCACCAATATTACCCAAATACTGGAGTACCATCACTGGGATATACCTCAAAGAATAGAATTATTACCCTGGCTGGGCAGTTAACTAGAGCATCGTCCCCATATGCCAAGGTTGTGGGTGCTATCCCCTGTCAGGGCACATGCAGGAATCAACCAATGAATGCATAAATGGAACAACAAAGCGATGTTTCTCTCTCCCACTTCCTCTCTCTCAAAACACACACACACACACACACACACACACAGTAATCAACTCAAGATGATTTTATTCTTCCTCGGTACTTCTGGCTCCTTTTCAGTATACTTAGACATGCAGGAGACTACCAATATTATCAATTAGCAACAGATATAATAATTTTAAACCTCAGTTTGGTTTCCTCTTTTATTCAAGGTACTTCTTATTTATGTTATTCTAGATAAAAGATGTTTTACATTTTTCTTAAGGTTGAAAGATGAAGAACTGTAAGAATACTATGTAATACAATAAAAGCAATATATATATTGCTACTACATATTTCAACAATATCATTATATTAACAGATATGATCAAGAGTTTGATTATACTTTCAAAGTATGTACTTACCTATTAAAAAGCAAAACAGTGATGTGAAGGATAATATCACTATCACTGGACACTGTTGGCTTCATTGTCTGAATATATCTGAGGGCTTGTCTGTGCTCACCCTGACTCATAAAGGCTTGAATAATCTTTGAATGCTGCCATGAGAAAGGTTTTGCAGTAGCTGGATGAAACAGAAGATCCAAACCATTCTGCAAAAAATGACATGAAAACTGGTAAATACAAATATATGCTTTGCATTTATACAAAGTAGCACACCTTTAACAAGACAGGCAATACTAAAGCCACAAAAATCAAGATAAAACCAGTGTAAATGTCAACTTACGGTATACTTTATTTTAAATAAAAGCCTTATCAAAAACCTCATGCTTTTGAGACCTCATTATACAATTATACAAAATTTTTCCATCACCAACTTCATATACAATACTAAATCCTGCCTTCTGTGGTCCCCCCGCTCTACTAAACATATTTCTAACATAACAATCACTCTATCTGCACTATTAGTAACTGTTATCTATTTGTTTCCTTCTCTAAGGAGTGAGAAACCTGGAGTTTTATCTTTGTACTAGAGGCCCGGTGCATGAAAATTCATGCACTGGAGGGGGTGGTCCCTCAGCCCGGCCTGCCCCCTCTCACAGTCCAGGGGCCCTCAGGGACAGGAGGCGAACTGGCAATCAGGGGAAGGCAATGCCCCTATCACACCTCTGCTGCTGCCACTGCCAGCAGCACAAGCCTCGGCCGGCCCTGGTTACCTGAGCCTCGGGCGGCCTTGGGCGGCTGGGCAGCCCTGGGTGGCTGGGGGCTGAGGGGACTGGAGGACTCCTGGGGCAGGCACCCCGGTGGGGCTGAGGAGACTGGGAGCCAATATCTTGTGGCTGTGGGTACCGCCCTCTTTATGAGGGTGTGATGGTCAATTAGCATATTCTCTTCTTATTGGCTGTGGGTGTCATTTTGTGAGGGTGTGACGGTCAATTAGCATAATGGCCTCTTTATTAGACAGGATTCTTACTGCCTAAGGTAGTGAAGGCATTATTTGAACTGACTTCTTAAATTACCTCTAGAAATAGATTCAATCATATCTTTAATATAAATTTTAATTATTATTTTAATAGTTTACAAAAGCTTTAATTCTAAGTGAACTAACAGACTCACCTCATAGTCATTATGATCGATCAGCCAAAATCCTTGAATAAGTTTAACCTGGTCCCAAGAAATGGCAAAGGCAGTTGGAAATGATTCAATTGAAGTATCTGTTTTGTTTGGAAATGAATACATAATATCAAGCAGCAAATAAATGGTCTTTTAAAAAGAGGGTTAAGGACAACAAACAAAAACTTCTACCTATATTTATAATAGGTAGCAACAGAATATAGCAGGAATGATTCTTGAAAGACTTTAGTTTTTAGAAAACCATTATGAATACCCAGCTAGGGGAAGTAGTTTTATTGTATGTGGGTATAAGTAATCACACACCAACTTCCTTCATTCTCAACAGGAAGTACCACCACAGAAAGGAAGAACTGAAGCATACTTGCTTCATGAAGTCAGTAGCTTAGAGTATTTAAGAAACAAAGTTATAAACAAATTCCAGTTAGCCAGCAAAACTTGGCAGCTTAAGCAAATGCATCAAGTGTCTTATAAACTACGAATAGAACTGCACGTTTTCGGATTAATAACTGACATTAGGTCAAAAACCTTACTGCAACAACCACAGGGCTCAACACAATGTCTAAGGTAATAATTAAGCTACCTTAAATGTATTCATATTCAGTATATAAGTTAACCTATTTGAGAATGACTACTTGCCAGTCATGTTTTAGAACTGCAGCTCTTAACTTTGGTAGTATCTCAGACAACACATTTGAGAATCTGATAAAAACACTGGACCCTATCCCCACAAAAATAAACATAAAACAAATTTGCATAATTTCAGGTTAACCACAGACCATCTGAACCCAACCCGCAGATCCTGGGTTAAGAAACCTTCCTTTTAAAAATATTCAAATGTGAAATTGAGATTGGATTAGATTGTGTATTAGTTCCTACTATTCTGAAATTTTGTAATTTAGTAATACATGAATGGTTTAATAAAAATTTTAAAGGATACAATAAAATGTTTGCTTGTTTCAGTAACGTTGTCTAGTAAGTATATGTCAAGTAGTGCCTATAAAAGAGATAAAAAATTCAGTGCATTTTATATACCCACTAGAGGCCCGATGCACGAAATTCGTGCAAGAGTAGGCCTTCCTTCCCCCGCTGCCAGCACCGGCTTCCCTCTGGCACTCAAGACCTGGGCTTCCCTCGCCCAGGAGGACATCTGGTCTAATTAGCATATTACGCTTTTATTATTATAGACTTATTCACACTCCTTGTTTTTCCCCAGACTGTGCCAGGTGTGAAACTCAGTTACGCATACCTCCCTCCCCACAACTTTGGGAACTCTTAAGTGATACCATGTTATTGCAAACCTACATGTAGACTAGGAGGAGGATATTTTCCTGTGCCTCCTTCATCTCGTTTCCACAACTTCTCAACTCGATCTCCTAACTGAGAAACCATTCCATCGATCATCAAGTAATCAGAGTTCCATTTCCCACTGCAATAAGGGCAACATTAAAGATTATTTAATATTAGTGGTAATTATTATCAAAACAATAGCATTAAATTCTTAAAAGCAATGATCCCATTTATCAAAGGGAGAGAGTTGGGAAGCGGGAGGGGGGAGAGGAAATAAGGGGAAAAAAACAAAGTCGTCCAAGTGCTGAAATGCAACTGTTAATGGAAAGAATGTAAAATAACTGGTGACCTATTTTAATGCTTTTTTGATGAGTAGCAGCTTCCAGTTTTTTTTCTGAATAAGAATTCTCAGAAAAAACACATGTTTAAAATTATAGACTCTCCTCTAATAGTGAATGGTGGTAAATAGCTTTCTTTAGGAAATAATAAATAGCTATACTCAACTTCTCAAGTAAAAGTGTGACCATCAGGTCAAGGCAAACATTACAAAGAAAATAGTAATGTTGGTAACAAATTCTGAGAATTCCACCCATTTAATCATTTTATAACATGGTGAATTCTGTTCTATTTCAGAAGGCTTTTTGACTTCTTACAGAAGAAATTTCTAAAATGTTGTTTGAAGGTTCTGGATGTACTATACCTTGATAAAAGCTCACACTTCTGCCGACGACTGGTGTAGTAGTTCTGAATTACAGGGTAGTTGTAGCATAACCTTGACAACTGCACAGCATCATCTAGATTTTTTTTTTAAGAGTTGGAGAAAAAGCTAGTAATATTTCCAAAATATCCCAACAATACTTAGATTACTCACATTGATATTTTACTGTAATTTTATATTGTTGTTTAATTTGTAGGCTTCCTAAATTTCAGTAATACTACCCATCCCTTTATTAACAGATGCACAAATGAGAAAACCAAGTCTCTCATAAACACCTGTAACAACAAGGATGCTAAGAGAATTATGAAAGAACAGATCAACAGCAATCATGGACAGTGAGAGAAGCAAGCTTAAATAAAATCTAATGCGAATCCTGGAAATGCAAAAAGTTAATAAGCTTTAGAAGTGTATTTTAAACAAATACAGCAAAAATCAAATTCTCTAATTCTTGATATTGGCATCAATCATTAGATAAAACAGGGGCGGGGAACGTCCGGCCTGCAGGCTGTATAAGACCTGGGAAATCATTTGGTCTGGCCCTGCCAGGGCATTAGGGATGAGTTAATTAAATGTTTGACCAAATATAGCAGGTTAAGTTTTAAGTTGATAATTTTGTATGGCCCATGAATGATGTTATAAATATCCACATAGCCCTTGGCAGAAAAAGGTTCCCCACCCCTGAGATAAAAGGAGGTATTTAAATGATGGTAAATATTCGCTGATAAACATATTAAAAGAACCCTTAAAATAAAAAAGACTGACAAATTAGATTGTAAGATGCTAAGTTCTATGGACCTAAATTATAGCTGATGATATTGAATCAACTTTCAGAAGCCATATTCTTTCAAATATTCTTTCCTTCAAAATGTTCTTTAACCCAATAAACATGTATGGAAAACCTGTGTATCAGGCATGGGGTGACGTACTGAAGATAAACAGAAAGAATGTAAGAAAAGAAGGTAAGAATAAAAGAAACATAAGTGAGGTGGTAGAAGAAAGAAAATGCAAAACATTAGGACACAACCACAAAATTATAAAGATTTCAGAATGTTTCAATTAATATTTATAGATTAAGTAAATATTTTACCTATGCCCTCTGGTAAAAGCCCAGAATGAGAGAACCAAAGAACCATTTGTGCATACTGACAGATGAGTTGCGAAACCATACACTTATTGGTTAGGTTCATACGACCTGTAAAGAAGAGTTAAACATCAGTTGTTTCAACTTCAACCACAAATGAAAAATCAAGACACTCAGAAGATTTAAAAATGAATTCTTTGGTAATTTTTAACGCTAAGTTAAAAATTAGCATGAACAAATAACTCACTAAAGTAGACTTTTAGGTATGCTTCTATCTCAGCTACACTTCCATTTACCTAATTTCAGAAGTCAAGTTTATACACTGGTACAAACTATACAGTATCATTAATATAGGTGGTTCACATCAGGCCTTTAAATAAAACTGACTGTTTTGCCCTGACCGGTTTGGCTCAGCGGATAGAGCGTCGGCCTGCGGACTGAAGGGTCCCGGGTTCGATTCCAGTCAAGGGCATGTACCTTGGTTGCGGGCACATCCCCAGTGGGAGGTGTGCAGAAGGCAGCTGACTGATGTTTCTCTCTCATTGATATTTCTAACTCTCTATCCTTCTCCCTTCCTCTTTGTGGAAAATCAAGAAAATATATTTAAAAAAATGGGAATAGTAGTAGTAGCTACTTTATTAAAAAAAAATGGAAAAAAAACCCACACCAAAAACCTGACTGTTTTGTTTAAATGGCAAAAAAGAAAACATTATAATGACCTCTGTGAATAAAACTTATGAATAATTTAAAAATGTGAAATTCTACTGTAAATATAATACCTTAATAGTCATTAGGTTTAAATCCAAAATTTCCCACACTTATTTAAGCATGGGCTCATGATACACCTAATAATAGCATTATGTAGCTTTTCATAAAAAACAAAACAAATAGCATTTGAGAAATAATGGCCTTTTTGCACAATGATCCATCTAAGACAGGAAATTTATTCTTTTAAGAAGTCTGTAAGTAAAATATAACAAAACGTTCATTTATATAAGATAAACAGCATACCTCTTTCTGTGATCTCTTGTGCCTCTGTTGCAAAACAGCTTAAGACTGTATTAAGATTGCTAAGAAGCAAATGGCATTGTTGAATAGACTGTATAGTCTGCGGATCAATGAAACGACAGGAACCATCAAATAATGGTGTACCTTTCAAGGATAAAATATACAATCAGTTTCGACACAATAAATCTGAAATAATTAAACTCACAACTGAAAACTTTCTCAAATTCCTACTGACCACAGAATTATTCTATACATTATGAGATTTACAAAGACGAGCTTGAAATGGCAAACGCCCTCAAGAAACCTAGAAGGGATAGACACAATAACTTTTTTTAAAATGTAAAATGAGGTAAGCAGAATGTGGAAAAGGTTACAGATTCAATAAAAATCAGTATATTCATTATTCTCCTTCAAATAAATCTTTCATGTCAGAAATGTTATGTACCATATTGTTTTGCAATTATTAAGAACTTCCACCTTTAGTCTTCAAAAGTTAGACATTAAAATTAAGACTCAGATAAAGACTTATTACAATAAAATTGCAGGCATGTTATAATTCATTGCAGACTCAGTTGTCCTTTCATTTTGAATTAAAGGTTGAATTTACAAATCCTTTGGGGGGAGTGTCTTAGTTGCTATTTGTTACATCTTTAGATAAGATTTAATTGCATTAACATTTACATATAATCGCATTTTACTATAAAATGTGTAATATTTGATATATCATTTAAAACAAATATCTGAATTCTAAAACCTTCCTTCCTTAAATCAAATTATTTGCTTTACGCCCTGACTGGGTAGCTCAATTGTTGTTGGTTAAGCATTGTTGCAATATGCCAAATTTTTGGTTTTGATCCCCATTCCAGGCATGTAGAAGAATCAACCAATGAATGCATAAATAAATGGAACAACAAATCAATCTCTCTCCCTCCCAGCTCTAAAAATCAATTTTAAAAACTTGGAAAAAATATACTTGCTTTACCTCTAATACATTTAGTATACTTATTTTTTATTTTAATTATTATTTTATCTAAAAAAGTAAATCTTCATTAACCATTAATGAAGCCCAAGGCAGTAAAAATGGCTGAGTTATTACCAAGTTCAACCCTGAAACACCACATGATGCTACAAGAATAATAAAGACACAGAATTTTATAAACTGAGTTGAATTTTTTTTTTACATAACTTACATTATCAATCCTGAAAACATTTTCTCCTGAAAAAAAGTATATTTTTACCCTTAATCTGAATTATCAGATTATTACTGAAATATTTAAAATTTTTTACTCCATGTTTATAGTTTTATGAGTATGCCCTAAAATACAATAGAACCCCATGTCTTCCTGTACAACTTTGATTTTAAAATTTTATTAAGAATTTTTAAAAATCCACTTGTTCACTCATCGTAATAGAAATAAAAACATATACTTCTAAATAAACTTTAATTTTACTTTCACGTACAGAGCAATCATTTCTGCATTAATTGGGCATAATGGGTTTTTAATATTCACAGATACCTAAAAACTCAAAGTGTACAACTATCAAGAAGGAAAATGACCTGGCATGCCTGATAATGACATCTGTTAGAAAACAAATAATGAGCTTTTACCCTATTTAGTTTCTTTATGCTCACAAATACTTTAAACAGAAAAGGAATAAGTAGAGGAGCTTCTGAGGTTAGCTCGCATATTCTCTTTAATCATAAGCAATTTTGTAAATTAAACTCTGAAGATCAAAAGATGCACAAGATATAATTTTTAAACTTGCCAATATGGACATAATAACATGTTGCCAGTTTAAAAATCTGTTGCAAAATCTTTGTCAAAAAATAACTGTCACTCTAAACTAAAAAGGAAGTTTTCTTCTGGGCCTTCTTTAAGAACTTATAACTTCAAGATGATTAAACTGTTGTTACATACTTAAAAAATAAATGATTAATTTTTCAGTATAGTACTTACATAGTCTGTCAAATTCCTCTTTTGTGAGAACCACTTTATTCCATGTCCATTCAAGAACAAAGCGCAAATTAGCAGCAGAATTTGGTTGTTCTAATTTGTAAATATAAAAGAAAAAATAAAGTATGATTATTAATTAGAAACAAAAAGGAGTAACTTTTTAGTGGAGAAACCTGACAGAAAACCGCCCTTACCAAGTGAGCAAGGTAAGTATCAACAATAGAGAAACTAGTATCATGTATCCTTCTGCGTGCAGTACATCTGTTATGTGAAATTGTAAAATCTGAATCTAATCATGAGGAAAGATCAATAAACACAAACTGAAAAGCAATCTACAAAACAACAGGGTTATATTTTTTAAAAATACCAATTTTTGGAAAGAGAACGGCTTATACCAACTTTAGAGATTAAAAAGACATGAAAATTGCCCTAGCTGGTGGCTTAGGTAGTTGGAGTGTCCTCCTGTACATCAAAAGGTTGGGGCTCGATTCCCAGTCAGGCATGTACAGGAGGCAACTGACTGATGTTCTCTTTCACATCTATGTTTCTCTCTCTCCCCCTCCTCTCTTAAAAAAAAAAAAAAATAGTCAATTAAAAAAACATGTCCTCAGGTGAGGATTAAAACACACACACACACACACAAAACCTGCATTTCTTAAATAAAAAAATAAATAAAAATACATGAAAATTAAATAAATATATACAAATTCTGGATTTCCCCTGCCCAAAAGTGCTACAAAGGATCTTATTGGGACAATTACTGAGATTCCAATGTCTGTAGATTAGATAATGGCATATTATCAATGTTAATTTTCATGATTTTTATAGTTGCAAAGTGGTTTTTTTAAGTGAGTGTCCTTGTTCTTAGAAGGAAATAATATTGAATTATTTGTGGGTAAAGAAGCACCATGTCTTCAACTTATTCTCAAATGTTTTAAGAGTGAGAGTGATACACACAACTTGGATAAGTCTCCAAAGAATTTGCTGAGTGAGAAAGAGTCAATCCCAGAAGGTTGCATACTGTATGATTCCATTTATGAGCATTTTTTAAATGACAAAATTATAAAGAATGGATTAGTGATTGTCAGGGGTTAGGGATGTGGCTATAAAAGGGCAACATGGGGGATCCTAATTTGAAGTTGTAGTAGAGGTTTGCCAGATTTTATCATTGGGGTGGCAGTGGCGGGTGGGGGCAGAGTACACAGGCTCTCTCTATACTATGTCTTATAATCGTGTAACTATATGTGTATCTACAAATAGCTCCAAATGAAGTTTAACTAACCACCCCCACAAAAAGCGAGTTGATAATTTTAAAAATAAAAAAGTAATTTTCCATTAAAAATAATAATCTTACCATCCAGTATCCACCTCCTGATATATCCAGTCAAAAGTCCCAGGGAACTTGTGTGGATTGCTGCTGACAATACAGCTTTTAATTGTTCTTCCTACACCATGCATTAAAAAAAGTAGGAAGAAATTAAATGATAAGAAAGGCTATGTGATCACACACTGCTGGTGGGAATATAAAATGATAAAGCCCACTTTGGAAAACAATCTGGTAGTTCCTCACAATCAAAATTACCATATGACCCAGCAATTCCACACCTACGTACACACGCAAGAGAAATGAAAACACGTGACTACATAAGAACTCTATAGGAAGCAACGTTATTCCTGATAGCCAAAAACTGTCCATCACCTGAAGAAAATAATTTCAAAAATGAGGTATACGCAGTACAGTGAAATATTAGCCAGCCATAAAATGGAATGAAGTACTGATACAGGCTACAGGATAGATGAACCTTGAAAATACTGTGCTCAGTTAAAGAAGCCAGTCACAAAATGCCGTATTATTAAGATTCAATTTATAGAACAGCCGGTGTGGCTCAGTGGTTGAGTGTCAACCTATGGACCAGGTCATGATTTAATTCCTGGTCAGGGCACATGCCCGGGTTGCAGGCTTGAACCCCAGTAGGGCACATATAGGAGGCAATGATTGATGTTTCTCTCCTCTCAAAAATCAATAAAAACATATCCTCGGGTGAGGATTAAAAAAAAAAATCATCTCACCTGACTTAAACTGGAAGGCTGCATGTCAATAAGTCTTGGTGAGAGAAGGCCAGCCATAAGACATCGATTATAACCATCAGAAATAACTTCATTGATAAATGGTCCTGATTTCTTTAAAAAGGTCAAAGTCTGAAACAGATTGATCAATAATATATCAATTAATACTCAATTCAAATAACCAAATTTAAGAATACGTAATAAACTCATTATCCCACTTTCAGACTTAACATTTTGAATAAAACTAAAAACACTGAAATGGAAATTGTGGAAGACTACATTTTTGTACTTCTTTCAAGGAAAAGGGTTTTTGTAGGTTCTTGAGCTAAATCAATGCTTTGTAATTATAAATAATATTGCAGCTTATATGTTTTTATGAAAGATACCCATCACCTTCTCTAAAGCTGATAGACTCGATGACAGCTCTTTATGAACACAAACACACACACAATACCCTGCAGTTTATTCCCTTGGTCTAACATACAAAAGACCTGAAATGAAGTATAAATATGGCATTCATCTACATCTATGTGATTATGAGTTAAAAGGTTTGTCATTTGTTGTTTTCCTAGAAAAGTATTTTTCAACAGATAGTCATCATCCGCTCTGTGCTAGGCACTGTACCACTGTGCTAGGTACCTCTTTGCATTACTTTATTTATTCAAAAGCTTTCTGGAGAAAGGAGAATTCAGAAAGGATAAAAAGGGACATGGTAAGACAATGACCTTCTTTGAGCTTTTCCTTGGGATTCAAGTAGCTAACATCCACAGAAAGCTGCTAAAAACATCCCAATACGTCTCATTAACCTAGCAGAATCTACCATCAAGTTTAAATCCATGATCTGACTTGAGTTCAGTAAGAAACACTGTCCACATTGTCAGCTGTTACCTACCTCCTTCTGAAAGCCAGTACAAGTTATATGAACAACTCCTGAGTTTAACAAACAAGTGGCATCTAAAAAAAAAAAGATTTTAAAAAACCACTTAAGTATTATATTTGAGATGGCATTGATACAACAGAATTTCTCTTAACAGACTGCTAGCCAAAGTATCAAATTATTATACACAATAAATTTTAAAATATTTTTCCAAGTATTTCCAAACTTTATCAAAAATGATACCAAACTATCACAAATGCAGTAAGCGTGAAATATTTAATATTTTCTAGCAAATTCAAAACTGTGATTTCTTTAAACTATGTATTACGTTTCTCATATACATGTATATTTATTTTCTAAGTTATCCATATATTAGCTGACAATTATATATGAATAGATAATACTATGCACATATGTTAAACATAAACACACACACACATACTCTTGCATGTTATTTTTCTCAAAGGGTAATGTTAAGGAAATACATACCAAAGTTATAGGAACTTGGGTTAAAAAACTGCTCAGGAGGCGAGTATGAAGGAGCAAGTCCTCGACTTAAACTTCTCTCGTGGACTAATATATCCAAGATGTAATGTGGAGAAGCCATATTTACAACAGAATCCAGTGACCACAATGCAAAATAAGAGCAAGTATGTAGAGATTCTCCTGATCTAAAAGAAAATTTTACAAATTATTAAGTCACTGAACTGCTACAGATACAAATACCAAGAGAGAGAGAGAAGCATACCTTAATGAATCTGGCATTTGTGCATGATACCAACGATTTATGTCAAAAATCCCCAAATATATAGAAGGCTTTCCTTGTCCATATATATTCACTTGCCAGGTGAAGACTGAAACACTAGTGTCAGGAGACAGAGCTAAAAGGAAAAGATAATTTTAAAAAACAGAATAACTCAAAGTAAAATCTCCCAAATAATACTGAGATTTTTCTGATAAATCTGTATTTGATTTAATTTGCCAAAACATACTTCTATCATGCATTTTATAAGTAGAGATTTACTCACCTTTATCTTAACTGTTTTTATATTTTAAGAACACCTTATTAAAAACTGATCAGGAAAGTTATATTCTGACTTATTTTCAGTTATCACCTTGGCAACTTTGAGGTATCAGAGGTAGAAAACAGAAAATGATCTGAATGAGTATCTCCCAAGAATGGTGCATAGCTGGTACCAGAGAATATCAACACCCAAAGTGGATGCCTTTAGGTCTTAGAGCTTAATTCTTACAGGAATTTTGGTTGAGAAGGACTGATCTAGTAAATGCATAAGTCAAACAACAAATCGATATTACTTTCTCTCTAAAATCGATTAAAAAAAAAAAAAGATAAATCTTAAGTCAAGCATTCACATGTCATATAAGAGAACTTTTAACTAACCTTCACTACTCATGCCTTCCTCTCTGTCACCATGAGATCGAAATTTCTCTATACTCTGGCATCCCAACAGTTTGGTATTACTAGTCTGTCCCCTCAAAGGAAACATGCCACATGTGAGGTCCAGTGTATATCTTTCTTCACAGTACTCCAACCCCTGAAAAATAAAGTGTACAAAAATCCTTATCTTAATAGGATTCTAAGCAAAAAGACATTCTAAAATTAAATGTTTTCTAAATTTAAAGATTTTTCACAAAGAAAACAAACAAACCAAAAAAAGTTAAACTCTGAAGAGAAAGTATTATGGAAAGGAGCTCTAAAATTTTATATAGCACAAAGATATTTATCAAATAAAAGGCTAATTTTAGTCTCTCAAAAGTAATTACCAATACATTTTTTGAAGCTGTTATCAAACATGAGAACCTTCATGTACTACTGGTTGGAGTGTAAATTGGACTAACCACTGAAATTATATATACACATACTCTGGGCCAGCAAACTTACTCTTGTATTCTCAATGAAAATCTTGCTCTAGAATAGGTTTTTGCTCATCAATCCCTTTAAGAATCTGAAAAAAGCTGTGAAACTTTCCCCCCAAAATGCATAATCAGTAGAATGCCACACATCATTCAGGGGCCCATCCCCATCCCTGCAAACACTAGGTTTAGAAAGCCTGCTCTGGAGAATGGAATGTGAGGGTTGACCAAATATGGCTATTAGCAGCACCCCACTCTTTCCTCAAGAATTCAGCCACAAAAAGTCATATGAAAGGCTAGATGCATTCATGCTCTTATACAATTGTCAGTGACAAGACTGTTTTAAAGTCACCCCATGGTTTACTGCTTGATATGTTAGAGCAGGGGTGGGAAACGTCTGGCCCGGCGTCATGTAAGTCCCCCAAAATCATTTGGTCTGGCTCTGCCAAGGCCTTAGGGATGAGTTAATTAAATGTTTGACCAAATATAGCAGGCCAGTTTTTAAGCTGATAATTTTGTATGGCCCTCGAATGATGTTATAAATATCCAAATGGCCCTGGGCAGGAAAAAGGTTTCCCACCCCTGTGTTAAGAGCATCAATGTGGGATTATTTTTCCTGGGTACCATTTAGGCTACAAGCTTTAGTTCTGTCCAATTCCCTCCTTTTAGAGCAAAGTGATACCTGGAGTGCTAAGAGAGCTACCTTGGTAAAACAGCTGGTGTCCTGATCCCTAATGTAATACTTCTCCCATTATATTGTGAATACAGTATTAACTCACATATAAGAGTAACTTTTTAATATCTTATTGTCTTAAAAGAAAGACTTAAAATACGTGATCAGTGAACAAAATGGTAATAAGAAGCCATATTACCATTACATTTACCTCATATAAGATTTGTCCTGATGCCAAACACTTTCTATCCCCAAAGGCCAGCTGAAGCAGATGCAAACTCAGAACATCCCCTTCACTGAAAGAGAGAGATCAGCTTTTTCTTTAGTGTTTCTCCTAAGAAATACTAACAATCATATTAATTACACTAAGCATCTCTTACTGTCCACATCAGGTTAGTTTGAATACAATATTGAGTGCATATGATAAAACTAAGGTCACTGTGCCTGGCCAGTGTGGCTTAGTGGTTGAACGTCAACCTATGAACCAGGAGATCACAGTCTGAGTTCTGGTCAGGGCACATGCCCAGGTTGCGGGCTTAATCCCCAGTAGAGGGCATGCAGAAGGTAGCTGATAAATGATTCTCTCTCATCGTGGATGTTTCTATCTCTATCTCCCTTCCTCTCTGAATCAATGAAAATATATTAAAAAAAAAAAAAAAGAAAGGAACTGCCGTTTGACCCAACGATCCCACTTCTAGGAACATATCCTATGAATTCTGAAACACCAATCAGAAAGAATATTTGCACCTCTATGTTCATAGCAGCATTATTTACAATAGCTAAGATCTGGAAACAGCCTAAGTGCCCATTAGTAGATGAGTGGAACAAAAAAGCTGCGATACATTTACACAGTGGAATATTATGTGGCTATACAAAAGAAGGAACTCTTACCCTTTGTAACAGCATGGATGGACCTGGAGAGTATTATGCTAAGTGAAATAAGCCAGTCAGAGAAAGACAAATACATGCTCTCGGTTATATGTGGAATTTAATGAACAAAATAAACTGATGAACAAAACAGGTCCAGAGGCATGGGTCCATGGAACAGAATGACATATCTCAGAGGGGAAGGGTATGGAGAGGACGGGAAGAGATGAACCAAAGAACATATATGCATATATGCACAGCCCATGGACACAGACAATAGTGTGGGAAGGCCTGTTGTGGGGCAGAGGCTGAGTAGAGAGGGGCAAAGGGGGAGGAATGGGAGACATCTGTAATATTGTCAACGATCAAAATAAACATAATGCCCTCTCATTCCTTACCACACAAAGCCTTCACAAGGCACATTTCTCAATGCTGTTCGCCCACATTACACTCAGATGAATGGAAATATGAATTTGATCCAAATGAGGGGCATCTCAATAGATATCTCTGTATTTTCTCCAGGATTGACAAATTTCAAAAATGGCAAATCATTTTTTCATTCATTGCCTTATTACTACAGTGTAAGGTTAAGACAAAACCTCAAACGTGGGGACATCGAAAACAAAAACCCAAATGGTCCACAATGCAGGTACATAAAATCTAAGATAGAATAGAACTTGGGAAGAGAAAGTACTGGAATCAGTAAGTTATCAAGATCAAGGCATTTATACCACAAACTTTAATTTCACAGATCATCAAAGAAAGAACTAAATACCTAAGAAAAACATTTAAAAATCAGTACTGAATAACTGTTCTAGCACTGGAAATGAACCAGTTAGAAATTAAATTGAAAAGAAAGATCTGTCCATAGCTGTACTTAGAACATTAGAGCTTATGACAGGGAAAAGTCAATCCTAAAAATATACTGCAAAAGGCAAATAGGACTAGAAAACAGTAGGGATAAATAAAAATGAGAGAGGCATACAAAACAATGAGGAAAAAGGAATGAGATTATGAAGAGAAAAGATGTCTTACGAGAGGACACAGAAAGCCATAAAAATTGCCTATAGTAATAATAGGTTGCCTGCTCAGCTGAACTGGCTTACACTTTGAAATAACATTGAAACAACCAAGCAAGCACCATTTCTTCTCAATGATATATGAGAATTATTTAAACTTGTAGAAATAATCATTTAACTTTTTTAATCATTTCAACTATCACTAATTCATGAATTATGTTGCTTTCACTAAAAAGAGACAACATAGTACAAAGTAAAAGCTGTCCAAAGAAATTAATTGCTGCTCCATTTTTGACAAATATTTTTAAAAACACATGTATCACACTGACCTATCTTGTGTAGACTGAACAGCCCACAAGTAACAGCAATTACGAGGATCATTCTCAGGTTCTTGAAAAGTAACAGCATATACGGGAACCCTTCCACCTTCCAATTGTGTGTAGTATCTGTAAGAGGCACAAAAATTAGTATACTTCATACTTTAAATTATAACTATGTTAAAGAAGGTGCCTCGATGTAAGAATTTGAGTTAGAGCATCTACTGTTCATACAACCATCTTCAAAAGTACACAGGAGCCCAGGCTGGTTTGGCTCAGTGGTTAGAGCGTCGGCCTGCAGACCAAAGGGTCCCAGGTTTGATTCCGGTTGGAGGCACATGCCCAGGTTGTGGGCGATCCCTAGTGGTGGGCATGCAGGAGGCAGCCGATCAATGATTCTCTCTCATCATTGATGTTTCTCTCTCTCTCTCTGAAATCAATAAATGTATATTTAAAAAAAAAAAAGTACACAGCGTAGCCCTGGCCAGTGTTGTGCTCAGGGTTTAGAGGATCCATCTGTGCACCAAAGAGTTGCAGGTTTGATTCCCCATTAAGGGCATGTACCTGGGTTACAGGTTTGATCCCCAGCCCATTGGGTCAGGTGCGGGAGGCAATCAATCAGTGCGTCTTTCTCACATTGATGTCTATCTCTCTCTCCTCTCCTTTCCACTCACTCAAAAAAAAAAAAAAAAAAATCAATGGAAAAATATCCTCAGGTGAGGATTAACAACAAAAAATACACAGGGTACAAGACATCAAGACAATGAGCATGAAAAAAAAAAAAAGACAACGAGCATGGCATCCAACCCCAGGTAGAACTGGGAAGGGTTAAAATTAATAAAGCATAGAATACATGTATGGGTCAACTAGTCCTCCCAGTACATATAAATATATGCCACTATGTACTGCTCCCCAATAAGAGGTACTCTCTCGAGAGATGAAATACTGCCACAACACTCCATTTCTTCAGCTGCATGGATTTAAGCATCAGATCCACTATGTTTGCTACCTCCCCTCAATAAAGGAGTACTTCCCTCAATAAAGGGTTAGTTAATTCCTCGGCAATTTTAACATCATAAAAGTATCAACATAAAGAGAAAGTACTGGAATCAGTGAGTACTGGAATTATATTTGGACAAAGTTTTTCACAG
This sequence comes from Plecotus auritus, assembly GCF_963455305.1. NCBI lineage: Eukaryota > Metazoa > Chordata > Mammalia > Chiroptera > Vespertilionidae > Plecotus > Plecotus auritus. The sequence goes on from NC_137780.1 coordinate 15,793,943, forward strand.
CATGCAATTTTAAAACACAGCATTTTAGAACAGATTTTTAAAAAGTCTTTGCTTTTCTGTCTACTGGGAACAACTACTTTACAAATATTTATACATATGGTTATAAAGAAAAGTACTTCTGAAAGAATTCATACGATATAAATATCTTTAGAGTCATGCTTTATTAGCAAATTTAACACCTTTTTTGAAATGCCTTTTAAAATATACACCGAATCAACCCAAATTCATGTGCTAAGCCATTCCTTTATCGTCATGAATTAATACAATGAAAAATTATTCATAGTCACTCTATTATTAATTTGTCCTACTATTTTCCCCATAAGCTAATTTTCACATATTAATAGGGTACAAGTTATACTAAGAAAGAAACTGCCAAAAATCAAATCAGAGAAAAGTTATCCTTACTCTCTTTTCATGCTTTTCATATTCCAGAGTGCTAGGTAGCCATCAGAAAACCCTACAGCAAGCTGATTGGTCCTGTTTATGTAACTAAGAGTTGAAACTGCTGTTCCTGATGGGCTTACTAATTGGAAACACAGATGGCGTCCTTCTCCAATTGCACGTTCTCTGATGTGAGGTACTTCGGCTGGAATACCAGCGAGAACTTCAAGGTCTAAAAAAAAAAGTGAGATTAACAAACTATGAACAGCGTAAAACAAATGTGTCACCCATTATTCAAGCAGAAATTGAAGACTACTGGGGTAAATAGGAAGAGGAAGGATCATGCGGTCATCATCTGACCCCCCTGGTCACTAAATGTGAAACAAGAGGCCATGTGCCTCCGGATGGGATACAGTATGAAGTACCCAGCATTTATGATGCAGCCTTGTCAAATGTTAAGTCTGAATCTAATCAGAGAGAGCTTAGATTTGCGGAAAATATAAAATGTAAATGATACCACATGAAACAAACAGATAATTTCAAATGTGGAGCATTACACCACGCAACTTCTTCAGCAAGTGACTGGAGAGAGAGAGGACTGCTCTACCGTCAAGGAAACATGAGAGATGTCAAGTGAAATGTGTGGACCTTGTCTGTATCCTGACTCAATCTAAATGCAAAAAGGTGCTTTAGAGACAATCACAGGAATCTGATTATTCGACTATATACCAGCAATTTCAACCTTTTTCATCTCATAGCACACATAAATTAACCACTAAAATTCTGCAGCACACCAAAAAACATGTTTTTTGGTGATCTGGAAATAAAAGGCATAATTTGATCCACTCACACTGGATGGCTACTGTCCTGTTGGCTGTTTTTTATTTGATAATCTAAGGGGAGAAAGGTCAGTGCCCGTGACTAGTCAGGTAGTGCATGTTTGAAAAATCCTTACAGCACACCAGTGAAAATCACTAAACTATACCAAGGAGTTAATTGATATGTTGTTATGAGTGGTAATGACATCATGATTATGCAGTAACATAACCATTACTTGCTTTGAATTAATGCAGAGGAAATGAGAGAAAGGGGAGTGAAAGAAAATGGATGCACATACAGTAAATTTTGAAAACTAACTTGAATTTAGGAGATGGATATGTGTGAATTCTTATATTCTGTTGCTTACTTGAAGATGATGGTAATCTTTAACAAAACAAAAATATTCAGGCCTGTATATTGATCTAACTATTATACAAGGGCAAATTCCCTCAATGCTATTATGAAGGGGTTATAAAATCATATTCCATTGTGCTCACTTCAGCAGCACATATACTAAAATTGGAACGACACAGAGATTAGCATGACCCTGAGCAAGAATGACACGCAAATTCGTGAAGCGTTCCACATTAAAAAAAAATTCATATCCCACTGTTCTTGAAGTTACCCTCCGGATCCCTACTGTTTCTGATTATTTTTTCAGAGAATAGTGATTAAATATTGCCAAAATATAATGTTTCATATAATAAAACACTGTAAACATCTATACTAATAAAAGGGTAATATGCTAATTAGACCTGGAGACCTTCCAGACAAAGCCATGGTGGCAGGGCTGAGGCAGGTTAGGGGCGATCAGGCTGGCAGGGGACGGAGGGAGGCAGTTGGGGGCGAGCAGGCAGGTGAGCAGTTATGAGCCAGCGGTCCCAGATTGTGAGAGGGATGTCTGACTGCCAGATTAGGCCCAATCCCTGCCTAAACCAGCAGTCGGACATCCCCCGAGGGGTCCCAGATTGGAGAGGGTACAGGCCAAGATGAGGGACACCCCCCCCCCCATGCACGAATTTCGTGCACTGGGCCACTAGTATTCAAGAAAATAAGGTAGACTCTACATGTACTGATGTGACAGAATATGTAAGAAATGCTGTTAGGTTTGGAAGAATTGCAGAACAGTATTTATGGTATGATAAATGTTAGGAACTTCATTTTCTTTATATGTATTTCAATAAAGTCTAAATAGTTGTAACCATAAGCTACATTTTTAAATAAAAAAATCAATTTTGCATTAAACTCCAAAACTCAATTTTTTGTGTGCTATAAAATTCAATGGTTTGGAGCGAAACCACGATGGCGGCATAGGTAAACACCTGAACTGCTGCCTCACACAACAATTTCAAAACTACAAGTAAAAGACAAAACGGACATCATCCAGAACCACAGGAAGGCTGGCTGAGTGGAAATTCTACAACTAGACAGGAAGAGAAAAGCACACTGAGACTCACAGGAGCCGCAGAAGGCAGAGGTACGGAGGCGTGCACGCAGAGAGGGCTAGCAACTGAGTGCACGGCTGTCTTTCTCAATTGGGAGGGAGACAAAAGCTCCTGACTGCTCTGAACTCCAGTTCTGGGCGAGACTCTGGGGACCCAGACTCATTCAGGGAGAAACTGGACTGTCTGGCAGCGGGCAAAACTCGAGGGCGGCTTTCTCTCAGAGGTGCTTGCAGCGATTACTAAGAGACACTGAGACAAAGGGGCCTCTTAGGGTAGGGCTGATGGGAAGCCACTGCTGTCTGCTCTGCCCTGAGACTCCGCCCCATCCAAGCTGAGTGCAGAGGCTTTTGCATATGAATGCCCTGGCCCTTTGCAATCTAAAATTACCTAACAAACTGCAGCTGGGTCAGAGAGACCCAGAACATCCAGAAGAAGGCCCAAGGCCCCGCAGCAGCTTGCTTTGCTTCACAGCTGGGCCTCATCTGGGCACCTCCAAAACCCAAACAAAGAAGAGGAATCTGCAGATCTCTCTGTAGCTCCTGCTAGGTGGCCTCAGGCAGAGGCTAAATTAGCACCTCCTTGGAGATCCAAGAGTCAGTGTACCCAGGGGTCAGAGTAGGACCATCCAGATTACAACTGCTCAGATCCATAAGGGACACACTCAGGGGGCAGACTCAGTGAGCACCAAAGCCCCACTGAAGCAAGTCTTGTCTCATAAGGGTGTCTCCAGCACAGAAGTTCTCCCAGCGTAGACACAGCTGATCCTCACAGCTGGCCTAGAGGTCAATTCCTCCCAGTGATACCAACAACAATCAAGGCTTAACTACAACAAGACTGTGCACACAGCCCACAAAGGGGTGCACCAAGAGTGTCCACCTCAGGTAACTGGGGAGGCTGAGCCACTGGGCCCTAGAGGACACCTAGCACACAAGGCCACTCTTATCAACTCAGGGAAGCAACCAAAATGCAGAGACAAAGAAAGAGGTCACAAATGAAAGAAATGGAGAAAAGCAAACGACTGAATATAGAGTTCAAAACCACGGTTATAAGGTTTTTCAAGAATTTTCTAGAAACTGCCGATAAATTTAGTGAGACCCTCGAGGATATGAAAAAGGACCAACTAGAAATTAAGCATAAACTGACTGAAATAAAAAATAATATACAGAGATCCAACAGCAGACTAGAGGATCGCAAGAATCAAGCCAAAGATTTGAAATACAAAAAAGCAAAAAACACTCAGCTGGAAAAGCAAAAAGAAAAAAGAATCCTAAAATATGAAGATAGTGTAAGGAGCCTCTGGGACAACTTTAAGCGTACCAACATCCGAATTTTCAGGGTGCCAGAAGAAGAGAGCGAGCAAGATACTGAAAACCTATTTGAAGAAATAATGAAAGAAATAGACTTACAAGTCCAGGAAGCACAGAGAACCTTAAACAAAATGAATCCAAAGAGGACCACACCAAGACACATCATAATTAAAATGCCAAGAGCAAAAGACAAAGAGAGAATATTAAAAGCAGCAAGAGAAAAACAGTTGATTACCTACAAGGGAGCACCCATACGACTGTCAGCTGATTTCTCAACAGAAACTATGCAGGCCAGACGGGCATGGCAAGAAATATTCAAAGTGATGAAAAGCAATAACCTACAACCAAGATTACTCTACCCAGCAAAGCTATCATTCAGAATTGAAGGGCAGATAAAGAGCTTCACAGATAAGAAAAAGCTAAAGGAGTTCATCACCACCAAACCAGGATTATATGAAATGCTGAAAGGTATTCTTTAAGAAGAGGAAGAAGAAGAAAAAGGTAAAGATAAAAATTATGAACAACAAATACATATCTATCAACAAGTGAATCTAAAAATCAAGTGAATAAAAAATCTGATGAACAGAATAAACTGGTGAATATAATAGAATCAGGGGCATAGAAAGGGAGTGGACTGACAATTCTCGGGGGGAAAGGGGTGTGAGGGGTGCGGGAAGAGACTGGACTAAAGTCGTACACCTATGGATGAGGATGGGGGGGGAGGGGTAATGGGGTGGGGTGGGAACCGGGTGGAGGGGAACTATGGGGGAGAAAAAGAGGAATAACTGTAATAATCTGACCAATAAAGATTAAAAAAATAAATAAAAATAAAAATATATTAAGAAAAAAAAATTCAATGGCTTGCCCTAACTGGTTTGGCTCAGTGGATAGAGCATCGGCCTGCAGACTGAAAGGTCCCAGGTTCAATTCTGGTTAAGGGCATGTACCTTGGTTGCAGGCACATCCCCAGTAGGGGTTGTGCAGAAGGCAGCTGATCGATGTTTCTCTCTCATTGATGTTTCTAACTCTCTATTCCTCTCCCTTCCTCTGTAAAAAATCAATTAAAATATTTTTAAAAAATTCAATGGCTTAGTAATTCTCATAAATGAGATATGTTTCTGACCTCTGATCACAATGCAGTTCAATTATAAAATTATCCTTGTGCTAAATTCAACTACTGATTGTTGCTTTCTGAAATAAAAGATGTTTTAACTCTGCCCAGCCAGGCGTGGCTCAGTGGTTGAGTGTTGACCTATGAACCAGGAGGTAACGGTTCAATTCCCAGTCAGGGCATATGCCTGGGTTGCTGGCTATATTCTCAGTGGGGGACCATGTAGGAGGCAACCAACCAATGATTCGCAACAATGATGTATCTCTTTCTCTCTCTCCCTTCCTCAGTGAAATTAATAAACAAATATTTTTTTAAAAAAGGTATTTTAACTCTATTTTGATCTAAAGTTTTAATTATGATACAAGCATTTTAATTAGCCTTACAGCTATATCATATACAAAACATACTCCAGAACAAAACTTTAAGACTATTTAATTCCTTTATCAATTTTCTATGAAGAACAGTTAAACCATTTCTAATATTCTACAAACTCATTTTTACTTACTATTCTTTTTGCTAATCAATTCTTTTCACTTAAACTTATTTTACAGATTTAAATTTAGTTCAAATGGTTAAGTTCCTCAGTCAATTTCTGGTCAAATTTTTGCCACTTGCAGTTTTATTACATACTGACAATTTTTATTAGTTATGCTCATAAACTGGGATAAAATAGTGATAAAATAGTTATTCTATTTCTATTTCTTAGCTGGTCCATAAAAGAACAGATGTGGCCCTAGCCAGTTTGGCTCAGTAGACAGTGAGGACTGAAGGGTCCCGGTTCAATTCCAGATGAGGGCATATGCCCAGTAGGGGGCGTGCAGGAGGCAGCCGATCAATGATTCCCTCTCATCATTCAAGTTTCTATCTCTCTCCCTCTCCCTTCCTCTCTGAAATCAATAAAAATATATTTTTTAAAAAAGAACAGATCTGCAATATTACAGCATGTTTTAAAAATCAAGACGGTGCCCAGCTGTTGTGGCTCAGTGGTTGCGTGTTGACCTATGAACCAGGAGGTCACGCACAATTGATTCTTAGTCAGGACACATGTGCAGGTTGCAGGCTCAATCCCCAATAGGGGGAATGCAGGAGGCAGCCAATCAATGATTCTCTTTGATCACTAATGTTTCTATCTCTCTCTCTGAAATCAATAAAAAATAAAATAAAATTCAAGGTCCTCAAAGGTCAAATGGTCCTTTTGGGAGAAACATTGATAGGTTGCCTCCAGTATGCACCCCTGACAAGGGATGGAACCCCAATCTATGTATGTGCCCTGACCAGGACAGGAATTGAACCAGCAACCTTTTGGTGTAGCATACAGGACAGCACTCTAACCAATTGAGCCACCTGGCCAGAGCCACAGGTGTTTGTTTTTCTGTTATTTTTGTTATTGTTAATCCTCAACCTAGAGTATTTTTCCACTGATTTCTAGATGGTAGAAGGAAGGCAGGAAAAGAGAGGGAGAAGGAAGGAGGGAGGGGGAGAAAGAAATAGAGAAAGAGAAACAACGTGAGACAAACACATTGGTTGCCTCCTGAACATGCCCCAACCAAGGCCAGAAATCGAACTCAGGTATGTGCCCTTGACTGGAAATTGAACCTACTACCTTCTGGTGTGAAGGCCGAAGCTCTAACCACTGAACACACCAGGGAGGGCAGGGCCACACATTATTAAAAGTTTTTAAGTTACTTCCCCTCCCTACATAAACCAATTAGGAGTCCCATAAATTTAAAAGATGAAAAATATGCCAAAAACCTAAAAGCAATTGATAAAGTGTAAATTTATTAATATAAGCATTAATATTAAATAGAAAAAACTGCCTCTCTTCACTTTTTAATTTTTATTTGAGTAGCATTAGTTCTATTTTGGGATGTAAGGTATAACTTTCAATCACTCTGTTATTTCCTAGTGAATTATTTGTGTCTTGTCTTACCACAGGAACATAAACAGCATGCCAAAACACTGTTAGATCCTACCTGGATAAAAATAAAATCTTGATAAAGTTCAACATTTTATACCTTTAGTCCTTGTCTGGCATTTACTTGGTATTATTACAGTATATATCTGAAAATAAATAGATCAATATCCCTATCTTTCACTTTTTAAAAAAATATATTTTTATTGATTTCAGAGAGGAAGGGAGAGGGAAAGATGGAAACATCAATGATGAGAGAGACTCAATGATTGGCTGCCTCCTCCACACCCGCCACTGGGGATGGAGCCCACACCTGGGCATGTGCCCTTGGAATCGAACCATGACATCCTGGTTCACAGATTAACGCTCAATCACTGAACCACATGGGCTGGACCTTCTCTTTCAATACCTACTTTAGTATATAAATAGTTCATCAACAAAATAGACTAACATGCAAAAGGTATCAACAGTGCCCAAAACATTAAAACAATAGGTCCAAACAATGAAAGAAACAAAGATACATAAAGAAGTCTCTATATAAAATTTTTTTACTTGGAAAAACCCAATCCCTTATATCAGAATATTCTGGTGCTCAATTTTTGGTTTTAAGCAAAGAAATTACCTGATGCCTCCACTTCATTCTGACTGCATGTTAAGTCATCAAGACATAGGTCAATAAGAAGGATCTGTCCAACATTAGTTGCCACAGCTGCCACCCCAAAAAGCCATCGCAAACTTGGGTGCAAATGCTGAGTGCTTGCACTGGCTCCTCCATGATTAATTATAGGTTCAATAGCTATTACCTAGAAAGGAGAATACATGACTTGCTTTTCTTATACAAGGTGAGAAAATGCAATTAAAACATAATAAATTTTGAGGTTAAGGCAGGTTATTAGGTATAACAGACATTTTCAAACATAAAATCATAAATCTGCATCTGATACTTGTGAATCTGAATAACATAATTAAATCTTTCAATATAATAGTAATTATACCATTATTTCAATATATAAAAAATCATGCAGTTGAAATAACTGATGTTTATTGAGAATTTAATATAAGCCATACATTGTGCAAATTGGTTCATTTAATGTTCAGGATAACCCTTTGATATTGTATATAATTTTACCTGTTTAAAGATGCTTGGAAAGGTCAGTTGAATTATTCTAGTCACACATTCATTAAATAGAAAATTCAAATCTAAATTTTTCTCACTTTAAAGCTGTTAACCAGCTACTCTATGATTATATAGCTTCTTTTCTTAAGAGTAAAAATAAATCATTCCAGAAAATTTTACTGTTTACTCTTAAAAAATAAAAAGTCCTATTTAAGGCTTTACACAGTATGACGTGTAATGGTCTTTAAAGGGGTTATATTATGCCTGGCTAGTAGAGCATCAACCTATGAAGCGAGGTCACGGTTAGGTTCCTGGTCAGGGCACATGCCCAGGTTACAGGCACGATCCCCAGTAGGGGGCATTCAAGAGCCAGGTGATCAATGAGTCATCATTGATGTTTCTTTCCCTCTCCCTTCCTCTCTGAAATCAATAAAAATATATTTAAAAAAATAAAAGGGCTGTATTATAATGGACTTCACATAAAGTTTTAGCAGTGACTGAATCACTGGCATTTAACAAGGAATGAAATTACTTAAAATCATACTGTAGCTACATTACAGAATTATACCCCCCTTCATTCATGAGTTAAATCTTAAATATCTGTACCTAATAGTCCATATTTTATTTTCTACTTAGCTTTCCTTCTGTTTCCTATTAATTCAAATATTAATTAGGCATGATATATGACATAGTGTTAAGTATTTGGTGATTTCTACTATAATACTGACTAAAATTACTAGAAAAAAGAGAGAAAATTTGTTAATGATATAATGCATTAATGTAAAATCAAAGTTAAGTCTACAATTTTTTACCAGAGATAAAAGCCTGGTTCTATCTATATTTCATTAGCACACAAAATATTCCGTAGTGTTTCTAATTCTAAAAGCCGTAATTTCATGGACTATCTTCCTTTTCTATATCAGGAAGCGTATTTTCTTCCATTTCCTCAGCGAGGGGTGAGGAATCTGTCACAGCTTATTTTCCTCATATAAATGCTATATAAGTAATCAGTAATGCTACCTTATTTAATTTTAAACTTTTGGGGTTTTTAATATATTGATTTTAGAGAGAGGGAAGAAGGGGTGATAGCAGCCATCCACCCAACTGAGTATCAGGAACTTAGGTAAGTTCCTTCTCAATTACTCGTATCCAAATAATCAACAAGTCCTGTCCATGTTACCTCTGAGTGTATACTAAAGCTGTCCCTCCCTCTCTGTTTCTCCTGTCATTTCCGTGATTCAGTTCATCAGCCATTATTTACCTGAACTATTCCAGTCCAAAGAGCTTTTTACACTGGAGTTCTGCTTTAAACTTAAAATAACTCCACCACAGACTTTGGGAGGAAGCCCTAATTGCAAACAAGGTCATTCACATCTCCATCTTCACCATTACTAGCTCCCGCTTCCTACTTCCCCGCTCCCTGCAGCTATCTATATATATAAAAGGCTAATATGCAAAGTGCCCCTTGGGAGTTCGACCAGGAGTTCAATCGCTTGCTATGATGTGCACTGACCACCGGGGGTGGCGTGAAATGAAGGGAGGCCCTGGCTGGCAGCTGGAAGGCCCCAATCGGCCCTGATCACCAGCCAGGCATAGGTACCCTAGCCGTGTACGAATTTCATGCACCGGGCTTCTAGTTCTAAATAAGTCTCTTTTCCAAATGTACCATATACTATGACTTTTTACATTCTGGTCCCTTTGCCTGAAATGTCCAACCTTTTTGAGTAGAAATTATTCAGGTGTTCTCCATGCTCTAAATGGTTGAATTTATGAAAATACTTACTATATTTATGCTGTAATCTTATCATCAGCCTTCTATTAGACTACAAGATTTTAGATAGCATGAACCAAGTTCAATTCATCTATTTGTCCTCAAAATCTAGCAAATAGCTTGATTTATAGTAAGCACTCAATGAAATTCTGCCTTAGAATTATCACCACTGGCAAGTACATATATAACACTATCAATTACTGCAGACCCTGCACACATTGGCCTACAAGGTCAGTTTCCTCAACTATTTTGTCATTAAGTTCCCTTTTAACTTTAAAAACTCTATTCTACCACTATATACATACACACATTTTTATGTATATCTCAGTATATACTTTTCCACGCCAGGTATAGGAAGAACTCTATTATTCCATAACTTTATATTTGTGGATGTGTGTGCATTCGTTAAGTGTATACAGGTTCTCTTCATGTATGAAACCTGAACAAACCAAATTCAAAGTACGTCTATAATTACTACCTGGTGAAATGTCTGGCATGTGGAGGGCATATATAGACTACAGTTAAGAAATGGTGATTAGAAATGAGTCCACTATTTAAATACATTCCTCAAATCTTAAATAATAACAAAGACATGTTTTCCATATTGCTCCAAGACTATGTAGTTGATTCTTGAACAACACAGGTTTGAACTACACAGATCCACTTACACGTGGATTTCTTTTCATAGTATATTCAGTACTATAAATGTATTTTCTCTTCCTTTTGATTTTCTTTTTTTTTTCTCTAGCTTACACTATTGTAAGAATACAGTATATAAAACATAATATACAAAGTATGTGTTAATTGTATCAGTAAGGCTTCTAGTCAACGGTAGGCTATTAAGTTTTGGGGAGTCAAAAGTTATGCACAGCCAAAACCGGTTTGGCTCAGTGGATAGAGCGTCGGCCTGCGGACTCAAGGGTCCCAGGTTCGATTCCGGTCAAGGGCATGTACCCTGGTTGCGGGCACATCCCCAACAGGGGGCGTGCAAGAGGCAGCTGATCGATGTTTCTCTCATCGATGTTTCTAACTCTCTATCCCTCTTCCTTCCTCTCTGTAAAAAATCAATAAAAAAAAAAAAAAAAAAAAAAAAAAAGTTATGCACAGATTTTCACCTGTGCGAGGGGGCGGGAAGGATCAGTGCGTCTAACCCCTGCATTGTTCAAGGGCCAACTGTAGCCTCAAACAAAACGGGGGGAAAAGCCAAAGTGATAAATATTTTTATAAACTTTTTTATTTTGAACTTTTAAATGAAAAATAGCACACTTCCATGAAAGTAAACCAATTGGAAGTACACTGAGTACACGCACCATTGACACTGTCATCAGCAGGGGCTCAGTTCTGAAACAAGATGTCCACACGTCTTACACAGTACCTACCCTTCCAGGAAGAACGACTGCTTTAACCACTCGTGATATGCCCAGGTCGTAGAGACAGAGGACACTCCCTTCTGCATCTTCCAGTCCAATCAACAATCCACTTCTCTTCTGCCAAGAGAACTCTTTCACAGCGAGGATTATAGGTGACTCGTCACTCAGTCCACTGAATCTATATGCAGACAACCGCTCTCCTGTTATGGAGTGCACTACCTCAAGTTGTGGGCCACAAGTCAAGTAAGCAAGCCCATTTTTCGCTAGAAGAAAAAAAAAACAAAAATGTTGCTTATTTTAATATTGTATGTGCACAACAAAACTAAAAAATTGTATACATAATCTCTCTATATATAAAAGCCTAATATGCAAATTACCCCATGGGAGTTCGACCAGGAGACCGATCGCTTGCCATGATGTGCGCTGACCACCAGGAGGTGGTGTGGAACAAAGGAAGGCCCCGATTGGCCCTGATCGCCAGCCAGGCCTAGAAACCCTACCCAAGCATGAATTTCGTGCACTGGGCCTCTAGTACCAGTAAAGGCACCATGCTATGTGATTAAATGCATTATTTCATTGACTCCTTGTTGAACCTCAATACAGAGAAAAGGTAACTAAACTTTCATAGTTAAATAACTTGCCCAAAGAGGAACAGCTAAATACCAGAGCAGAAGTAGATCCCAATTAAGTCCAAAGCCCATTATTTTAACTACATTATACCTTAAGAGTTAAACTAGGTGTTCTAAAATACAACATGTGACTCTATCCCAGAAGAATTCAAAATCTAACTGAGAAGACAAGACCTAAATAGCATAACAAAAGGAAGCATCTATCAGAAGCCCGTCTTGTCCCCTTACTAGTCGTGTATGAATTTTAATCTTCATGCAATTTAAAGTAACTAGAGGGTATTAAGCAGGACAGTGACAACCTGATTTATGTTTTTAAATGTTACTCCAGCCCGGCTGGCGTGGCACAGTGGTTGAGCATTGAAATGAACCAGGAGGTCAAGGTTCAATTCCCAGTCAGGACACATGCTTGATCAAGCCCGTAACCCAGGCATGTGTCCTGACTGGGAATTGAACCTTGTGCAGGAGGCAGTCGATCAATGATTCTCATCATTGATGTTTCTATCTCTCTCCCCCTCCCCCTCCCCTTCCTCTCTGAAATCAATAAAAAATTTAAAAGTAAATAAAATTTAAAAAAATGTTACTCTAGCTGTTAAGCAGAGAATGGACAATAAGGCGCAAGCATAAAGAAGTGGGGAAATGATACCTATGCTTGGTTGGTGATCAATAGGGAAAAGTTGATTGAAGATTCATCTTAGAGGCAGAACTAAAAGGACCTGCTTGCTGATGAATAAGATATGGGAGGTAAGAAAAACAGAAGAAGAAAAAACAGACCCTGAATTTTCCCTTGAGCTGCTAGATTGACGGTGGTAACTTTTATTGCTAAATATTTTTTTATAAAACTTTAAAAATATATATTTATTTTATTGATTTTTTATACAGAGGAAGGGAGAGGGATAGAGAGTTAGAAACATCGATGAGAGAGAAACATCGATCAGCTGCCTCCTGCACACCCCCTATTGGGGATGTGCCTGCAACCAAGGTACATGCCCTTGACCGGAATCGAACCTGGGACCCTTGAGTCCGCAGGCCGACGCTCTATCCACTGAGCCGAACCGGTTAGGGCATTACTAAATTTCTGATGTCTCATGCATCTAAGTAGATAGATAGTTGGATATACTAGATTATAGCTGAGGGGAGGCTAAATAGTTTAAGGAAGTAGTATGGCACAGTGGGGACATAGAAGGCATGGGTTCAAAGCTCATATTTGCCACCTGCTATCTAAGTAACTTAGATCAGGTTACTTCACCTATTTGATTCTCAGCTACACAGAGGAGTGATTACTTAGAAAAACCTAGTATTTACCTCAATGAAAAGTTGTTACAGTAAATACTGTTCAAGAGAATAGCACTGTACATATCTAAATGACCATACAAATGTCTCGCTCCTTTCTCCTAGGAAGGAGGGTTGTGATAGTCACTTTCAGAAAAGCCTTCTGCAGCCCTGGCCAGTGTGGCTCAGCTGGTTGAGCGTTGTCCCATGCACTGAAAGTCACCAGTTCCATTCCCGGTCAGGGCACATGCTCAGGTTGTGGGCTTGATTCCCGGCAGGAGGCAGCCAATAGATGTTTCTCTCTCTCCCTTCCCGTCTCTAAAATCAATAAAAACATCTTTTTAAAAAAGTATTCTGCAGTGTCTTTTACTAAGCTGAAATTCATCATATAATGGCTTCTTTGGTGTGGTTTTCTGTATTATATAATCCAAACCATATATACTGAGATCTTGTTCAGATTAATGGAATTACAAAACTAATATTTTGTCTCACAAAGGGCCCTAAAATTCAGAATTACTTTATTCATAAGACTGTTGGTTCTAATCCAAGCTCACCAAAAAAACTTACTAATTATAAAGAAAAACCAGCTGTGTATTATTTCTACTTTCCAAATGTAGATACTCAATACTAAAAGGTATTAAATATACGGTATTTTTAATGAAGAAAAATAAGCTCTACTCCCTCCCAAGAGTCACTGAAAATGTGTTCCAGAGTACGTAGATACTACTATATATGTAGTCATAGATGTTATATATTTACTTAAGACCACTCTAACCAGGATATGCTTTTTTTCCTCATCCATATTAAAGAAATTGCAATAGATACTTATTACTTATCTTACAAATCCATCAAATTTGTAAATTTTCAGCAACATTACTTTACCTGCAGCAAACTTTCCACGAAGTACAGATTCTAATGTGATTTCATCTTCTCCCAGGGCTTCAATAGTCACTTCTGGGAACTGCACAAGACCGCTCGTCACTTGTGCTGTTAAGTCTTGCATACTTTCACTGCAAATGTTTAAAAAAGGTATCTCCATGATATTTCTATCACAATACACTTATCTCTAACCAGGAGAAAAAGAAAAGAAAAACCATCAAAAATAAAAACCCTAACCGAAGTATGATTATAAAATACATATTAATGTGCTTCTGGATCTGAGGTATTCTCTCCTAAGAAAATATTTCCCAACAGACTTAGCAGAATATGTAAAGCTTCATTAAGCCATATGTCCCAAGGACATATGAGTCCCTAGATTCTTTGAAAACTGGTTCAATGCAATTAATCTTATTGCCTGACTCTCAAAGAATACTTCACACATAAAAAAAAAAAATAGTAATATTCATTTTAGAAAAATTACTGCTACGGTAAAAGGGGGAAAAGTCCAAGAAAAAAAATGTCCAAATCCACAGTAACTTAAGAAACGGAGTTTGGCACAACTTTAACTAGATAGAAAAAATTCTAAAATTATCTTTCATTTCCATATATATAGAAGACTAGATTCCCTGAATGATCCTTCCACTGTAAACAATCAAAAATAATAGTTAAAATATAAAAGTATCTTTTTCAATGATTACTGCGTTGGCAAAGCCAAAAGGGAAGAGACCGTAGGCATTCTGTAAGGCAAGTAAGCTGGCTTGGGCTTTGAGGATGACCCGTCCTGGAGATCCTGACGTCGTTTTCAGCACTCTGAGATCCAGACGGGGGGAAGATAAAGCTTTGGGCCACAGAGCCAAAGCCAATAAGCTAAGGAGAGCCTCCCCACCCCACCACTCTACATCACACTCCACAGCACTATATCATCAGCATAAAGATTAGCCAGAGAAACATCCATTGTGCAGGACAAGGAGCAATAAAGTTGCCTGTTTTGACCTTGGCAACAAGTCTCTACTCATAAAATTTCCCTTCACACAAATCAGTGGCCAGAATTTAAGCTACGTTGTAAGAATTTTTTATAAAGTATTCTCAGGTTGGTAACGTTCCAAGCAACGTTCAAAAACCACCAAATTTTCTCTGGAATCTTCAGAGTTCTCAAAATTCCAACGAAAAGGGGCTCACAGTTAAAATAACAAAACAGAATAATGATATCATGATCAACAGCTGGCAAAATAAGTCTGCAAAGACTTCAGATAGTGAAATAATCAGAAAACAAGTATGTTTAATATGCTTAAAGAAACCAGAGATTTAGCTTGCTAGTGAGGAAGAAACTTTAAAAATTAAGAAGAGCCCTGGCCAGGTGGCGCAGTTGGAGCATCGTGCTTCCGGTTTGATTCCGTCAGGGCACATACTCAGATTGCGGTTTGATCTCTGACTGGGGCCTCTGCAGGAGGAGTTAACCAATCAATGTTTCTTTCTCACTTCCCTCACTCTCTCCCTCTTCCCCTCTCTCTAAAAATCAATGGAAAAATATCCTCAGGTGAGGATTAACAACAACAAAAAGTGGAAGCCTTTTTATTACCCAAAACAGATCCTGAAGTATAATTTAATATAAATTAATTAGGTTATAATTACTACAATATAGTAAATGGAAAATAGTGGCCATTAGCTTCAAGTACATCTCATATTTATAGGAGGATCCTAGACTCAAGCCTTAATTGCTGAAAGCATTATTTTTTCACAAATTGATCACATTCCTCTCTCCTAAGTATCTTAGTACGGAGGAAAACTTTAGGAAAGGCCACCATAATTGATATCACGTTTCCTCCTCTGATGGCCTTCCCTAGCCTTGATAAAACCAGTGTAATGGCAAACTGAAGGTAGTTCATGTATTTTCCTATTAAACTTAAAACCAGCCCTAGCCTGTTTGTCTCAGTGGACAGAGCATGGGCCTGCGGACTGAAGGGTCCCAGGTTTGACTCTGGTGAAGGGCACATACCTCCGTTGCAGGCTGGATCCCCAGCCCTGGTCGGGGCGCATGCTGGAGGCAACCAATCGATGTGCCTCTCTCACATTGATGTTTCTCTCTCTCTGTCTCTCCCCTCCCTTCCATTCTCTAAAAAATCAATGGAAAAATATCCTCGGGTGAGGATTAACAAATAAAACAAAACAAAAGAAAATAAACTTAAAACCAAAGTCATTTATCCAGAGCTAAAACCTTCAGAATTCCATGTGGTAGCTCTCCTCAAAATGTATTCAGTGGTGTGTTCATGGGCATTCAGCAAAAAAGTTTTATAATCAATGCAATTCAATCAGGCTCATCCCAACATAATTTTTAAGACTTTCACAAGGTGATTCCAAAGGTCATCTGAATGAGTAATGCACAATGATCAATTATTTGAAAATAAAACATTTTCTTTCTGAGGCTGGATGTGTTGTCTGTTACTGTTATATTGTTTTTAATATAAAACAAAGATTATAACGTGGAAGTACTGGCTGAGTCACAGTGTATTTTTAAATTGTAATTTCCACTCCAGACATACCCTCACACTTTAAAAAACAGGGCAGAATATATGAAAACAAGGAGTTCAGACAATGGACAAAAGGTAGCACAGGATAGTGGGCCCTTAGGGAAGTAAAACCAACAAGATGACCTCTCCGGCTGTGTACAGAATGCCCAGGACACAGAGCACAGTGGGGAACCCAAAGAGAGCCCAAGGGTTAAGCTAAGTTGAGAAGAGAGAGTTGAGAATGCCAGGAAGCCAAAGGCAGCTAGAATTCCCAGGCAGAGTACTGCAGTGCAACTGGCCATACAAAGAGCTCCAGAATTCTGCAGTGGTTTCCCCTGAGTCTTCATGTGATCAACGTAAGCATGTAAGGAAACTACCAGAGGCCAAGGAGTGAATCACTGTAAAACTAAAGGAGAAACAACCCCTAGAGCTTACACACGGCCAGAAATAGCTCCATAGTGGAAAAACCTCGTAATACATGGGGCACACAGTAGAGTACTCAGAAAGGCATTGATTTCTTCAGTAGTAGGGAGAAAAATTAGCCCTTGTCTAGAAAGGCTCAATAAAGCAAGCCTCAAAAGAATCAAAGTCTTTCCAACTAACTTATTTGGAACTAAGCTCAAGACTATATAAAGGAATGCAAAAATATTCAGTACTTAAGAAAGCAAAATTTACAATGTTTGCAATCCAATCTAAAATCATCAGACACCTGGCCTGGTAGCTTAGTTGATTAGAGCATCGTCCTGATATGCCAAGGTTTCGGGTTCCATTCTCAGTCAGGGCACATACAATCAACCAATGAAGGCATGAATAAGTGGAGGAACTATAAATTGATGTTTCTCTCTCTCCCCCTCTCTTTTTCTCTCTCTCTCTCTAAAATCAACTAAACAACAACAAGAAAATTATTAAAAATATCATCAGGCGCCCTAGTGGGCTCGATCCCCAGTAGGGGGCGTGCAGGAGGAAGCCAATCACTCTCATCATTGATGTTTCTCTCTCTCTCTCTCCCTCTCCCTTCCTCTCTGAAATCAATAGATACATTTAAATATATATATATATATATATATATATATATATATATCGTCAGGCAAGCAAAGCTGCAGGAAAAGGACTCATAGTAAGCAGGGAAAAACAGCTAACAGAAATAGAAACAGACCTAAAAATGACTTAAGTTAGAATGAGTAGATGAGGAAATTAAATCAGTTATTCTAGCCTTTAGTAGTCCAAGATGATAGAGGAAGGATGAGCATGTTAATGAGAGATCTGGAAGATGTAAAACTAAATCAAATATCTAGAGATGACAAATACATCGAATGGTATTAATAGATTAGACATAGGAAGTAGTAGTAAATGTAAACACCCACAGTAAATAACTGTCTAAAATGAAGCAGAGAGAGAAAGAAGGCTGGGGCCAGGAGGGAAAGGACAGAGCGATGGCACAACCTCAAGTGCCCTAATATTTGTAAGAGAGATCTCCAAAAGGAGAGGACAGAAATATTTGAAAAACAAATGGCCAAATTTTCCCCTAATTTGATGACAACTATAATCCCACAAATCCAAAAAGGTCAGTAAACCTCATAAGCACAAGAAACATGAAAAAACTCCACCAAAATACAGGGAGAAAAGTAGCACCTCACACAAAGAAACAAAGATAATGACAGGAGACTTACTGAAAACAATGTAAGCAATATGACAGTGAAACAACATTACTTCCAAAAGAAAAAGCTTTTATGACATGCCAGCATTGGCAACCTCTAAAAGGTAACTTACAAAGTTTCCACTCCTCCTCAAGACCTAGCTAGGCACAGCCCCAACGCTGTGCTGGCTGTCACATGTAAATACTGTTTGTTTTCTTCACAAAGCACATGGATCATGTCACTCCCCTTCTCAAACTCTTCAATGACTCCCTATTGCATATTACAGTTAACACTTCAGCCACAGGCAATCAAGGCTCTCCACAACCTGCAAGTCCCAGACTATTTTGCAGCATCGTCTCCTCAAACCACCTAACTTCCTTCATGAGTTTGCCACTGCCTAGCACTTTCATTCTTTTATTTCTGCTGTCTCTCCTTTCACCTCCATCTATCAAAGCCCATCATTCACAGACTAGATTCCCCAATAAGGTCTGGGTAGATCCACCCTTTCATCTCTAAGATCACCCCTTTCACCTTTGTGTTAGAAATGCTAAATATAATTTTTAAAAATTCATTCCTTGTGCTTGCCTGTCTTCTCCACTATACTGATTTTCTAAAAGGCAAAAATCAGCTCTAGCTGGTTTGGCTCAATGGATAGAGCATTGGCCTGTGAACTGAAGGGTCCCAGGTTCGATTCTAATCAAGGGCATATGCCCAGGTTGCAGGCTCGATCCCCAGTAGGGGGCGTGCAGGAGGTGGCCAATCCGTGATTCTCTCTCATCATTGATGTTTCTATCTCTCTCTCCCTCTCCCTTCTTCTTTGAAATCAATAAAAATATTTTTTTAAAAAAAGGCAAAAATTGTATCTTATTCCTGTGAATTCCAGAGGGTCACAACGACTTGCAACTAATAGGTCCTACATATGTAGTAAATTAGAATAGCAAGATACTAGCAGGGACAGGAATAAACATGTTAAAACAATAAATTTCAATTTATTTAAAACACACACACACACACACACACACTCAATATTCTTAAAACCCAGCAAGAAACAACCAATTTAAAAATGGCCAAAGACCTTAAACAGGCACCTCAATAAAGAAGACATATAGACAGCAAATAAACACATGAAAAGATGTTGCACATCATATGTCATGAGGGAAACACAAATTAAAACATTAAGAAGTCACAGATGCTACTGTCCAGGTCCAGCTTGGCGAGCAGCCTCAGGCCTTGGGCAATGGCCTGTCTTTAGCATATGTAGAAATAGAAGCACACCTGCAGGTTGAAGCTTAAAAGTAATGAATAAAGCCCTGAAATAAATTAAAGGTGCTAACAGTGGACTTAGAAAACACTCACATGAAAACCATCATCTTAAGACGTTGAGTGTAAGATCTTCGTGATAAAATTTCTGTAAGTGGGAAGTCAAAGCCTGGTCTCTGAGGCTGAAAGGGACCCTCAGAAGAAGGCACTTCCCGTGGTAGCACTGCCCGCTGCCCCAGACCTGCAGTGGGTATTTCTCACATATCTGCGTGTGAGACACAGAACTGAACTGCTTTGCCTCAAGCAAGTATAACGATTCCACTCCTGTAGTTTGTGCTCTCCCAGTGGTGCCAGAAGGATCAGCACGGCCTCTATTGCTAATTGCTAACTAATGTCTAACAGGGGTCCTCAAACTGCGGCCCGCCGAGGACATTTATCCGGCCCGCCGGGTGCCGCTGCCTGTCCTGCTTTAGCAGCCAACTCGTCCCGGGCCCGCAGTGCGCATAGGAATTTGTTCATAGTGTTTTTTTTAACTATAGTCCGGCCCTCCAACGGTCTGAGGGACAGTGAACTGGCCCCCTGTTTAAAAAGTCTGAGGACCCCTGGCAGTAATCCCCCAAAGAAGACTCATTCAGAGTTCTTTGAACTTTATCTCCAAAAGTACCCAATTAATTCAAGTGGCAGTGAGTTTATCCCAGAAAATCTTGGGCAGTTAGTGAAATTAGGGTATAACTAAGAATATTCAGAACACCACAGCTTAGGTGATCTGGGTATTATTCCTGTACTGGTTAGATTTAGTGATTATAAATTGAAGGAAATTAATATGTGTATGTTCTTTTGTATAAAACAGGTGCCCAGACTAGAAAACATATTGAGTGGAATTCTTAAGTCAATGTAAAAAAACACTACATACCTGATTTCACCTATTATTTTGGCCAAAATACCGAAAACTGATAACAGCAAAGGCTGTGAAGATGTGGAGCCATAGGAATTCTCATTCGTTGCTAGTGGGAATACAAAATGGTACCTCCACTGTGGAAGACAGTTTGGCAGTTTCTTAAAAAATTAAACATATTCTTAACACATAATCCAACAATCACACTCGTTGGTACTTATCCAAAGGAACTGAAAACATGTCTACACAATAACCTGAACACGGGTATATATAACAGCTTCACTCATAATTATTAAAACCTGGAAACAACCCACACGTCCTTCAGTAAGTGACTGGATAAAGAGTGGTGTAATCCATACAATAACTGTTCAGTGCTTACAACAAAAAGCTGCCAAGCCATGAACAGACACGGAGGATATTTAAATGCATATTACTAAGTGAAAGAAGCCCATCTGAAAAGGCTACATAGAGCATGATTCCAACTATATGACATTACGAAAAAGGCAAAACTGTGCAAGCAGTAAAATGACCAGTAGCTGCCAGGGGTTAGCAGGAGGGAGGGATGAATAGGCAGAACACAGGATTGCTAGGGCAGTGAAACTACTTTGATACTGTAAAGGTGGATACATGACATTATACATTTGTCCAAGCCCACAGAACATACACCACCAAGAGTACAACCTAATGCAAACCACAGACTTTGGATGATAATGATGCATCCATGTAGGTTCACCAGTTGTTCTGACTGGTGGGGGATGCTGATGGTGGGGAAAGCTATGCATGAGTGGAAATCTCTGTACCTTCCACTCAATTTTGCTGTGAACCTAAAACTGCTCTTAAAAAACTCAATATTGGGCCTGACTGGCATGACTCAGTGGTTGAGCATCAACCTATGAATCAGGAGGCCACGGTTTAATTCCAAGTCAGGGCCCGGGCCCGGGTTGCAGACTCCATCCCTAGTGGGGGGCATGCAGGAGGCAGCCAATTGATGATTCTCTCTCATAACTGATGTTTCTCTCTTTCCCTCTTCCTTACTCTCTGAAATCAATAAAAATAAATAAATAATCCAATATTGGGTCCAACTTATTTTTAAGTACACTACATTGTTTCAGTATTAAGCTAAACACAATTTGCAAAAATTACTAGGAAAAATAGTAATACAGAATACCATGTCATCTCTGTGAAATACACACCATTAAAAGCAGCCGAATTCCACTGCAAAAAATAAAACTAGTTGTTCAATGCTGCAATATATACTGAGCAAACATGTCTATAAAGCATTTGGTACACATATGTTTCTTTTTGACTCAAAAAGACAATTATGACTTAAATGTAAACCCAAAAACGTTTCAGCATTTGATCTTTCAAACAACTCAAACATTTATTATTAATCACCAACTACTTTTAACACATTGTATTGGAAAAGAATGCAGGGGCAAAAAGATCACCTACTTCCTGACCTCAAGGAGTTACATGCTAAGAGTAGATACATACCCATTAAAATACCGGACACACGTCAAGGCTACAATGGAGGTGTATGTGCTGTGAGATCCCAGGGAGAGGGGGGATGAAGGGAAGTGAAAGAGGGCATAGAAAAGGTGGCATTTACACTAACAAGGATTTGAAATTTGAGAACTTGAAAAAGGCAGAGATGCACTCCAGGCTGAAGACATGAGCAAAGGAACATCAAAGTGCATCTTTAAGAAAATGGGCCCAGGACTGGGGATGATTCTGGAGTAGCTGAAGCCTAAGATCCGTGAATACGGAGGCTAAACAGAGCAGCCCTATTGTAGAGACCAATGATCTACCTCAAGGGCAGTTAGACTTCATGGTCAGGAGAGAAAGAAACAATATTGAGTTCCTTTTAAGTCCTCATGTGTCTGTTGCAAAATTGCTGTATAAAAACCTTTAAAAAACAGTTTTTGAAAAATAATCATAGCTGTTTTGCGAATTGGTGACACTTTGGTACTAGGTTATTGAAAAATGCGCGTTAAAAACTACAGTCCGGAAAGAATTAGCATTAAAAACTATAGCACAACTCAGAGCGTCTCTCAAGCATTGACTGGAGCTGGGCTTGTCATTCCTGTTTAAAGCCTCCAAAATAACCTCAAACGCACCCTAATTCTTCCCTCCTCACAGATCCAACCAATGAAAGTTCATCAAAGAAGGTTCTTAAAATCTCCTGGCTCCTTAGTATAATTTGTGAATAACATAGAGACATATTTTATCCTAAAGGACACAGGTTCTTCCAAATAGTTCTCCAAATGACTATTAAGAAGAAAAAAAAGAACAGCTACCTAGTATGAATAAATTTCGTTGGCTTTGAGAGCAAATTAACTTGCTTTCCCCCTAACCCGCCCCCCGCCAAAAAACCCACAAAAACCACCGACAACCAGTAACAGAAGTAACTGACTTTCCAGCTGGGACGACTGAGGTACGTGTGACCCTGCCCAAGGTGTGCGCTCTCCTCTGCAGGTGGGACGCACACCAAGCGGGCCCTGGGAGAGGTGCGGGCACCTTGGTCCCCGTTCCCGGGCCGATTCGCCGCGCCTTTTAAATCTCGAGTCCCGCTCCCCGCCCGGACTCACCGGAGCCACGCCGAGCAGCCCGAGCAGCAGGCGTCCGTGTAACAGCCGCTCACACCGCGCTGCGGCGGTCCCCGGGGGAGGCCCGCCATGCTCTCAGCCGCACGGGAGAGCGCTCGGGAGGAGCCGAACAGCCCGGAGACCGTGAGCCACGCCAACGCCGAGTACACCCCAAAGGGCTTCTCCGCCGCCATGTGCCACCGCGCCGCCATGCCTCGGTTATATAACCCGCCCCGGTGCGCGCCGCAACCGCCAACGTTCCCCCTCGGCCCGGCCCGCGAGCCGGGTCGCGGCCGCTCATTGGGCGGGTCAATGCCAGGCCTAGGCCCGGCACGCGGGGGCCCCGCGGGCGCCGCGAGGCGGGAGAAGCCGGGCGGCCGCACGGGCCCAGGCCGCGCAGACCCGCCCTCCGCCACGGGAGCCCACAGCCTCCCTCCCCGCCCCTCCCTACCTGAGGGCGGGTGGCCCCGCCGCCGCGGCCGCAGGTCCGGTGGGGCGCGAGGCGAGGCGCGAGCTCCTCCCGCGCGGTCCGTCACAGCATCTCCCGGGAGACACGGTCGCCACAGGCTGGAGGCGCACACCTCCGCCGCTCGCGCGGGCCTCTGACCGCCTCGGAGCGCACACCGACACTGCCTGCCCCGGCGCGGGCCGCCGAGTGCTCAGCGACCGGAACGCCGACGCGGTTCGGGGTCCTCCCCCACGCGACTCTGCCTCCTCCGCTCCGACAGCGCCAGCCCCGCTTTGCGCATTACCCGGGGCAGGCAGACCGAGTCCCACACGCCCGGGAGGGGAGGGAAGGGGGAGGGCCGAGAGGGAGGGGAGAGGGGAAGGAGATCGCGGCGCGGGGACCGGAGTTCTCGCGAGTGTTCGGCCTCGCGCGCCGGCACCGCGGGAATTTTTAAACTCCGCGTGAAAGAAGGTGGGGTAAGAAAAGCAAGGGAAGGGAAGCGGCAGCGTCAGGAAAGGCCGTCGTTTACATAAAATACGATCGCCTCGCCTTTAATGAGCTGAGGGGAAGAAAGACTACGATTCCCACAATGCCTTGCGCGCCAAATTGCTGGGGCGGTTGGACTCGCGGGCCCGGCGCAGAGTCGGGAATGGTAGTCTTCATCTGAGGTCCCGCGGGGTGCCGTCTGTGGCGGGAGCTTCGCTGCATTATCGTTCGGCCACGCTTGCTGGCGGACAAGAGATAATCTTTGACCTCCTGGACACCCCGTTTGCCCTCGGTGTTTTTCGTTCTTTCTGCTCCTACTTTCGGTGCTAAAAATGAGCACCAGACTAACGGGGGGACGCTTTTTCCTCCCTCCTATATATATATCTGAACATCCGAGTGCGCTTTCTTGGCCGCAGGTGCTCACGAAGCCTAATCTTTTTTGCCCCCCAGTAGGGGGCGTGCAGGAAGCAGCCGATCAATGATTCTCATTGATGTTTTTATTTCTCTCTCCCTCTCCCTTCCTCTCTGAAATAAAAAAATACATATACTTAAAAAAATAAAATAAGGCTGCCTTTTAGAAATGTAATTTATTTTTTTCTAAATTTTTGTTTATTGGCAGCAATCTCTAAACGTACCATATTTGTTTGCAAAAGGTACTGGACTAAGTTGTACCAGAGAAGGAGGTGAAAGAGGTTTGGGGTGTTTGCCTTGATTCTAAGTGGACCTCTTCAACAGAGACCACCCCTCCGTCAAATGTGCTGACTTATGTCCTTGCCTTGCTCCCCAATCTGCACTTTCTTTCTTTGCACCATTGTGTGCTCCATCCATGAGCACTGTCCTTCTTGTTAGTCCAAAGACTCTCAAGTATGTTGCTGGTGAGCTGTGTGACATTAGAAAAATTAAGTGACCTCTCTGGGCTAAAGTTATCAGATCAGTAGTGCATAAGTAACTGGATTAGAGGATCTACTGATTCATTGGACAGGTTTTGTTAACTTTGCTCTAAGGGACCTGCCAGTTGTAAAATGCAAAAATCTGTCTCATCATATTTAATATCCAGATTCATCGACTTTCTAAATGATCTTCCAGATTTTACTTATTTTTTTATCTTCCAGATTTTAATCATTCCTTTCAACATTACCAATGGATTGGTTTCTGTATGATTGTCTGTAATCTGGATCAACCCTACCTTTCCTATTTAATTTCCCTACATAGTTCCTGAAAATCGTGTCTTCATTCTCCTCCAAACATGTTTTTGCCTTTCGGTGTCTCCCAGCATCCTCTCCCCCGATCTAACTCTTAATATGCCTCAGGATCCAGCCCAAGCCTCTTCTCTCCCATATCTTCCCTTCAACTTCAGCCCACATTCATCACTACGAACTCACACTGATAATATGCTGTTATTTTATGTCTGTTTCCCTTTTTGCCTCCGACTCCCTGCATCCACCCCCCACCCCCCATCTCGCAGCTACACTGAGAGCACAGGCTGCATCTTACGCTTTTTAGAATGCTTTCCTCATAACTGCTGGTTTTTCGCTTTAATTGCTATGTAAACTGAATTTCCACTTTGAAGCTCTCATTCAACCCTCTCTCCCCTTTTCAGTCATTTAAGCATATGCCAAATTATTTTCGTTAATTTCAAGAGATGCTAATAATGTTAAGTGGAAAAGACATCTGGGCTTGATGTCAAAAGAGTTTGGGGAAGAGCTGATTAAATAAAGTTAAACATCTCCTTTATGTCCTACTTCACTGCCTTGAGCGTGCGTGGCATTTCCCAGTCTCGTGACTGTGGTGTGACCCCATTTAGGCTTGTGCACCTTGCCTCATGGCTGTTCCACAGAACGACCTTTGGTGAACATGCTTCAGCGCTTTCCTTTTCTGGAGGAATGCTGTGGCGGACAAGGGTATGGTCTTCCGGAGCCACACAAACGTGGGTTTTCATTATGTTCTAGCAACGTGACTTTCATCAAATTACTTCACTCTCTGTGCCTGTGTTCTCGCTGAGAACGAAAGGACGCCACTCCTTACTTCCCTGGCAGAGCCGTTGCAAAGATTAAAGGGACGTGCCCGGCGCAGGCCTTCATTCCCTGCCTACCTGTATGATGGTTAGGTTTTGGTAAAAGGCCCACAAAATGATAATGACTAGTGTGGACCCTCAGGCTTCTGTCGGGGTTGTTTATTCTAGAGGCAGCATTTCAATACCAATCCTGCATCCTGGTAGTGAGGATAGCCATCTGGTTTCAGAAAACTTAGAGCCTCATCGAAGTGTTTCAATTCGATCTCATTTGTTTTGCAGAGTAATGGGGTTGGGGGGGGGGGGACTTGATATTTTAACAGCAACAACAAAAGGGAGCTTATCTGTCTCTAAGAGAAGCAATGCCTCTGTCCTAATGGCTGCATTTTCGTCATTGTTGTGTAGGTGACTGGTTATGGCAAGCGGCGCCCAACCTTGATTTCTCCAGTTGGCATTAGCTTGGTGAGTGAACAGTCATATCTTTCTTGTTCCCCACTACATTTCCAGTGATGGCACAGTGGCCAGGATGTGAATAAGGGCTAAAATCATTGTTTAGCGGGTGACTATATATTTATTGATTTTATCACTCAAATCAAAATGTACAATATTAGATTAAAAGGGACTCTAGAGATAGTCTAGGCCAGCTGTGGGCAAACTACGGCCCGGGTCAGCTGTTCTATCCGGCCCGCGGAGCCGAAAGAGCGGAGTGTTCTCTCGCTCTCCCCTCCGCTCCTTCACCAGCAGCAGTGTTAACATGGCAACCTCGGGAAACACAGCCGAAGCTCCTTCTTCTGAGTGATATAAATCCGCCCATTCAGTAGAAGGAACAACCTCTCAATCTTCCAGAGGCTCCTTGTAATGCCCGCGGACGCGTCCCCCGACATCACCCTGGGAATGCGGAGACACGTTATCGTGGTGATGTAGGGAGACACGCCCCTGGAGAGCACAGTATCAGAGCATTAGCTAAAAAGGAGACCAACAACACTGTTCCCACTGAAGCTGATGTTTTAAAGACCAAAAACCTTTCAACCCAGTCTACCTTGCCATCTACATCTACGTCCCGGGCATAATTTGGAAGTGGCACTAAAGAAAATGTTTAATTTACTGTTTACACATTTTGTTCTTTTCTATTTGTTTTAGTTTTAAATTGTTTTATTATATTTAAGTTTAATTTGAAAGGCTTTTGTACCTTTCCTTTGTTAGGCAATTTTATTTTGCCTTTGCCATCTTCAATAGAAGGTATGTTATTGTGCTATGATTCCTCCATTTTTTGAAGTTTCAAATTATAATAATTAGTGTTTACATTCTTCTTGTTAAAATGTTTGAAATGAATAAAACTATTGAAATAAAAAAAAAAAAGACCGTACCCTTTTATGTAATGATGTTTACTTTGAATTTATATTAGTTCACACAAACACTCCATCCATGCTTTTGTTCCGGCCCTCCGGTCCAGTTTAAGAACCCATTGTGGCCCTAGAGTCAAAAAGTTTGCCCACCCCTGGTCTAGGCCAAACACCTCACTTTATAGATGGATAAACAGCTTGTCAAATGACTTGCCAAAAATATTTTGGGATGGATTTTATTTGTTTTGATTTAAAAAAATAAACAGCCTAGCCACTGTGGCTCAGTGGTTGAGCGTCAACCTGTGAACCAGGAAGTCATGGTTCCATTCCCAGTCAGGGCACAGGCCCAGGTGTCGGGCTCGATCCCCAGTGTGGGGCGTGCAGGAGGCTGCGGATCAATGGTTCTCTCTCATCATCGATGATTCTATCTCACTCTCACTCTCCCTTCCTCTCTGAAAATCAGTGGAAAAAATATCCTCAGGTAAGGATTAACCAATAAATAAATAGTAAATCAAACCTATAGTTTTTTTAAAAAAGTAATATAAATATTTTTCTGTCATTAAATTATAGTTTTTATTCATTGAAAATTGTTTTTCTGTGAATGGTACCCCCAAAAGCCACAGATTTTTTCTTTCTTTCTCTGAAGGTAATATTTGTCGTAAACATAGTACCACAGTTGCTCTCTTCTTCAAAATCATTTTCCTTACTACCTGTCCCTTTCTTTTACATCTTCCTCTTCCAAAGTTAATTTTTAAATTTTTAAAAATATTTTATTTATTGAGTTTAAGAGAGAGAGAGAGAGAGAGAGAGAGAGAGAAAGGAAGAGAGAAAGAAACAACTATTTGTTGTCCCACCTATTCATGCATTCATCGGTTGCTTCTTGTAGGTGCCCTGGTTGAAGATGGAACCAGCAACCTTGCCACATTGGTGCCAGCCAGGGCACCAAAATTACTTTAAAAATCTGTGTATTTTAACTGAAACTATCCTGGTTATGATTTCACTATTGCTTAACCCCAAAGAACACCATTAATGAGATGGATCTTGAAATTCTGCATTTTTTTAAAAAATATTTTTTATTGATATTTTTTTTTTTTTTTTTTTTTTTTTTACAGAGAGGAAGGGAGAGGGATAGAGAGTTAGAAATATCAATAAGCTGCCTCTTGCACACCCCCTACTGGGGATGTGCCCGCAACCAAGGTACATGCCCTTGACCTGAATCGAACCTGGGGCCCTTCAGTCCGAAGGCTGACGCTCTATCCACTGAGCCAAACCGGTTAGGGTAAAATTCTGCATTTTTTAAATTTTGAAGCTTTAGTTACTCAAGACGCATGCTTGCCTTAGAGCTTTGTTAAACTGGATTCCAGAGTAGTAATTACATGTTTCCTTTCGCGATTGGAGTTGGAAGGATATTGCTCTCTCACTTGCCCGACACTCTCTGCCTCCAAGGAAACCAGGTAAGGAAAGCTGGCCCTCAGAGGTGGAGAGATAGAGATGGAAACGTTAAATCCGATGTTCCAGGGAGGGAACAGGTCGCTCATAGGAACAGTGTTTGTGCCTCGTTCATTAGATGGGTTCTCAGGCTTATTTTTTCTTGTGAATATATTTTAACCCCATGGAGCCTGCATGATCTGTAGTAACTGTGACGTTTGCATGGTACTTTAAGTTTTCAAAGCGTTTCAAGTTATTAGTCAAAACCATATCGCTGCATGGTTAAGATTATAAACGGGATTTTTGCCTGTTTCTGAACTTAACTTTTTCTTTGGTCTCTGGAATGGATTTTAATAAACTTCAGGTAGATTCATTGGATTTGAATAGAAAAAAATGGAGGTGATGTGGCATTAATTTTTACCAAGAAATGTCTGAAAACTGAAGCAAGATGTTAAGTAGGATGTCCTAAGTGGAATGTCCAAAATGAAATTCAGCATACCCTAGCCTAGAGCATTCTTCTGAAAATAAGTTTAAATGTAGGTGTTTAGGGTTTAGATGTGAATTATTTGTTAGCAGGCCACATAATTTCTGTTTAGTGAAGAAAACAATACAGAACTTGAATGAAACCAAAATTACATCCTTGAGATTCTAATAATTCTCAGGTAGAGAGTACTTTTCAGTATAGTTTACTTTGTTTTTGTTCCCTATTAATTTATTTGTTCATTCATTACATATTTATTAAATGGTTTTAATTAGCTATTCATTATTCAAGGCCTTGGGGATACAAACTTGATAAGACCAATATCTGTGTCCCTCAGCAATGCAATCAAAACACCATAGTTACAGCCCTGGCCAGTTTGGCTCAGTAGATAGAGTATTGGCCTCTGGTCTAAAGGGTCCCGGGTTCGATTCCAGTCAGGGCACATGCCCAGGTTGTGGGCTCGGTCCCCGGTGGGGAGCCTGTGGGAGACAGCCGATCAATGATTCTCTCTCATCATTGATGTTTCTCTCTCCCTCTCTCTTCCTCTATATATTTTTAAAAAAGTAATATAAATATTTTTCTGTCATTAAATTATAGTTTTTATTCATTGAAAATTGTTTTTCTGTGAATGGTACCCCCAAAAGCCACAGATTTTTTCTTTCTTTCTCTGAAGGTAATATTTGTCGTAAACATAGTACCACAGTTGCTCTCTTCTTCAAAATCATTTTCCTTACTACCTGTCCCTTTCTTTTACATCTTCCTCTTCCAAAGTTAATTTTTAAATTTTTAAAAATATTTTATTTATTGAGTTTAAGAGAGAGAGAGAGAGAGAGAGAGAGAGAGAGAGAGAGAAAGGAAGAGAGAAAGAAACAACTATTTGTTGTCCCACCTATTCATGCATTCATCGGTTGCTTCTTGTAGGTGCCCTGGTTGAAGATGGAACCAGCAACCTTGCCACATTGGTGCCAGCCAGGGCACCAAAATTACTTTAAAAATCTGTGTATTTTAACTGAAACTATCCTGGTTATGATTTCACTATTGCTTAACCCCAAAGAACACCATTAATGAGATGGATCTTGAAATTCTGCATTTTTTTAAAAAATATTTTTTATTGATTTTTTTTTTTTTTTTTTTTTTTTACAGAGAGGAAGGGAGAGGGATAGAGAGTTAGAAATATCAATAAGCTGCCTCTTGCACATTTAAGTTACATTAAAATTACTTTTTTGTTTGAGATTTTTTAAATAAAAACTTCTTTAAAATCAAAGAAAGCTACAACTCTTTCTTCAATATCTTACTGGTAATTACAATAACACTCAGTGTCCTAGCCAGTCATAGAATATTCTAGTTTCACATTCTGGTTTGGATCAAGACATTTATTTACCACAATTGGTTGGGTCAGAGAGTCAGTTCCCACCAGTTGGACAAAAGGCACCTTTAAGGGTGGCCTGTCACTTTTATGTTTGGAGTGGTTTTGAATGAAAGCTCTATAATCTCTCAGATTTCTTTGTTCTTATGATTCTACATGCTCTTATTTTAAAGGGTCTAATTTTAAAGTTAGGTAACTACCTTTGTCACAGATTATGGACCTGAACATTTAATACACTCTGCAAATTTAAGATATTAAATATGATACAGTGCTTTGGTTAAAATTGTGAATAACAGCCCTGGCCAGTGTGGCTCAATGGTAGAGCATTGGCCTGTGCTCTGAAGGGTCTCTGGTTTGATTCCCAGTCACATCGATGTTTCCCTCTGTGTCTGTCTTTCTCTCTCCCCCTCCCTCCTTTCCACTCTTTCTAAAAGTCAATGGAAAAAATAGCCTCTGTTGAAGATTAACAAAACAAAACAAAACAAAACAAAAGAATGAATAACAAAACATACCCTTGCTACATGTGTTCCCACAACACTTTTTTTGTGTGTCTTTGAACACACTAATCAGTTATTCAATCTTTTAATCTTATATCAGACAAACATACATTGCCTCATTGATGAAGCAGTTTTTGGAAAATAGACACTTAAATCTTTAGTAAGTAAGTGTGGAGAGTGGCTACAGCGTTTGGACAGGCTCAAGCCTCGGACTAATGAGAGGGCACAGTCCTCTCGTGGCAAAGCCACGTGAAGGCCCCAGCTTGGAGGGCAAAGCCCTCCCAGCACAATTATAGCCAAAGGCAAAGGTTGTAAGCTTGACCTCATGGTCCGAACCTGTGGTCCCAGGCAGCTGAGTGATGTGGGCTGCAGGAGGTGCGGCAAGTGCTGCCAAAACAAAGCTTGATAGAGTTCTCAGGTGCATGTAACTAAGGAGATTCAAAACTCTCGAGAACATTGACCACGCCCTTGCTTTGCCTCCTAGGATCTCACTATAAAATAAAGACTCGGCTTGCAGGCTGTGGCACTGTCTCTCCATCCGAGAACAGTGTCCCACCTAGCCCCAGCTGTATTCTCTTGTCTGTCTTCTTTAATCCTTCCCCGCCCCTCCTCAGGTTCACCCCTGGCCGTGCTGAGCGCCGTTCAAGTAAGGCGGATATCTCCTCTGCAGGCGGACAGTGAAAACCTCAAGCTCCAAAAGGAGGGTGGGGAGGGGCACAGCAGAGCAAGGTTGATTGTCTTTTGGGTTACAGTGTTCAAAGATTGGAAAAGAAGGTCCAGACTCTTTCCGTTGGAAGATCATGAAGACTTCAAAGAGTAAAATGCAATCCCTCTGACACTATGAGACTTAGATGGAGTGGTGTTGCAGAAACATTGAAGAACAAAGTGATGTGTTAGAAACAATTTGGCAGACTAGGGTATAATTCCAGCTGATTTGAAAACCATTTGTTACAGGGAAGAAATTGCAATAAGCCAGTGACAGTTGCAGGCAGAGTCCCTAAGGACCACGTGCTTTTGTTAATGTTATGTAATTAGAATAATTTCTTTCCTTTGCTATTTTTGCTGGCACACGTCACACTGCCTACGGTCAAACTCCTGGAGGAGAGCAGATCTGAAACAGTAGCTCCCAGCTCCAGTCAGCCTTCAACTCCCCCCAGACCCTCGCCACAGTCAGGAACAGCCTGAGCGAGCCACATCCATCCTAAACCAGCTTCAACACATGCCGTAGAGTCACACACACACACACACACACACACACACACACACACACACACCAGCATGTGGTTCAAAGCAGATTCCTCACTTTGGACAGCATCCTTTGAAGTGTAACACTGAATTCACTGGAAGAAGATGTGGCGGTGAGTCCTGATCTCAGCAGCTACCCCGTGCTGTCCCTGCACCCATGGACAAGGACTCAAAACTCTGCAAGCCTCAGGTTCCTCGTTTGTTGTGACAAATATGTGTGTGAACGCATGGAGGAAACTTAAACTTCTACCAAATATGTGCCCTTGCCAAATACGCTGTTGAACATCAGACGGCTGTTTGCACTGCGTAAATAAGAACAATATGTGTGAGTATGGTACATATTTCCCCACTGTTTTGGGTGGATTGTTCTTCATAAATATCAGGCTATTGATCAATGATTCTCTCTCATCATTGATGTTCTTATCTCCCTCTCCTTCCCTCTCTGAAATCAATAAAAATATATTTTTAAATATCAGGCTATCTTTCATCACTGTTTTAAGATTTTTCTTTTAAATTGCTGGTCATTGATTTTTAATGTTAAAAATCACCTAATATATAATTTCATGTCTAAATCATAGATGGTCACAGTTAGAGGTCCCTTAGAAATGACCTAATCAGTTTGCTGCAATAAGATTTTTGCTCAAAGTCATATTTTGTTTTGGCAAACCTAGATAAACAGCCCCCAGGGTTCTTAAGTCCCTGTCTCTCATTTTCTTCAACTAGAAGAAAGCAAATTACCCTTTTTGACACATCTATAAACAAAGTACTAGTAAATAAAACCTATTCTCCTTCTCACTTTAAAACAGCAACATGGGTAATTAGGAAACAAAACAGAGTTGAGCTGTGAAAGAGAACATTTACAGCTTAATGAACCAGAAAAAAATTTTTTACGCCATAGTCACTGCTATCACCTGCAGTGCTGGCAGCAGTTAATAGAAGGCACTGCAGACAAGGGCCTTAAATGAACAATGTTGCCCTGTGCACAGGCTGAGGAGCCTGCTTCTTCAATAGGGAAGGGCTCAAGGCTCCATTACAGCATCTGCTGCACTGTATTCTGATGACCTTTTATGTTATCTCCCTGACTACATTGTGAGCTTTGTTAAGGCAAAAACAATGTCTCTGGCCCTACCTGGTTTGGCTCAGTGGATGGAGCGTTGCCCTACAGACTCCAGGGTCCTAGGTTTGATGTCAGTCAGGGCACATGCCCAGGTTGTGGGCTTGATCCCCAGTGGGGGGCGTGCAGGGGGCAACCAATCAATGATTATCTCTCATCATTGATGTTACCATCTCTCCCTTCCTCTCTGGAATCAGTAAAAATATATAAAAACACAAACAAACAATGCCTTTGTCATCTTTTTCCCACAACTGCTCAGCAAAGTATCTAGCATCTAGTAGGTCTTCACTTTTTAAAAAATGAATCTATGAATGAATTCACTTTTTCTTCTATTCGTGGACTTGGGGAACAAGACAGAAAAAATGAGAAAGAGGTATCTACACTAATAAAAGAGAAATATGCAAATTGACCATACCTCAGCGACACCCACCAGACAATCAGGAGTGAGTATGCAAATTAACCCAACAAAGATGGAAGGTTAATTTGCATACACAGGCTTGGAGCGGCCAGGCAGGGCGGGACACCTGCTATATGGGGGGAGGCGGGGGGTGGAGGGAGCTATAGGAGCGGTACTCTGGCCAGAGCAGAGAAGACTAAAGGCTCTGGCCAGAGCGAAGACAGAAGGCAGCGGCCAGAGCAAAGGCCTGGGTCCCGGGCCGGAGGAAAACCGGTGCTGGCAGCCAGAGGAAGGAAGGCCTATTGCACAAATCTTCATGCAACGGGCCTCTAGTCTGTCAATAAAAACAAATAAACAGGACTCTCCCTTTATTATCAGTTAGAAATACTGGGTACCTATACAGTTTGGTATTGGGAAAGTGCAGCAGTCCGGCCTGGGCTGGAACCCATCTCCACCACTCATTGCCTGTGAGACCACACGCAACCTACTTGACCTTGCTAAGCCCGTGCTTCTCCAGGTGTGATTTCTCATTGTTGCTGTCTGTCTGAATTGCACAATGTAGCACGAACAGCACACTTTTCCAGCAAGTATAAAACCAACAGTCTCACAGAAGACAGAGGAGGCAAGCGGCCAAGGGTGTTATACCTGCCACTCAATCCCTCGGAAGGCTCCCAGCCTTGCCTCTCTGAGCCTCTGTTTACTCATCTGTAAATTGGGATAATAGTGCTGGCCTCATAGAGTTGTTTTTGAGAACCACAATGCATACCCTACGTAAAATACAACAGTACCAAACGTAATAGTCGGTGTTCAATAAAATATCCATTTTCTCTCTTCATTTTCACCAGCTTTGAGGACACTTTTCAGAATCCTATATAATAAAGATGTAATATGCAAATGGTTGTTATGCCATGAAGCGTAACGACCGACAACGTAACGGCCGGATCATGGATCAGCAGGAGGGTGGGGCAGCGAGCTACAAGCGGGCAGTGGAGAGCTACAGGAGTGGGCAGGGCAGCAGGCTATGAGGGGGGGGGAGGGGGAGGGCGGAGAGCTACTGGAAGGCAGCAGCAAGCTACTGGCGAGCTACTGGTGCATGGATTCGTGGGCAGGGCTACTAGTATTAGCATAATATTCAGGGAAACAGTAACCAAATGCAAAGGTTTCTAAAGGTAACAGCAACTCCAAAACTCCAGGAAATAAGTAAAGATGAGAGTAATGAAGAGAAGAACCCCTGCTGGTAAAAATTAAAATAGGAATACCATCTGATGGTATTTTTTTTTTTTTATTAATTCTGTGAGAAGCAAGTAAATTTGAGCTCTGGCTCAATCCATTCATTAGGAAGTAGTGTATCTTAGAGGCTCTCTCTCTTACCTGGCAGGTGTGGCTCAGAGGTTGAGCATCCATCCATGGACCAGAAGGTCAAGGTTCAATTCCCAGTCAGAGCACATGCCCAAGTCTCAGGCTCAATCCCCAGCGGGGGGCGTGCAGGAGGCCGCTGATCCATGATTCTCTCTCATCATTGATGTTCCTCTCTCTCCCTCTCCCTTCCACTCTCTGAAATCAAGAAAAAAAAATTTAAAAAGCACATAACACATATTAGAGTTCTCTCTCTTGAACCATATTCTTTCCTTCCTTCCTGATCTGCATGCTCTTATTCTGAATGTTCCCCAAAGTGACTGACCCTTCCCACTTCCTCAAAGGTCCCTCACCTCCCCCTGCCTTCTTGCTATTGAGTTTGTGGTCAGAGTGACTGTTCATATCGTTTCCACATTGCAAACAAATGGAAAACACTAATCATGACTCGATTATATAATACAACCATCAATTACATGCTAACAATTGTGTATATGTCTGTTAATGTAAATGCAAGAAAGGTACATTTCATAACAGTTCAATGTATAGGCAATCTAAACAATTCAGCTTTGGAATGTATTGCTCAAGTAATATTTCTTTAAATCATGTCACAAGGAGAAATGGCCTTTGGGGTTTTTTTGTGTGTTTTTTTAAAAATATATATTTTGTTGATTTTTTTACAGAGAGGAAGGGAGAGGGATAGAGAGTTAAAAACATTGATGAGAGAGAAACCTTGATCAGCTGCCTCTTGCA
Organism: Plecotus auritus; assembly: GCF_963455305.1. Lineage (NCBI taxonomy): Eukaryota > Metazoa > Chordata > Mammalia > Chiroptera > Vespertilionidae > Plecotus > Plecotus auritus. The sequence goes on from NC_137780.1 coordinate 15,829,759, forward strand.
CACCCCCTACTGGGGATGTGCCCTCGACCAAGGTACATGCCCTTGACCGGAATTGAACCTGGGACCCTTCAGTCCACAGGCCGATGCTCTATCCACTGAGCCAAACAGGTTAGGGCGTGTTTTATTGTTTAAGTGCCTGTATCCCCCATTTTACAGAAAAATAAACATCTTTTTGTACCAAAGTCCTAGACCACATTTCGGCCACTAGAAGCCGAATGAGTGAATGAGCTGTTGACTAACTGCAGGAAAGGCTGTTTGCATTCGGAGGACAGTGTGACTCACCACTCTCCCCAGCCACTTCCTGCTTTTGCACTATTTTCTTATTTGTGATCTTTTAGGAGAAAAACAACATTGGCGTTTGCTTATCATCAAGGACACTGTTTGAATCTGTAACTAAGATGGATTCTTGAATGGGTTAATAATTACTCAAGAGACCCAGACCTGCTACCTCTGTGATTACACACAGTCCTTTAAAAGTGATGCTTCCCAAACAGAAACAGCTAAGTTGCAGGGACGTGCAAAGGTTATCAACATCGTATTGCTCAAGTGGCTCTGTCCCTTCCCAGTCGAGTAGCTCTGGGTAAGTTACTTAACTGCTCCACGTCTCGGTTTGCACTCTCAAAACACAGAAAGATAATAGTGTTATCCTGTAGGGTTTTGCAAAGATTAAATGACTTAACGTGTGTAAAATGCTCTAGCACAGTGCGTGGCACCTAGCAAGTGCTAGTTGTTATGACCGCTTCACATTTAAGATGATACCCTCGTTTTCCCAAATCCACATCCCCCTGTTTACTACCAAACCATATGTAGTTAGTCCTAAACCATATATAGTTAGTCCTAAACCAAGAGTTTGACCTACTCTTCCCCCTGTTACAGAGTGGGTGCAATTCCCATTGCAGGAATATTGTGCTCTTCACACAGTCAAGGTGTCATCATACAGCGGGCCTTCCGCGGAGGCGCTCAGACAGCCTCGCTCAGCCGTGGCTCCTTCAGTCATGCTGTCAGTCACTCCAGCCCAGTCACTTGTGTTGGAAACAACTGGCTGGACTCCTGGCCTCTGTTATGGGTTGGATTGTGTCCTCCCTAAAGAATATGTTGACGTTGTAAGCCCAGTGCCTCAGAACACGACCTTATATGGAAATAGGGTCATTGCAGATGTAATGAAATGTTCATTCTGTACTGGGCTGGGCCCGTAATTCAGTCTGACGGACATCCTTGTAAGAAGAAAAGAGACAAAGACAGAGAGGGGAGATACCCACGTGAAGACAGAGGCAGAGGCTGGAGTTATGCTTCCGCCAGCCAAGGAGCACCAGGAGCTGTGAGGCAAGGAAGGATCTTCTCCCAGAGCAAGCATGTCCAACGCAAAGGCTGACGGCCAAGTAAGCAAGGTCTAAGTGTACATGGGCCGGAAAACACAAAAGCTTCCATTTTCACAGGAACGCAGGTTTATTTCGATAGAGACATGCTGAATACAAAGGGCTGAACTAAATGAGTCATCATTAACAAAATAATAGAACCTTTTAATGAAAACTAATATTTTTTCTTGAACATTAACTTACCAGACACTGAATAACTGCACAAATTAATAAGTGTAAAGCAAATAAACCTATTTTTCTTGTTCTCTGAAAGTGAAATATTTCCTGTTGCACACACCAAACAAGTCAGTCCAAGACTAATGACGTGGCCATCGGCCGCTAAAATATTCGCTGCTGGTATTAGTGGAGAGAAATGGTGCGCCTGCGCGTAAGGCGTGTAAGGAAAAGGAATGCAACATGACTATAGTTAGCAGTCATTAGCGAACGTTGTAGTTCGTTGTTAATAATCCTATATAACAAAAAGCTAATATGCAAATTGATGCAGAATGACCGGTCGCTATGATGCGCACTGACCACCAGGGGGCAGACGCTCGATGCAGGAGCTGCCCCTTGGTGGTCAGTGCGCTCCCACAGGGGAAGCGCCGCTCAGCCGGAAGCCAGGCTCACGGCTGGGAGCGCAGCAGCGGTGGTGGGAGCCTCTCCCGCCTCCACGGCCGTGCTAAGGACCCCTCGGGCCTCTAGTTATGGATAACAGGATATTGTAAAAATTAAGTTACGAAATTTTTATTAAAACGTTTCTTACATACCGTTATATTGGCTGGGCCGCAAAAATATTCACGGTGGGCCGCATGCGCGGCGCGAGTTTGACATGCTCGTCTTAGAGGCCTTGGAGGAAGCATGTCCTGCCAACACCTTGATTTCACACTTCCAGCCTCCAGCACGAGAGAAACTGTTTCTGGTTCATTAAGGCACCGTTCGTGGCTGTTTGTTTCAGCCGCCCTGGGAACTCAACGGCCTTCTAGGTCAGAAACAGAACCGAGAGGCAGCTCTCAGGCCTGCCACCGAGAAGCACTGGTCCTTACCTACAGGATCCGAGCTGTCAGGAAACTGGTTCCACACAGAGGATCCTTCCTGTGGGGACTGCTGGGCGCTGGTGAGCCAGGTGCTTGCAAAGGTGAGCCAGCCCCTGGGGACTAGAAAGGGATGGAAGGAGGTCGCCAGGCCTCCTCAGAGGGGTTTCCTTGGCAACCCCACTTAAAGTGCACCCCCTCACTCTATCCTCTCACCCTGCCAATTTTATTCCTGGCATCGGCTAACCTAGTTTATCTGTTTACTGTCTGGCGTCCCAAGTACCACCTTCACCTCTAGAATGGAAGCTCCGTGAGAACTAGGACCACGGGTACAATTATACACAATTTCCCTTGGGGCCTCTGCACATTATAAGGGTGATTCTAAAAAATCTTCTTTTGCATCACCCTGTACATCACCAGTCGGTTTTGCCTTTTTGATCAGTCAGAGGGTATTAAAAGCAACACATTTTCTCTAAAGTTTTGTTTACTGTTTGAGTCCCTGGCATATTCTAGATACTCAATGAATATTTGCTGAATGAATGGCTAAGTGATATTATGTTTCTTTTCTTCTCTATGTCTCATTCATCTTTTTCTTTCCACAGCGTTCTGTAACTTCTTTTTGGAAATTATTACTTCTCAGCCATGCTGGAGAAAGTCCGGGGAAGGATGTTGCCAGGCCTGGGCCACACTTCAGAAGGGGGTGCCCGACCACCATTCTCCACGGTTCTCAGTAGCTGGGTTCTAGCACATTCCTGGAGTTGGGGTTCAACACTGGGTTTACTCGACTGCACTAAACGTTTCCTTATCATGTGCTCAGATCCCAGCCTCCTTTGGAGAGCGGCATAAGAGGACAATGGCAGATTCCGGTATTTTTAAATGGATTAATGTGACATTGCTAGCTGTAGTTTTATTTATTGACTAGCGGCCCAGGGCACGAATTCGTGCACATTGAAAGGAAATTAATTAGAAGAAATATTTTAATATCGCTATTCGCCCTTTCTCTATAATAGAAGTGTCAACCGAATTCACAATCGACAATGACAGATCAAAACACATACTTGCGATTGGCACCAGTGAGAGCTTTATATGTATTGCGCATGTGTGAATCAATTTAGCCTTTTATAGAGAATAAACTTGCTAAGTAGACCTGCTTTCTGATTTAGCTAAACTTTTTCCAGCCCAGTGAAGCACCTCAACTTCTCTTTCAGGTAATTGTCAGCAACACAGCAGTAAATATCAACACGAAGCAGATTATTATTGTAGATCACGCAGGGAGAACAAAGGGTAAAATATTTAACTGCAGCAGTGTTTAACTATATTCTGCTCAGTGAGAAAACCTGAAGTCATTTTCAAGGTCCACCATTTCTTACTTCTTTTCAGTCGGGTCAAGTTTCTAAGCTTTCTAAATCTCCATTTTCTGGCTAATGAAAAGAAAATATGATTCCACCGAGTCTCCTATCTACCTACTCCAGGACTTCTGTCAGGATCAAATGAGATGAGGCATGGGAAAACGCTTCACAGACATTTGGTTACAGTGTAAAGTGTTTACACCTGTGTTCCTGGGCTGAAGAAACTGTAAGGGGGATAGTCGCTAGGGAGAGGAAGCCGGGCGTTGCTATGTGACATCATTATCCTGACAGACACTTAGCATATTAGCCTTTTATATATATAGATATGTTCTAGGTCATCAAAATTGTAAGTTTGTGCATAGATGCTGATCGTTACTGTTGTTTTTTAATATATTTTTTATTGATTTCAGAGAGGAAGGGAGAGGGAGAGAAAGATAGAAACATCAATGATGAGAGAGGACCATTGATCGGCTGCCTTCTGCATGCCACCCCTGGGGTCAAGCCTGCAACCCGGGCGTGTGCCCTGACCAGGAATCGAACCATGACCTCCTGGTTCACAGCTCGATGCTCAACCACTGAGCCACACTGGCCAGGCGATGCCAATTGTTTATTTTAAGAAAACCTACAGAACATCCTCAGTAATAAAAACAAAGAAACCTAAAGCTCAGGGCAAGTGTAGCACATGGGACGCTGCTAAGACCCTAAGAAGTCCCGAGAGGCTGGCCATTCGGTGCTAGCATAAACCGCGAAGCCCTCCTCGGTTTTGCCTTCCTTAGAACAGCTGACCCTGCGCACACGGACCCTCGCCTGTGAATGAGCAAATGACTGCGATTTATCCGCAGCTGGACAGGCCCCTTGCAGCCAGGCTAGCCCTACAGTAACAGGAGGAGCTTGTCCTCCTTCCCTGAGAGCCAACAGCACTCAGAACGGTTCAACGGGGAGAATAAAATCCCCGAGTGTTGGCCACACTCCTCCACCACGTTGCCCAGCAGCTCAAAGCCAAGGCCGGAAGCGGCGATGCCTGTCAGCCGTGCAGGGAAAGCCTCCAGCCTGACCTGAGTGTTAGCCTCGCTCGGTGCGGCCCACGCTGCTGGAGGAGACTCACTACCTTCCCCGCGCCTGACAGTGGTCTCCAGGCTGACAGTGTCCGCGACACAATGGCCTTCTCACTGCTTCCGCCCTCGCAGGCCTGCCAAGGCAGTCAAGTCAAGAACGTCCCGGTGAGGAATAGACATGAGGATAACACGCGTTCCAGCCTCTTATCTAACGTGCAGGGTTTCAAAGTTGGGCTTCTACATGTGGGACCACGTGTGTCCAGAGCCTTAGGTTTCATGAACATGCCTCTGAGATGATCACTGACGACAAGAGGTCATCTGTGACATGGAACTGGATGAGGTGGCCTAAGGCCCCTCTGGCGCTAGGCTCTGCGAGTCTCACCACCTCTGTATCCTAACATGGGCTTCTTGCTCAGTTAGGAAGATAGAAAAATAGTAACCGAGAGTCACAATGAGCAAACACAAGCATACCTTGTTTTTTGTTTGTTTAAAATATATTTTTATTGATTTCCGAGAGGAAGGGAGAAGGAGAGAAAGATAGAAACATCAACGATGAGAGAGAATCATTGATCAGCTGCCTTCCGCACACCTCACACTGGGGATTGAGCCTGCAACCCGGGCATGTGCCCTTGACCAGAATCGAACCTGGGACCCTTCAGTCCACAGGCCAACGCTCTTTCCACTGAGCCAAACTGGCTAGGGCAGCATAATTTGTTTTGATGGAGCTTCACAGACGTTGCATTTTGTACAAATGGAAGGCAAGACCCTCCAAAATGATTATAACTTGCTTTATTGTGGTGGTTTGGACCTGAACCCGCATTATGTGACAGAATGCACACACATAACTTTATTTAATTAGAAGTAGAAGATCCTCTTCGTACAGTGTTTTCATATACGCTACACTCCCAAATGGTCATTTCGCTCAGCACTGCTAACTTCTTCCTTTGCGTTTGCCACTTACGCAGAACAGAAATGGTTTTGTTTTAACCCAAACCCACTTTATGTTGTATAGAGGAGTATTTTTTCAAGATTTGCTTCAGTCCTTGCTCCTGTATTTACACAGCACAGTCAACTTCCAAAGCCTGCTCTTCTCTGTCACCTGTCTAGAACACGACTGTGTCTCCTGAACAGTGTCCAGCACACAGTAGGTATCCAATAAATATCAGTTGAAATGAATGAAAGTACCCAGCTGGTGTGGCTCAGTGGTTGAGTGTCTACCTATGAACCAGGAAGTCACGGTTTGATTCCTGATCAGGGCACATGCCTGGGTTGCGGGCTCAATCCCCAGTGTGGGCTGTGCGGGAGGCAGCTGATCCATGATTCTCTCTCATCATTGATGTTTCTCTCTCTCTCCCTCCCTCTCCCTTCCTCCCTGAAATCAATAATAAAAAATATGTATGTATATAAAAGAATGAATGAATGTGAAGCTCCCAATTAACCGAATCTACATGGAGAGCGACTGGGTGTTCTTTGAACTACTCTTTCAGATTTTTCATGAAAAGTTGGAGAGAAAAGGCAATGGAAGAAGCCACAGGGGAATATACTAGTGATAGCTGTACACTCCATGGAAATGTTAATCCTCTTTAACTGTGGTCAGTTTGGGTGGTAGGACTATATTGCACTATTTTCATATTTTTCTACATTTTCCACATGAGCAGATATGATATTTCTAGTAAAATATATGAAAATCCAAACCACGAGGTGACTCTCCAGTGCCATTCAGAAGCACAGTGTGGCGGGTGGTGTTTCCCCAAGATGACTGCACCCACATATTTACCCCGTCCTCCTGCTTTTCTGACAATGAGACGGACACTTCTCCCCCAGAGCAGGGATCCTTCCCTCGGCCTCTGGGCAGAGGTGCGTGGGAGTAAGCCACAACATATGTGACTCTGGGGCCGCGTCATCAAAAGGATACAAGCTTCCTCTTCCCCCCCTCTCTCGGGACCCTTGGCCTTGGCACGCAGCTGCCACCTTGTCAGGAAACCCTGCCCACCTGGTGGCGTCTGGCCGCAGCCAGGCACAAGCCCAACGACGATGGCAGCGAGCGAGGAGATGGTCCTTAGAGGACTCCCGCCCCGGCCTTGAGTCTCGCAGCTGATGCCCCGGGCATTGTGGGTCAGGGCCCAGCCATCCCTCCGGGCCTGTTCTCAGTTTTGACCACAGAAACCACGGGCAATAGCACATGATGTAATGTAGGATTATGGTGCTTCGAGCCACCATGTTTAAGGGTAATTTGTTATGCAACCACAGTAAGAGACGGGACGGCGAAGTCCTCCGAGGTGGGAAGCCTGTTTGTTACTGATTTAGAACACTGAGTGTCAATCACGGGGGAGAAGAATCGAAATGCTTTGTAAATTATTGTTAATCTCCCCGGTCATCAGCTAATCAGACACAGCCCCTCTTCAGAAAGAAGCGTTTAGATGTTCACATGAACATCTGGTCACTGCAGAGAAGCCAGAAGAGGCATCTAGAACTTGGAATACCGAGGTTGCCCTTTGTGCCTGCAACAGGACACATCTCTGTGCCAACAACCAAGGCAGGTGGAGGCAAGATGCTGGTTCTCCCTTCAAGGACCTGCTGAAGTCCAGCAGGGTGGACCACTTCCCTGGGCAGAAAAAAACATCCCAGCGTTTCTGATTCATTATCTCTACGGCAACGGTATCAGTTTTCCTAGCAATGCTTAGATATTGTTGTTGTCCTCGTGAAATAAGCAATTTCAACTCAAGTCGGTCCCTGTTGATATATCCGTTCATATAGTTCACAACTGTCCTCTGAAACCACCCAGATTGCATCGAAAGCCCAGCTTTGAAAGCTCGTCGCCTTCCTTCCAGACGTCTTTCTACAAGAAGTTGCATGAAAAGCGTGTAATTGTTTTCTTTTCCATCTTGTCGTGTCATCATTGAAGGAAGCGTAATCATATGTAGCACTTCCTCTTCTCTGTTCAGACAAAGAAATTGTAAACATATCAGTAAAAAGGGAACCACAGTTTCATCTGAAACACTAACATAGTTAGAGACTGAACAACATTGACACCCTAACATTCCTCAGCGATCCAGCGAATTTTGCTAAACCCATGTAGGGTGCTATGACTGCTGATTTGTAAAAGATGATCTATCTATCTACCCAGAGTTTTTTGCAGTGGCCTGCTGCTTTCTCCAATGCTTTGCATATTTGAAAAGATAGGTTTGTACTGTGCAGTAGCATAGAATATGCCCCATGTCTCATATGCATATATACAGGCCCCAGAGAACAATTTATTTCCATTCAGAGTGATAAGGCTATACAAGATCTGCTTGGCCATGCAAGACAAGTTCTTTCCTTCATGCCTGTCCACTAATTCAGGTCAGTTCTCAAACAGCTCAAGAAGGCGATCTCTCTTCCAAAGAACAGTGCACGTAATTACAAAAGAAAAGAGATCCATGAAGATCTTTGAGCTCAAATGTTTTTATTCCATTTATCATTTCCTAAATGTTCATCTTGAATGTGATGGCGCTGACTTGGTTCGCTGATTGAATCTCATAGTAGGGTCAGTTTGTGGCCAAGAAAATGATCTACTTCAAAACCATAGGGTAAAACACGTCAGAGTATATACTTAACTTAAAATTGCCATCTTTGGCATTATCCTTAAAGAAGAAATTAGACCCGTGTCATTCTTCTAATTAGGCATAACACTTCATTAGAAGTTTTATGTGTTAGAAGCCACCTCCAGCTGCAGCAGCCTGTAATCTGTCTGTTCCATTCATATGGCAAGGTTGCACTGCATGGAGGTACCTAATAAAAGCTCTTTAAACAAGTGAATAATATTCTACCTTCCTATCGCGAATCCCTTTAAATTCCAACCCCCATCATGGCCACCCCCTCCCTATTGCTGGGCAATTAAAAAAGCAATTGGCCACTACTCGCATCCCTGTTGCTGTGTGTTCTACCAACCACGTGGCCCAGCAATCCACTGGGTGCTGCGGAGCCACCAGGGACATGCTCCTCCCCTCCCCTGCAGGCCTTCTCCAGAAGCCGTGGCTTTGACCGCCGCAGCGTTCCCATTGGGTTCCACTGACCCTGGGTGCCCTCTGGAGGTCAAGGACAGGTATAACCTCCAGCCAAAGCCCCAGGAAATGGAAGTGGGTGACTATGTTCTCCCTCTCTCCCTGCAGTATATACACAACATCATTCACTCTAAATCCTGGAGCAAGCACTTCAAGATTTTAGAGGTCATCGGACCAGTGGCTTAACTTTAATGGTGTCTCTCTACTATCTTTCCCTGTTCTCTGCTCCATTCGCCCCCTGGGCCATTAGCCTCCTCTCCCCGTCCCAGTGACCCACTCGGGGTCTGTGCACCCAGGATGGAACAATGCCACTGAGGCGGAGATGCCACTGTGGTCAAAGCATCTCACCAAGTGGCAGGGACCCTGGCCCTGTTTTACTGACAACCAACGTGTTCCCTTCTTCCACATGAGGGGTCCACAGGCCCCTCCAATTCATCCCACAAACATTTATTCAGCCTTCACTCTGTGCCGGTTACCATGCTAGGCATTGGTGATGCAATGTTGAGTTTATGGGCTCAGGGGGGAGGAGGCATTAATGAACTGATGCACACATAAGCAATTAAACTGTGATGTTTGCCATGAGGGAAAAGCATGAGCAATTTTAGAGCAGAAGGACCTGTGACCTGCAGTCCAGGAAGGCTTCCCTGAAGAAGTGGCATCTGAGTGGCCATCTGCAGGGGCCTGGGGTTAGCTAGATTGAGGGCACTGATCAGGGAGACTATGCCCAACAGAAGGGCAGAGAAGCAAAGTTCTGAAGGCAAGAAAGAGCTTGTCTCATATGAGGGTTGAAAGATTTGTGTGGTGCAGCCACCGTGGAAAACAGTATGGAGTTTCCTCAAAAAATTAAATATGGATCTGCCATTTGACCCAGTGACCCCACTTCTAGGACTATATCCTAAGAAACCTGAAGCACCAATCAGAAAGAATGTTCACAGCAGCACAATTTACAATAGCTAAGATCTGGAAACAGCCCAAGTGCCCATTAGCAGATGAGTGGATAAAAAAAGCTGTGGTACATGTATATTGTGGAATACTATGCAGCAGTAAAAAAGAAGAATCTCTTACCCTTTGAGACAGCAGGGAGGGACCTGGAGGGTATCATGCTAAGTGACATAGCCAGTCCGAGAAAGACAAGTATCCCATGATCACACTCATATGTGGAATCTAATGAAACAATGAACTGATGGGTGGAGTGGACCCAGAGACATAGAAGCATGGAACAGAATGAGGAATCTCAGAGGGAAGGCGGGGGAGGGTGGGTGGGTGGCAGGTGATCAACCAAAGACCTTGAATGTATAACCCATGGACACAGACAATAGGGTGGTGCGGGCCTGGGGTGGGGAGGGGGGAGGACGGGGCGGGCTGGAGAGGGTCAATGGGGGGAAAAGGGGGAACATATGTAATACTTTCAACAACAAAAAAAGAAAAAATATCCTCGGGTGAGGATTAACAAAGAAAAAGAAAGAAGATTTGTGTGAGGGCGTGAGAGTGAGGGGAGAGGGCACAGGTAGAGTGGGGGAGCTTGGTCTGAACCCCACCTGATTCTAAGCGGGCTGCTTTGAGTTAAGGGAAAGAAAACATATGTAGGGAGGGGCCAGGCGAGAGGGTGGTTTGGATCAGGCGACGAGAATGTGGAAATAGAGAAGTGGGTAGATCTAAGGAGTGTTTTGGGGTTGGAATTGGGAGAACTTGGTGATGCATGGAAGGTGGGGAGTACTTCGGGGTTCTGGCTTGCACACTTCTCTCTCTCTTGCATCTACAGAAAATCACCCATTACGTTCGTCTTCCATCCTAAACCATAACCTCCTCAAGGACGGGGTGTTGTCTCCGGCCTCCCATGAATAAGCTCTCCACGAGGGGAAGGCCTGCAGTTCCCAAAGCCCCCAGGAGGTGGCGGCATGGGAAAGCCGGCCCGTCGCTGTGTCTGGGACCTGAGCTTGGTTTCTCCTGCAGCCTGGGATTTTGCCTCCCTGTGGCGTTTTTCCACATTCCAAATTCCCAGGAAAGAGTCCTCTCCCAGCCTTTCCGAGCTGCCCCCGTGGAGGGTGTGGCTGAACCAGGGAGCTTTTCATGTGGGGCCAGCGCCTGCACTGGCTGTCATTCTGTGGCCTCTGTTTCCAGCTGTGGTGGTGACACGGTGACAGCTTCTGTTGTCTCCATGGCCCGCCTTCCCCAGAGCTCTCAGGGCGCTGACAGGGCCAGGCAGGACATTTCTTCTCCCTTCCGCTGGCTCCAGTCTGGGCGCAAAGACTCAGGTCAGCAGAGGCCTTCTCCGTTATGTCGGGGAGACGGGGAAAGCCAGGGACCGTCTCCCCCACAGTCAGACTGGGTGGGTGTGGGTCCAGGGAATGGGGCAGAATGAGCGGGACCAGAGAGGGGCAGACGGTTCTGAAAGCTGGTGGGAACAGACCAAAATGCCCCTGATGATGTAAGTGAAAGGACGGATTTATCAAGTCAATCCAGGCCGAACCCCAACATGTATGCCCACACTTTGAATGATTATAAAGGCAGTGTTTATTAAAATACATTTCACTTTCAAAATGGAGCTCTCAGCTGTTAAGGTGTGTATACATTTTGGGGGGACCCCCTTTATAACTCTTTGGGTAAGAAAAGAGAAAGATGGAGGCTGAGTGGCAGGGTGCAAAAGGGGGTGGAGGCAGATGACAAGAACAAAGACCCAGTGAGGGACACAGTACGTTCAAGGTCAATTTAGGGGAGACATTGCCGGGAGGAGCACAAGCTGGAATCCAGAAACATCTCACCCCATGCTGGGGTCTGGCTCTGTGGCCGGTGTAAGGCCCGTGGCCGGTGTAAGGCCCAGAGCCCGGTGTAAGGCCCGTGGCCGGTGTAAGGCCGGTGGCCGGTGTAAGGCCGGTGGCCGGTGTAAAGCCGGTGGCCAGTGTAAGACCGGTGGCCGGTGTAAGGCCCGTGGTTGGTGTAAGGTCTGTGGTTAGCGTAAGGTCTGTGGCCGGTGTAAGGTCCGTGGCCAGTGTAAGGCCCGTGGTTGGTGTAAGGCCCGTGGCCGGTGTAAGGCCCGTGGCCGGTGTAAGGCCCGTGGTTGGTGTAAGGCCCGTGGCCGGTGTAAGGCCCGTGGCCACATGTGACAGCACGTCCTAGGCTTCACCTCCCACTGTTCAGAGTTTTGGTCACCGACAGACCACTGTGCGAGGCTTTACTCTGCAGGACGAATCCCAAGCACCCCCTCCCCATTAGTACTCTCCTCTGCCCACTCTGAGCCCCTCTCTCTTGTCCCCCACCCTCCTGTTCCTGCTCCTTCCTCCCCCCGACTTCTCGACCTTCAGAGCGTAATCAGAACTGGTGGTTCCCTGTCTCAGGACCTCAGTCTCTCCTGAGCTCATCACGTCTCCTCAACCTCTGACCGATTCCCCGAAGGGTCACAGATTGATTTCAGAGCTTTATTGATATTATTTTATTATGTGTTAATGTATATTATGTATTTGATTATTATTAATATTATTTTATCTTAATGCTTTAATCAGTTCAACTCAACAATATGTGATGAGGATTTCCACGCGAATGGCTCATCCGTCACTTAATTCTAACATATATACTCTGGGGGGATAACACATTTATCTATCCTCGATCATTTGCTCCCTGTTTTTAACTTTGAACGCTAGTGCTCGTGTGTCACCCATCACTGGTCTTATAGAATAGTTCTAGACTTCGGTGCCTTGGACGGAGCTGCCCAACAGCCTCTCCTCTGAGTCTGTTGGCAAATGTGCCCCAGGCTTGCCTCTGGTCACCTGGATGCCATGTGCTCTGGCCACCTTGAATAACCTTGAGCAACTTCTCTGGTGCATCGCTCTGTGCCACACACCGACACCTCTGTGTGTTGCCTCCCTTGCTTAAGGTAGTTCTCGAGCTGTTTTCATCTGACCAATTGTTGGCCGTTAAGTAGGACTCAGGTGGTCATCTCCTCCAAGAAGCCTCCCTTGACCACCCAGACAGGCACTGAATATGTGCCAAACTCAGTGCTAGACACTAGGGATCCAAAGATGAATAGATTACAATCCAGAGGCTAAAAGTGCCCACAGTCGGGGGAGAGGGCAGTGTGGTGAGTGCGACGGCGGAGTCAGCCCGGGGAGCTATGGGAGCAATGGGAGGAGCACCCAGCCCAGTTCAGGGAGGGAAGGGACCCAGAGAAGGTGACACTTTGACAAAGTTGGGCAAGAGAGGAAGCTGGAGAGGGGAGGATGCACCAGATCTAGAATTCCTGGTGAGAGGAGTTGTCATTATAACTCATTTGAGCATAATGAAGAATAATTAGTCACTCAGTGTGAGCTCACATGACAAAGTCAGGAAGCAGTAAGGCATGAGGCTTGAACCAGAAGGTTTTACCAGCATAACCAGATCTTAAAGGGCCAGGCCTTAGAACTTGCCACTCTCAGGACTTGGGATTTCTTCTGAGAACACTGGGGAGGCCCCCGAGGGTTTTAAACAGGGGAAGGAGCGGGAATCATCAAACCAGAATTGACGAGATGCAAGGTCTCCAGCTTTGGTCCTTGGGGATGGTGGTGGTGTTTGCCAAGATAGGGAACATCAGGGGCATCAGGTTTGGGGGGAAAGATTCCTTTTGGGCAAGTTGAGTTCAAGGTTCCCTGGGATATTCAGACGAAGAAGTCCAGTAGGCAGTTGGCTATGCAAGACCAGAGTTGATAAAAGCCACCTGAATCTCACACCCATTAAGATGGCTAATTAAAACAAAACAAAATAGAAAACAACAAGTGTTGGCGAAGATGTAAGGAAATTGGGACCCTTATGTACTGTTGGTAGGAATATAAAATTATGTAGCTACTGTGGCAAACAGTATGACCGTTCCTCCAAATATTAAAAATAGAACGGTAGTCCTAGCTGGTTTGACTCAGTGGATGGAGCCTCGCCCTGCAGACCAAGGGTCTTGGGGTTGATTCTGGTCAAGGGCATGTACCTCGGTTGCAGGCTTGACCCTTGACCCCGGTTGGGGTGCATGTGGGAGGCAACCAATGGATATATCACTCTCACATCGATGTTTCTCTCTGTTTCTCCCCCTCCCTTCCACTCTTTAAAAATCAATGGAAAAATAGCCTCAGGTGAGGAATAACAAAAAAATAAAAATAAAATAAATTAAAAAAATGCAACTGTAATGCAATCCAGCAATCCCACTTCTGGGTCCAAAGAACGGAAAGCAGGGTCTTGTTAGCTGCCCATGTTCATAGCAGCATTATCCACAACAGCCAACCGGTGGGAGCAATACGAGCACCCACTGGTGGGTGAGTGGATAAAGAAAACGAGCTGTGTGTATGCAGTGGAATATAATTCAGCCTTCAAAAGGCAGGGAATTCTGGCACATGCTACATCATGGATGAACCTTGAGGACATGATGTTAAGTGATATAAGTCAGTAACAAAAAGACAATTACTCCCAGAAATCCACCCAAGCCACTGTGCTCAATTAATATTCCACAAAGGAGGCATGAACATAAAATAGAGTCAAGACAGTCTCTTCAATAAATGGTGCTGGGAAAATTGGGCAGATAGATGCAAAAAAATGAAACTAGACCACCAATTTACACCATACACAAAAATAAACTCAAAATGGATCAAGGACTTAAACATAAGACTGGAAACCATAAAAATACTAGAGGAATCCACAGGCAGAAAAATCTCAGACATATGCCGAAGCAATTTCTTCACTGATTCTGCTCCTAGGGCAATGGAAACTAAAGAGAAAATAAACAAATGGGACTACATCAAAATAAAAAGCTTTTTCACAGCAAAAGAAACCATCAATAAAACAACAAGAAAGCCCACTGCATGGGAGAACATATTTGCAAATGTTATCACTGATAAAGGTTTAATCTCCAACATTTACAGGGAACTCATGCAACTTAACAAAAGGAAGATAAACAACCCAATCAAAAAATGGGCAACGGACCTAAATAGACACTTTTTGAAAGAAGACAGAAAGAAGGCCAAGAGGCATATGAAAACATTCTCAAAGTCACTAATCACCAGAGAGATACAAATCAAAATGACAACGAGGTACCACCTCACACCTGTCAGAATGGCTATCATCAACAAATCAACAAACGACAAGTGCTGGCGAGGATGGGGAGAAAAAGGAACCCTTGTGCACTGCTGGTGGGATGCAGACTGCTGCAGCCGCTGTGCGAACAGTATGGAGTTTCCTCAAAAAACTAAAAATGGAACTCCCATTTGACCCAGTGATCCCACTTCTAGGAATATATACCAAGAAACTAGAAACACCAATTAGAAAGGACATATGCACCATGTTCATAGCAGCACAATTCACCATTGCTAAGATTTGGAAACAGCCTAAGTGCCCATCAGCAGATGAGTGGATTAAAAAATGGTGGTACAACTACACAATGGAATACTACGCTGTGGTAAAAAAGAAGGAGTTCTTTCCTTTTGCAACAGCATGGATGGAACCGGAGAGCATTATGCTAAGTGAAATAAGTCAGTCAGAGAAAGATAAATATCACATGATCTCACTCATTTATGGAATATAATGAACAACATAAACGGATGAACAAAAACAGATTCAGAGTCAGAAAAACATCGATCAGACCATTAAACCTCAGAGGGAAGGTAGGGGAGGGTGGAGGTAAGGGGGAGAGATCAACCAAAGGACTTGTATGCATGCATATGGGCCTAACCAATGGTCACAGACAACAGGAGGGTGAGGGTATGAGGGGGGATAGGAGGGGTAATGGGGGAATAAGGACACATATGTAACACCGTAATCAATAAAGAAATTAAAAAAAAAATTAAGATGAAAAAAAAAAGACAATTACTATATGATTCCACTTATAGGAGGTACCTAGACTCAGAGACAGGAAGGAGAATGGTGGCTGCCAGGGGCTGGGGGCGGGAGGAGTTACTGCCTAATAGATGTGTCAGTTTTACAAGATGAAAGGAGTTCTGGAGATGGGCGGTGGCGATGGTTGCATAACAATGTGAATGTATGTAGTGTCACTAAACTGTACACTAAATATGGTTGTGAACCATCCGGAGTGGCTCGGCAGTTGAGCATCGACCTAGGAACAGACCCAGCCCAGGCGATGTGGCTCAGTGGTTGAGCACTGACCTATGAACCAGGAGGTCACTGTTTGATTCTTGGTCAGGGCACAGGCCCGGTTGCAGGCTCCATCCCCGTGCAGGAGGCAGCCGATCAGTGATCCCTTTCTCACTGATGTTTCTATCTCTCTCTCCCTCTCCCTTCCTCTCTTTCTAAAAATCAATAAAATATATAGTATTTAAAATAAAATGAAAATTGTTGTGATACTTTGCAATGTACATGATTGTCTAACCATTATGCTGTACATCTGACAGGAATACAAAATAAAATAATATTGAATATAAACTGTAATTGAAAAAAAGAGAAAATAAAAGTCTCCTTTAAAAGACATTGTTGTGATAAAAAAAAAAAAAAAAGAACCCAAGAGTGGTTATGATGGTACACTTATGTTTTGTGTATTTCATCAGAATTTTTTAAAAAGCCATTTGAGCCACAGATAGCGATGTGGGCATCTTTAGACAATGCGTATAGACGGCAGCCGAAGCTGTGCCCCCCACCTGCGGGAGAATGAGGAGGGAAACCATCACTGCAGGCTTGGCAGGAAAAAGCAAGATGCGAAGGGGCCCGAGAAGCAGCAGCCGGAAGCACAGGAAGGACAACAGGAAGGAGAGGGATGTGGATGTGGAGGGAGGAGAGAAGGTGTTGGGGTCAGAGGCTGCAGAGCCACCATGAGTGGGAGGTCTCAAAGGAATCCTGAATTCAGCAGCAAAGAGAGCGTTGGTGACCCAGGTGAAGGCGGCTTCAGGGGAGAAGTGGGGGTAGAACCAGGCCCCAGGGGGAGTGGGGGGGAGCGGGGAGGGAAGAGGGGAGCGTGTCCTGGAAGCCCAGCTGCAGAGGGAGGGGATGGGGGTGCTCTGGAGACACACGGTGGCTGTCATCATTGATGATAAGATCATCGGCTTTGCAGCTTGCTCTAATTTCATGCTCAGTCAGCATCCCCTTGCGAGTATCCAGGTTTCGCTGCCACATGAACATCTGGCCCACCAGCCAGATCACTCTGACTTAAGAAATTGGCACCCTTGCCCGGCCGGCGTGGCTCAGTGGTTGAGCATCGACCTATGAACCAGGAGGTCCCGGTTCAATTCCCGGTCAGGGCACATGCCCGGGTTGCGAACTCGATCCCCAGTAGGAGGCGTGCAGGAGGCAGCTGATCCATGATTCTCTCCCATCGTTGATGTTTCTCTCTCTTTGAAATCAATAAAAATATTTTTTTTTACAAAAGAAATTGGCACCCTAGTTACTACACCCTCCTCTCAAGAATTTCGTTAGCTGAAGGACACTTGCTAGAAACCAAAACAACTCTGACAAGATCCAGGGTTTGGAAGGGTGCGGCTCAGGAGATGGACCTGCTTGGAGGTCCCCACATATCCGCGCTGCATCGCCCTCCAGGCCTTTCCAACGCTGCCCCTCTGCCTGATCGGAGGTCCCTCTGACACACACACAACTTCCTTCTAGTCCCACGCAGGCTCCTATGAGACTCGGTTGGGTTTCACTCCCCAGAAAGCCTTCCCAGACCCTTCCCCTCTGGCCCCTCCTCTGCACACCCTTCACAGGGATCCCATGCTTGTCAAAGACTGTTGCCCCGGTGAATGGTGCTGATTTCCTTGTCTCCCCTGCCGCCCAGCAGAACCAGAGAGCACCTGGCTTTCGTAGTCCTGTTCCAGTATACTGTAGGTGCTCAGTAAGTGCTCATAGAATCAACGAATAAGTGGCAGAGGAAGATTAGGTCAAAATTGCCTGGTGAGTAACAGGACAGGAAACCCATTCGTAGAAAGTAGTGTTTATGGGATGTTTGCTGGGCCGGCACCTGCTGTGCTGGGTGGACAAGCAGACACAAACCTTGTCCTTAAAGAGGTGTGACGGGGCCTCGGGGCACATCCTCCGTGTCTGAAAGAGGAATGGTGGTCACATTTGGCCTCGGTGCTCTCAAATTATTTGCTCATACTTGAAGCAGGCACATTGTGCACAATAAATCTTTGTCGAGTAGATGAATGCGCCTTTATTATTGAGCTTATAATACGATTTTCTGTTTTTATGTGTGATTTTCTCCTCTACTGGTAGGTTGTGAGCTCCCGGCAGTCAGGGACTGGGTCCCACCGTGTTTGTTAACGGAATCTAGCACAGAGCGTTGCCCAGAGCAGGAGTCAAAGAATTGATTGACTGAACGAATACATTTCTAATTGAGTATGCACAAGGCACCCCCCCACGCACAGGTATTCTGTGTGCTGCTCTCCCCGCCCCCAGGTCTATTTTCCCACAGGAAACCAGGTGGAAAACCCATTTCTTGTCATTGGTTTTTAATTAGCCCGGATGCTTCTGCAGCCTTCCTCGGCAGTGGGCTCTGGCCGCAGCCGACGGGCTTCCATGGCGTTGATGAGGTTCTGAAGGATGTGGGAAGAAACACCACGTGTGCGTGTGCGTGTGCGTGTGCGTGTGCGTGTGCGTGTGCGTGTGTGTGTGTGTGTGTGGTGGGTGGGGAGTGGGTGAGCCTGGTCCTCATTGAGCTGTGACGGCATGTAGCATTTCTCTGGGTGCGGGACAGCCCTGTGCACCTGGAGGTGGGGGTGCAGGGAGGTAAGCTGAGGCTGCCAGCTGGGCTGCATGATTAACTTTATAAAATTCTCCAACAAAGACGTTCAATTGACCAACAGGCGCCCAGTGGATGCCAAGTCTGGATGTCCCCTGCTCTGGTCCTCCTGTGCAGCCACAAGAACCCCCTGCCCCCTCCAGCGTTGTCCCGCCTGCAGGGGCAATGGTTTGTCTAAACTAAAGCAAGGACGAGGTCCTCAGGTGGGGTGCGAGGGGAGGGTGAGTATTTTAATTCGTATTTTTCCTTCACGGATGGAAGGAACTTCCAAAGACCAGAGGGCAGCCTTCGGTGCCACAGGCGATGCCATCGTGGAGGTTCTACATGTGCCACAGGGCCTGCCAGGGGCTGCAGAACTGGCTGGACTGGAGCAAAGAGGACGGTCCCTCCTGCTTGCTCCCTGGCCAGCTCGGCAGCACGCGACGTTGACCTCTTTGGTGACAAGCCCTCCAACCTTACCTAGTAAATATATTTTTATTGATTTCAGAGAGGAAGGGAGAGGGAGAGAGAGATAGAAACATCAGTGATGAGAGAGAATCATTGATCAGCTGCCTCCTGCACACCCCAGATTGGAGATTGAGCCCACAACCCAGGCATGTGCCCTTGACTGGAATCGAACCCGGGACCTTTCAGTCCGCAGGCTGACGCTCTATCCACTGAGCCAAACTAGCTAGGGTCAGCCCTCCAACCTTGACGCTTCCATCCTCTCCCCAACCGGGCACAAGCACCAGTGGCCCAGGAACCTTCCTTCAGCACCTGTTCTTACACCTCCTGGCTCTGTGGGTGACACCAGGTTCAGTCCGGGTGAGCCAGGGAGGGGCGTGCCCTTGGCGACGGCTCTCTGCTAGGGCCTTCGGCTCCAATTCCATCGCCAGAGACGGGAAAGCCTATGTTTTCACGATCTTTAGCCCGCCTCCTCTTGGGCTAGCCTGATTTCTGTCCTGCTGGCTTCAGGGGGAGGGTGTCCAAAAGCATGTCGTGTTTATTCCCAAGGAAAAGAGCTGGCTTCCTCCTCAGCTAGTTTTCTGCCGTTCAGTATTTGTAAATTCCAACTCTGCAGCCTCCGGCGAGGCCAGCGTACACGTTGTTGTTAGCAGCTACGTGGAAGCCTCAGAGTCACAATTGTTTTCCGATCAAAGAGTGAGGATATTATTTGTTAAAAAAAACTTTCAGAAATACTTAGCTTTTTTTCTCCTTGTTCTAACTGCTCCCTCTGTTCTCCCCCCGCTCCTAGCTCACTGCTATATGCAATTCTTTTACAGCATTGAAAAAAACCTGCCTTAATTTTGACACAGTGTTAGTCACTAATTTGAGGTGGTGGGAATATGGGTTTTAGTTCAAGTATTATTTAGACTTTTCTGCAACCTTTCTATTGGTCAGAAAAAGAAAGCCCCTGAAATACATGCTTTGTGTGCTCTTTCCTGTGGCTCTGCTGTGGCTCTGCTGCTATCTCAGCCCGCAGCCTGCTAGCAGGCCTCGCCGCTTCCTCTGAGCCTGCGATCTCAATGTCCCAGCCTGTGGTTCCCACCTAACAACCGCTGCCTGCCAGCCATTCTTGCTGGACCTGGAAGGGAACCACTGATCCTCAAGATTAAAACACAAAACAGGGAGCTACAGTGTCCCCAGGGACGGCTCTATTGTGGATCAGCAGCTTTGCTCCCGTTCCTTCCCAGGGAGAATCACCAGGCCGAGGAGGTGGGCAGACCTGCTGACGCTGCCCGGGGTCCGGACCAAGATGACATCACCTGAGCCTTGAGGGAGCTCAGGTGTAGGAAGGACCACAAAGTGATGATTCCGAGCTTCAGGTTTTAGTTGGACTTGGTCACCCCCCCTGTGCTATCTGTTAGCCATCAAACTGCGTCCCTCGTGGTTCTTCGGTGTTCCCTTACAACAGTGGTCCTCAAGCTCACGTGTGCGTCAGAACCACCGAGAAGTTGTGGAAGCACAGATTTCTGTCCCCACCCCGGAGTTTCCATTCAGTGGGATTGGGGTGGGGCCCAAGAATGTGCATTTCTCACAAGTCCTTCGGGGATGCTGATGCTACTGAGTTCTTTAAAGTTCTTTGCAACTTCCCCTTTAGAGTACTTGCTGACAGCACTTAGGGAAGGACTAAGGTGGAAGATGTGGCCGTTGGTTTCCTCTGATCTGGGTGCTGGGCGACATAAAGGTCAGGAGAGGAGAGAGGTTCAGTTCTGTGCTTGTAGGTGTGGTTCTAACTGAGCAGCACACCATCTGGGCTCCTCCGGGCTCCAAAAGTTGGGAAGGGGCGCTGATTGGGAAGGGATGCATCCACGTGGGTCTCAACCCAGAAAGCGTTTTCTCTGGTCTCATGGTGACCCCTGCCTCTTCCCCCATCGGAATCAACTTGCAATATGCATTTCTAGGTTGTAAGTTTACTAATGATGTTTCTCAAAATTTCACAACATGACCGGTATTTGAAGCCATGTTTCAGGGGATCCTGATTCTAACGGTCCAGCCTGCTTATGGTTCCCCTGGCACTTTGGCCCACACAAGCTGGTTGGATATCTGGTTGTCATCTGTTGGTGCCAGCCACCCAGCCCCAGGGAGGACCCCTCTCTGGGGGATCTGCAGCAAACCTGGATGCACTGTGGACCAACTAGCTGTGCCCCCAGAATTCTTGGGGTTCTGGCTGTCTTCTGATGTGATTAGAGTTGAGTTATTGGTGACGCGGACCTGCTCAGGAAGTGGAAAAATCCCTGATATGTGTGTCCTGTGTGTTTGGAGAAAGGGGAGAGCATGGGGGGGGGCGGGGATTAGGGAGGGGCAGTCTATTTTCATTGCTCAGTAAATTTCCTTAAACAATCTTCACTTCCAACATTTAACATGGGGAGGAAAATCCCCAAGTAAATTTTAATAATCTAAAATCTCGACTAGCAGGAACAGAGATCAAAGGGTTGGTAATATGCTATTGTTTTCTTATATAGCAAAAACCTTCATTTTCTCTTCATGGGACTTTATTTTTAGAACAGTGGATAGTCTCTGCGTAGGGTTATGGTTTAAATTTTTTAGCCTCTTCTCTGTATTCTACAAATCCTTCTGTTGTTACTCAGTTCTCATTTATAGGAAAGTTTAAACATCTATCTTAAATAATGGTTTCTCTTCGCTCTCACTTCTGGGGTCTTTCAGAAATCCTTCTGTCCTTCCTGATGCTGATACACTCTTCTTCCAGGTAGTCCAGTTAGACTTCATGACTTCCTCTCTACCAGGAACTTAGAGCTGGGGCTATTGTTTTTGAACCATGGGACCACGTGGTGACTTATCAGGAGGGCTAGAGAGAGACATTGTAACTATTGGCTATGGAAAAAAGTTAAGAGTAGGCAGAGGTCCCTGGAGTAGCTTACATTTATGTTTTAATGCCCCTTGCCATTAGATGGTGGTATAGTAACACACATAACAAATGGGGGCAGAGGCACAGCCTTTCTTCACCCACTTAAGCCCAGAAGGTTTAACTTGGTCTAGCAGAACCATCCGGTTCTTGTCAGCCCCAACAAGGTAGTTTTGAGCCTGGGATCTCTGCTGTGAGAGTTCATGGAAGTCAGCCTGGGGGCCAAGGCTGTAAACCAAATGCTTTTGGTTGTAGGAAGCCCTGTTACCACCAGACCTGGCATCATTATTGCCCACAAAAGGCGGCTGCCACCAATCCTATGCCAATTTGGGTGCAGTAAAAGGAGAGACTTTATTCAGGCAAACAGTTTGCAAGTCAAGGAAACACAGCCTGTGGAGAAAACCAAAAGTATGCACCTTTGAGGCAGGGGTGAAGCTGGCTTATAGAGAAGAATGCCTGCCCCCAGTTCCTGATTGGTTCATTTCTATGCAAATAAGAACTCTAAGTCCTCACAGATTGGTCCAAAGAGCACTGTCCGGATTAGTCAGAAAGGAGCCCTGTGATTGGTCAGTCCAATGCAAATGAGGCTATAGCTGTGCAGTTCTGATTGGATGGGGGAAATCTCAGTCCTATTTCTCGGATTTCCATCCTAGGAGCTCTCTTACAAGGGCTGACTCAGTGGACAGGAGCACAGTGCAGGAGGCTGGGCAGCCCAGTCTGTGGCCTGTTCCTGAAATTTAATGTGCATGCGAAGTCCCATGTAGACGGCAGCTCCTAGACTCTGATTATGAATAGGGGCCCAATTAACCACAAGGAGTCTTTCTTGACAGGTATATTCCTTACCGGGAAAGTTACCATTTAAGCCTAGGAATGCTTGCGGTGGGGGGGGGGGGGGGGGGGGGGAGGGGGAAGGGGGGGAGGGGTTGGAGGTGGTGTTCTGAGCCTCCTTCGTATAAGTTTTTGGCTTCACTAAGTTTCACTTTTCTAAATTTGGATGTTGAA
The DNA here is from genome assembly GCF_963455305.1 of Plecotus auritus. Lineage (NCBI taxonomy): Eukaryota > Metazoa > Chordata > Mammalia > Chiroptera > Vespertilionidae > Plecotus > Plecotus auritus. Next base: position 15,852,628 of record NC_137780.1, read on the forward strand.
ATATATGTTATCACTACTCTCTAATAGAGCGGCTGTTTACCCAACATTCAAATCAAATGCATTTCTTTAAATGAGAATTTAATTCCCCCTTCCTCATGCCTTTACTCTCCTAAGTTGACATCTACACTAATAAAAGAGAAACATGCAAATTAACCATCACTCTGCTACGCCCACCAGCCAATCAGAAGGGAATATGCAAATTAGAAGGACAAAGATGGTGGGCACCCAGCTGTTCCAGGTGCTGAGTGGCTGGGTGGGGCAGGATGCCTGCTGTGAGAGGGGGAGGGGGTGCTCGGGGGCAAAGGGATCTACAGGAGCAGCACTCTGGCGGCAGCGAAGACGAAGAAGGCAGACTGTGGCCGGAGCAAAGGCTTGGGTCCCGGGTGCGGGAGGAAAACCGGTGCTGGAAGCCAAGGGAAGGAAGGCCTATTGCATGAATCTCTTTGTGCAATGGGCCTCTAGTTTAAACAATAAGCAAGGCTCGTGTTTGGCAGCTTCTCCCCCACGTCATTTGTGACCTGGGAAAGAAACGGCTCTTCTCGGGTTCTGTCCCTCCACAGTTTCCAGAGCCCCCCACCCTTTGACATGGGTGTCCTTCCGTCCGCAGTGAGTCTGGGGGTGTCATCAGGGATTCTGTGCCCCAAGAGGACAAAAGGAAACCAGGTCAAGGGGACTTGCCTGGAAATTTAAATGAACATTTTTAAGAATTGCAAATCTGACTTCATTTCTAACATAATTGAAAGACTCCCTAACAGTATTAGAACGTTAATGGGGCTATACAGGCTAGTAGAAAAAGAACAAATCCAATTAGACCTAATTTCAGGGAAGGTAATGAGTTCACGAAGAAAACACACCTGGAGAAACGAAGAACGGAGTGGAAGTGACTTGTAAAAGCTGTCCTACCTCACGAGTCAAGGTGATGTGTTCTCAAGTGGGTCCCAGGGGTCGGAGATGTGCTGGCGCAGTTCACCTGTGCAGGGAGGGGCGGGGCTCTGTCCCCGCCTCCCCCCCCCCCCCCCCCCCGCCCCCAGCTCCTCAATGCTCCTCCAGGAGCCTGGACACACGGGGTCATTGCCTTGGGCTGTTGTGCTGATGGGTTACAGGCTCTCTCTGTTCCCCTACCCTCTCCGGGAATATCCTAATTGCCACAGGCAGGAACTGGCCCTTCACACCCTGAGCCTTGTCCTCCGAGTCTGACCCATCCTTGCATTGAGATGTCAAACCAGATGAGCCATAACCTAGACTGCTGCATGCCTGGGGCGGGAGGAGGGGGGTGAGGGTGGGGGCAGGCGACCTGGTCCTCCTGGTCTGGCCAGCTCCCAGGAAGGTGTCCCCCATCCCCGTGGCCACTGAAGCCCCCCTGTTTCCTCCTTGTGCAGTGGCTTCACTGGCCTAGGTTCTGCTGCCTTCATAGGCCAGAGGATTGAGCCCAGCCATGGGGCCATGGAGGCCACCCTGCTTGTGGGGCTGCAGTGCATGTTCTTTGCTTCTGGGCACCAGCAAGAGCTGAGACCCGTCTAGGCCTGCAAAGAGGAAGCCGCCTGCGGGGACCACGCCAGCCCTCCCCGCTGTGTCCCTCTCTGAGGAATCCAGGCCACTCCTCTCCCCCATGTTTTGGTAAAGTACTTTCTCCAGAAAACAGGTGCTTCCTCAGGCCCTGAGAACTAACTCTATTGTCCTTCCCTCGGCACATCTTGGCTGGCCACTCCCAGGAATATTTCTACGTGAAGTGAAAGCTCCAGATGGAGAAAATACACAGCAGCAAGATTTATTGCATTTACAATTGCACGCGGCGGTTGGTATGCTGGTAAACGTGTGATAACCAGCTTCGGGTGGGGAAGGGAGAGAAGGCTCCGGCTGGTGGCGTCTGTTCATTCCCATGGTGTAAACACTCTCACCAGGGCTGACTTCAAGCTCCTGATGGGATGTCACGGAACTTGGGCGTCGGGAAACGATGCGCACAGCTTTCCCACGCAGTCACGAGCCCGTCTTGTCCACATCCCACCACTGCTTCTGTGGTGAGAGGGGCAGACATTGTTATTTTCGTTTTGTAGATGACAACGCTGTGTGCCCCCATGGGTGCTGGGTTCGACAGTACAGCACAGTCAGGTCCCCGGAATTACGGTCTTTGTCTCAGCAGTTGGTTCGGTCCATGTCCTTTTCCTAAAATGTTGATGAGATGCCTTACAAACTGAAATTGGTTTTCCTTATATGTTGTTTCTCTTAAAGTCACGGAACCCATCAACGTTAAGTGAGGGCTCACTGTATATTTATCTGAGGCATGTGTGTTGTAACACAGGCCATGTGCAGAATTTCAAAGGAAATATCTGAAAGTTGTTTTTCACAGCCCTTAAAAGCTCTCACCCAGGAAGGGGTAGGGGACGATCAGGAAACAGAGGGGAATTTGTGAGGAAAGTTATCGTTGGCCTGCCCTCCATAAGAGGGGGGGGGGCTGGGGGTGGAGGGCAGTCCTCTTTTGCATCAAGTCTTGCAAGAGAAGAAGTCTCGCTGGGGGAACACCTGAGAAAGCCACAGCAGCCCGGCAGTGGGAGTAGGTGGAGAAAGAGGAAGTGGGACTCCTTCCGGAGAGAACTGCCCTCCCACAGGGAGCAGGGGCCAAGCAGGGAGGGCCTTGTGACAGAGAGCGGGCCAGGAGACACTGAATCTGTGCGAGGTTGGCCTGAGAAGGTGGGGATGAAGGGATCATAGAGGGGGAATCTGTGCTGGGGAGCAGCCACGGAGGATGGCATCAGGTGCCTAAACGAGACTGAAACAAAAAATAACAGACCCAGCCCAGCCGGTGTGGCTCGGTGGTTGAGCACCGACCTATGAACCGGAGGTCACTGTTTGATTCTTGGTCAGGGCACATGCAGGGGTTGCAGGCTCGATCCCCAGTAGGGGGCGTGCAGGAGGCCGCGGATCAGTGATTCTCTCTCATCAATGATGTTTTTATATCTCTCTCCCTGTCCCTTCCTCTCTGAAATCAGTAAGAAACATTTTTAAAAATTAAGTGGCTTTTGGGTAACTTCGCGTGAGTGGAGCTGGTGTGATGTGTGGATTTGGTGGTTGACGGTGGCCTGTGGGACCAGCCTGACTTGCAGGGTTCTCAGGGGCAGGGCTACTTCAAGGACTCAAATTGTGGTTAAGACTGAATTTAAAAATGCATCTCTTCATAGGACGGAGCATTTGCAGACAGAGTGATTGCCCGAGTCAAAATTCCATGGGACAGATTCCACTCCCATGTGTAGTCTGTGCAAAACCTTCCCAGCCTCTCCCATGACCCCCCCGCCCTCCCCCTGCCCACCCCCACCCCGCCCAGTCTCCCCGAGGAGCCAACACTGAAATGTACCACCCGACCAGATCGCATCGTGTGACCTCCCAGAGAGTCAGGGTGCGACATAGCTGTGCTTGCAGGTGGGCTCTGGTTCCGTTTGGGAAATTGGACCCCAGGGATCCGTGTCCGGCACCTTCAGGGGGAGAGTCTGGATAGAAGATGTGACCGGGAAGCGGAAGGAATATGCGGCAGCCTCACTCATCCTGCCAGGCTCACAGCCACAGAGAGCTTTGCTTCGGTGTCATGTCTGCAGCATAGTTAGTCCAAGAGCCAGAATTCTTGCCACTCTCCAGGCAGTGGGATGTTTGCACAGCACATGTGCGTGTGTGCATGTGTGTGTGTGCGTGCGTGTGCGTGTGTGTGTGTGTGTGTGTGTGTGTGGCTGTCTGTGCGCTGCCACCACCGCCGCCACCGGCTGCAGCTGGTGTTGATGGCGCAGAAGCGCTGAGTCACTGGCTGTGCAGTGGCCCTTACATCACCCTCCATTGTCCTTTCTTCCTTCGGAGGCTGTGAGGGCTCTTCCATTGTGTCTGCTGTGTTGTTGTTTTGCATGTGGGCCTCTCCCTGTAGGAAGCAGGGGTGTAAAAGCCAAGAGGCGCTGGGGCTTCTGGACAAAGCCCTCCAGAGGGACAGCGTGGTCCGCTGGCTGCTGAGCGTGCCGGGCACCCAGACTCCTGAGGGGAGGGGCCCCAGCGCGGGGAGGGGGCCGGGGGCCTCAGGGCAGGGCGGGCTCCAGCTCCCTTTCCTGCAGCTCTCCCTGCTGGGCTGGTTTGAGCTGGAGCCGATGAGTTTCACAATCTCTTTATAACCCTCTGCAAACCCTGTTCTTCATGCCCCTGGTAGCCAGCGTAACAGGTGCTGCTAATTACTGCGTGACATCAGTTTTTGGAGAGTGCCTTACAAATGTGTTTCAATGACTATTTTGACCCAAAAAGCTTATCACTTTATTGGGAAAAAATTATCTTGGTTATAAATATATCTATATTTATCATGGAAGAATGGGGAGGGGGGGGGTAGAAAAATATAAAGGAAAAAAGAAAAATGACCCATAATCCAGGAATGAGCACTATTAACATCGTGATGCATAATTTTCCAACATGTTCTTATATATCAGCTGATAGGCACATACATTTCACATAACTGAACCCACAGTGTACATTCTGTTTAACAGAGAAATGTTCTGTGAATGTATACTCTGATGTCATTAAGTCATGTTCTGTACTTGCTGCCGTTAGTGTGGTATGAGTGAAGAGCTAAGGCTGTATCTGTATTTTAGTTGCTGTCACTTTATTTCTATTTCTAGGACATTTCTCTCGCCAAGGTGGCTTCACGCATAGGACCCGCCCCTCCTCCCCTTCTGCAAGGTCTTCACAGCATTTCCTCAGGTGAGCATCCCCGCCACCTCTTCTTCTTCTGCCTTTTGAGAGCCCTTAGTGCATTCACCTGGGCCAGGGGTTCTTAAACTTGCGGGCTCATCAGAACTACCTGGAAGGCTCAAAGAGGGTGCTGGGGCCCTAGCTGGTTTGGTTCAGTGGATAGGGCATTGGCCTGTAGACTGAAGGGTCTCAGGTTTGATTCAGGTCAGGTGGCGGGCTCGGTCCCCAGTGGGGGCGTGCAGGAAGCAGCTGATCCATGATTCTCTCTCATCATTGATGTTTCTATCTTTCTCTCCCTCTCCCTTCCTCTCTGAAATAAATTAAAAAATTAAAAAAAAAGAGGGTGCTGGGCTCCATCCGCACCCAGGGGTTCAGATTCAGTGGGGTGGGCAGGCTCCCGGGGCCGTGCCCTGTGTGGATGCACTAGGAGACCGCTGGCGTGAGGGGGGTGAGCACCATGGTGACGCCACACTCTCTCCAACAGGCCTTGGCTCCTTGGGCTGCTCCCTTGGGGCCCTCACCTTGTCTCCAATGCCTCGCTTTGCACCTGCCATGTCCCCTGGCGGCGTGGCTGCAGAGGACAGGCATGTTTCCCTACTGAAGTGCTGGAATCACCGTGTTGGACGAGGCCCCGGGCCTCGTGAGCGTGGATGCCAGAGCAATTTGTCCTTCGCTGTCACCGCGTCACATTCTCCTGAAGAGCTGGCTCCAAAGGAAAAGCCCAGATGTCCAGCTATTTGTTGGAGGAAGTGACACATTATCCTCTTCCCAGCATCTGGCAGTTCCCTAAAGAGCCGGGCCCTGGTGATGCTGGTGGCTTTCTAGAAGCATGTCTTCTTTCCCGGGGGAGGGGGCGAACAGAGGAGGACAGAGTCTATTTTTGGTGTCGGCCCAAGGGGACGCCTCGAGGAGGGGGAGCAGGGTCACCAGCAAGCTGTTCTGCTCTGGGAGCTGAGAACGCGCTTCCTTCCTGCCCGGCCCTGAGCCACAGGCTGTGTCCGAAGTTTCAAATCTTCCACAGAGAGCTGGAAGGATTTTGAAATGCCCTCATGGGCCGGCATGGCTTGACACTAGGGCAGATGGGCTGGTGACTGGGGAGAAGGGATTTGGCAGAGCTGGGGGTGTTGATGAGGAGCAGAGGCGAGAAGAGCTGTCAGCTCAGCGGCTTCCACCACGGGGAAGGCTGGTTCCCAGGAGGCGGTGGCATCTGGCTGCTCCTCGGCTGGGAGATGCATGGATTTTTTCCCAGCCCCAAGAAAGCAAAATACAGAAAGGACAGAAGGGGGGTCGGGGGAGGGGAGTGCCTAGCTTTCCCAGGATAATTGATGTCACACAGGTGGGAAGAAGCAAAGCCTTGAACTCAACCTGAGGTTCGAGAAGTGGTGTCTCTGGGCCAGCCCCTAGTCAGCCTCTGGACCAAAGGAGCAACGTGCATTCGGCCCGAGAGAAGCAAGTCTCAGTAACTGAGCACAGGACTGGGGAGTGGGTGGCGAGGGCGGGGAGGGCACCTCTACCTCCGGATCTGAGGGCATTGGCTGTGCCAGGCCTTGGTTCTGTTCCAGCCAGGGCCCTCTGGTGAAAGCATCCTGGGAATTCGGCCTGCAAACAGAAAGGGCATTTCCTTGTGTGGGTTTCCTGTTTAGGTCTGTGGAGAAACCCAAAGGCTCGCTTGGCCTCATAAATCCTCTACATGCCTGATGTAGATGCTCTGGCCGGATGCCCTGGGAAAGCTACACAAAAATAGAAGTGGGAGGAGAGCACATTCCCTCTCCGGATTTGGGGTGGGTGTTGGGCGTCACGGTTTTGGGTCTGTAAACAGAGGGGGCTGGGGGAGAGGAGACCATCACTAAGGTCCCTCCACTCTGACTCTCTTGGAGTCTGCTCCCCTCCGCAGGGTGCCCTGGGGCCTGAGCTGTCAGCTCAGCAATGGGGTCAGCCGGACAGCCCAGCAAACTGTCGCAGGATGAATGTCTCAGGCAAAAACAGGAAGTTGCCCTAGAAAATCTTTTAGGCTCCTTCACAGAAAGAGGGCACTTTTGAAATCTGGTAATTCCCAGACTTTCCTAAACACGTAGTTTATTCCAAAAAGGACAGAGCCAAGCTCGGGAGGTTGCGGGAGCCTCGTGGTTGCGCCTTGGCACAGAGCAAGTTCGCAGCGCCAACCCCGAGGTGGTGGGTAAGGTGTGTGTCAGGCGACGTCCCCCACGTCAGGTCCTTTTCCACTTCCTGTCCCTCGCAGTTTCTGGGGCGTCAAATGGACATTCAGACGTGTTGGTTGAATGTAAGGAGCCATGTTCTTATACTTCTGTGGCTGATCCCACTGGGAGTTGAACGGACATCAGGTTAGCTGGGGACACGGAGGAGAAAGAACAGGATTTCTTGTGTCAACCATGTGCTGTTCCACTGAGGACATTCTCATTGTCTGAAACTACCCTTCCTGTGTTCTCCTATTTTCGCCTTTGTCCTTGTTGGCTTTATTAATTTTATTTTAAGAGCTACAGGGCCTTTATGTTTGCTTTTCTTTTTAAAAAAATATATTTTTTTATTGATTTCAGAGAGGAAGGGAGAGGGAGAGACAGATAGCAACATCAATGCTGAGAGAGAATCATTGGTCGGCTGCCTCCTGCACGCCCCCTACTGGGGATCGAGCCCACTTCCCGGGCATGTGCCCTTGACTGGAATCGAACCCAGGACCCTTGAGTCTGCAGGCTGATGCTCTATCCAGTGAGCCAAACCAGCCAGGGCTTTTTTGTTGTTGCTGTCATCTGGGACTATCCTGGTTAGGGGAAGTACTGCAGTGATGCTGAGTAACATGAAGTTAATCTCGCTCGTCTGGGCATGCAGTGTCCTCGTCGGTGAACTTGATTTTCCACTTGAATGTGGGTACGCCGTTCATGCAGCAGCATTTCTCAAGACCAGATTGCTCCCTTCGACGCCAGCTTTGCTCCATTCTCAGTTCTCCCAGGTACACATTGTGATGTTTGTGTACACATTTCACTCCCTCGAACACGTTCTTGCACATAAATGAATCAGCAAGGGAAAAATTACTTGCAAGGTCCCATTCTCCTCCAAATCTTGCTTTTGTAGATCTGAAATACACTCTCTTCTTTCGTCTACTGATCCTGGACGGATTCATCAAGAATGAAGTGTGAACGTGAAGACTATGACGTTCTAACTCTCGGGTCAGCGCTCCTTAGAACGGGGTCCTGGGAATGTGTTCACCGCGGAGCTCTGTAGTCAGATACGTTCGGAAAATGCTATTCTCTTTGAGAGTCACATTGCACTCTAATCTGTTAAAAGCTCTGAAAATGTTAAGAAAAAAAAAACACCCCAAAACGTGTTCAACTTTAACTCAGCATTTCCCAACCTTATATGATCAAGAAAATCTCTTTTTTCATTCTATCTCTAGCAGCTGTTAATAAATGAAGGGGTGCCCTAACAGGTTTGGCTCAATGGTTAGAGTGTCGGCCTGAGGACTGAAGGGTCCCGGGTTCGACTCCGGTCAAGGGCATGTACCTCAGTTGCAGGCTTGATGCCCAGCCCCAGTCAGGGTGCTTGTAGGAGGCAACCAGTTAATGTGTTTCTCTCGCATTGATGTTTCTCTCTCTCTCTCTGTCTCGCCCTTCCATTCTCTTGCTAAAAAAAAAATCAATGGAAAAAAAATCCTTGGGTGAAGATTAACTACAAAATCCTATATAATAAAAGGGTAATATGCAAATTGACCCTAACGGCAGAATGACCAGGAACGATCAGTCGCTATGATTCGCACTGACCACCAGGGGGCAGACGTTCAATACAGGAGCTGCCCCCTAGTGGTCAGTGCACTCCCACAGGGGTAGCTCGCTCAACCACAAGCCGGGCTGACAGCTGGGAGCACAGCAGCAGTGGCGGAAGCCTCTCCTGCCTCCTCGGCAGCACTAAGGATGTCCAACTGTGGGGAGTGGGCCTAAGCTCTCAGTCGGACATCCCCCGAGTGTTCCCAGGCTGCCAGAAGGATGTCTGACTGCCAGTTTAGGTGCTATCCCCTGGGGAGCAGGCCTAAGCCGGCAGGTGGACTTCCCCCAAGGGGTCCCAGACTGCGAGAGGGCGCAGGCCGGGCTGAGGGGCCCCCCAGAGTGCACAAATTTTAGTGCACTGGGCCTCTAGTAATAATAATAAAAATAAAAGTAAAATGAAGGGGTAAGCATTTTAGGAAATGCTCTTTTTAGAAAAGGAAAAAGAGTTCACCATCCTATGTTTAGCATCTAGGGATATAGCTCTACCTATCTATATATATTTCTGTATCTATCTATTTTGATCTAGTGTAACAGAAATGTTTCTGCTCTCTTCAGAATTTTAATAAGCATTAGACTAGGATGATCATACTATGAAAACATTTTCATAGAAAACTATCAGGCACACCAAAATTTCAGTTGTGGCTGTCGGTGGCTGGTAGAATGAGAGATGATTTTTCTTCTTTTTTCTATTTTTGTTTCCCCTCATATTTTCCACAATGAACAGGAATTATTTCTACATTTGGGGTGGAAAAAAAACACACCACAAACTTTATTTTAAAAAAAGAATTGATATGCAAGGTTCTCTTCATAGGTTCTTAAGCGAACATATCCAACTCCCTGCAGAAAGGGCCGATGCCTCCTCCCACTTCAGGCCATTTCTCCTATTTGCCGGGGGTTCGATGGCACTTGTCTTCTTAGGTCCTCCATGTCTGTCCTTGGAGTGTGCACAGCTCCCTCAGATTTAAGAGAAAGGAAAGCACTTCACACGTGGTGGGAGGGTCAACCTGTGGGAAGTTAAATGACCCCATCAAACCTGCCTGGCTGTTCCTGGACCACGTGTCCACAAAGGGAAGGTTGGCATACCAGTCGGAATTCTTGGTTGTAAGCAACAAAGATCTCTTCTAGTCGGCTTGAGTGGAGATGGACGTATTGGAAGCTCACAGGGGAAGACTAGAGACCAGGTGTTGGAAATGAATACAAACCAAGGGAGGAAGCCACAGGGATGGTCTTCTGAGGATGCTGCCACCGGTGCCATTGCCGCTAGACACTGTCATAGGCTGCTGGCTCTGCCACCCCTGACACCCACGCTGCTGGCCACTCAGATCCACCACAGCCGCTGCAGACGACCCCTGCCTCGTCTCAGACCTCGTGTCCCGGAGGGGACCTCTGAGAGGCTGGGCCAAGGGGATGCGCTCGTTTCCTAGTTGCCGGGGCAACGGTAGGACCCCTCTACCCTCTTTGGCTTCTAAGTAGGACGTGGAGTCCTGCCTTCCCTCTACTCTGGGGTTCCACCCAAATGGAGAGGATGTTTAAAGGCTGCGTAAGAAGCTAGAAGAACAAAGATGCACAACATTTCGGTGTTCTGTTGGCGGGCGCGAGGGTGTCAGAGAGGCAGGGGCAAAAGGGGCCAGCCCAGTGCAGACGTGAGCTCGCCCTCGCGGGGCTGCGTAGAGCGTGGTGTGCTTTCCACCTGGGCTCCTGAGATGAGAGAGCTTCCACCAGGCTTCTGGATCGGTGGTAGAATATCTGCTCCTCAGAATAACTGACCTCTCCTCACCGGAACCCCCCTAATAATAAAACAGGATTGCCATTTTTCAGAGGAATTAGGAGGCACCTATAGAATCCCATCTGCCTGCCCGGCTAGTTTGTGGCTTACTGTGTCTGTCAGCCCCACGGGTTGTCTGTAGGGCACTGGCCCAGAAAAATGAAGGAATAAGAAAGCATTAGAAAGATGTTTTTTTCTCTCTCAAGAACTTACAGTTTAGGGAAACCTATTAAATAGATTGGTATTGCCTCAGAGAAAGGCCCTGTAAGTGCAGGGAATGGGGAAGGAGTGGGAAGTATAAACACGGGTCTTTTATTGACTTCCTTATTCGGGAGCATAGCTTTCTGCTTGCAAATGTCCAAATGTCAGGGGTTGAGTCCAGAGACCAAAAGACGAGGTCCAAGGAGAGAGGCAGGGCTGCCATGGCTGCTGGCAGATTCTTCGACGCCAGACACAGACCCACAGCTGGCCTGTGCAGGAGAGCCTGGTGGGGTGGGCACTGAGAGTGCGGAGTCTTAGGAGTGAAAATGAAAATCAGTGATTAAAAAATGAGAAAAGTCCCTCTGTTTTGGAACTAATATGGATATGTTGGCCTCAAAGTAAGTGGGCTGTAATTTGAGAACCTCAAGAAGTTGACTTTATGTAATATCTACAGTATATTATTATAATTTTTATAGTGAGTTGCTTCTCTTTTGCTTCTAAATTGTCAGGATACTTGAACAGCTTCCATTGTTAACTGGATCTTTTGGAGATTGTCAATATTTCCATAGGGAAGCAGCTGCCAAGCTCAGATAACCAGACTCGTCATTCTGACAGGAACCAGGAATATACCTCAGAAGTGCAAACAAGAAAACAAACAAGTTCATGCATTTTTAAAAAATATGTTTTTATTCATTTTAGAGAGAGGGATAGAGAGATAGGAGCATCTGCCTTCTGCATGCCCCCTACTGGGGATCGAGCCCACAACCAGGGCATGTGCCCTGACTGGGAATCGAACTGGTGACCTCTTGGTTCATGGGTCCATCAATGCTCAATCACTGAGCAACAGCAGCTGGGCACAAGCCCATACATTTCGTTGGGTAGAATGCATTCTTGCACATTTAACTATTTTGCTATTCCTAGGAATGCATCCTGGGAGAGCAGATCTCTAGGAATGTGAGGGCGTGCTACACCTTAGACAGTGTAGCTACGTGCAGGAAGTCAGTCACCTGGACTGAATCCCCACCTGGAACTGAGTTTCACTGATATACTTAAGATTCACTCGTCAGCATGCACGGACGTCTAATGGGTCATGAAAACTGAAGACATGAATAAGAACTCAAGGGCTCTCTTGACATTGGAGGTCCATCCATTCCTGGGAATGTGGAGCTAAGCCTCATGATGCCCATTCCATCACCCCCGCATTTTCCCAGGGGAATCTTTGAAGGAAAAGGTTACAAAAGGGTAGACTGAGGGATCAGAGTGGAGGGGAGGTTCTACTTCTCACTGCAGCGGCTGAGGGAAGAGGTGGTAGGTAGAGTAGATTGGAATTGCCAGGATGAAGTAGGGGCAGTGTAATTTCACCTTTGGATATGTCCTTGGGTGACTGGACAACGAACAGTGAGCATAAGATCTCAAGGAAGAGCTGGATATGGCAAAACTGATGTAGACCAGGGAGGCTCGAGGTGCTCTGCGTAACACGTGTACCTCTCGCTTGGGCTCAGGAAATGAGTTTAGACACACCGTGAACTTCTTGTTTCTCAGGTGTGTGAAAAGGTGGTGTCTATAACCAGACCCATTCTAGAGAAGGACTCACTGGACTGACACAGAAATAGGAGTGCTTTGTGAACCCTGCGGGCATCCTGAGTTGCAGGACCAGCTGGAGAAGAGAGTTTAAAATAAATTTCGGTCGTACAGGAATTTTTAAAAGAAGAGGACCCCTTACCTTCCCAACTTAGGCTCTTTTGCGGTGACATCATCATGTCCTTAAAGCATCAGACATGAGAGCCAAATTATAACCAGCAGTGTCTTAGGCAACAGCCACACGTAAAATATAGACGATGATATCACTGCTGACTCGATATAATTACACCCTTTCGTGTAAATCTTATCTTTCTTTTTCTAGGCACTCAAAGCACACGGCAGACAGTATTTGGTTGTTTCCCCCAATGCTTCGTCAGGTACATTATTCCCCCCATCTAGTGAGTACGTAGACAGCTTCTCTGGGAGTTATTTGTCCAAAGCCCGGTTGGCAATAGGAGTAACTGGAAAGAAAGTGACAGGAGTCATAATTTAAAAAACAGAACTTCCTGTTGAGGCAACTTCAGGTCACAATGCTGGGATATTTCTAATTTCAGACATTCTTGGAGCACAGGGCATGCAGGGTTATTTCCCTTTATTTGTGGGTATATAGGAGGAAAGAGGGTAGCAGATACTTCAAGTAAAACAATTCAACTGGTGTGGTGCTTTTAAGTGTTCAGCATCTACCATGAGCTTCACATATATGTTCTTTCCATGATGGCAGTGGCATCACAGACACAGCTCCATAAAGTAGGGCCAGAAACAAAATCTGGAACACAAATGTGACTCTATAGCAATTTTTTGCTATAGGAGATAATTATATTATAGTGATGAAGATATTTAGAGCTGTAAAGGTCTGGCTGGAGTACTGGTTGCTGAGTGATTTTTGAGTAACTCTCTTAACACCTCTGGGTCTCTCTCTCTCTCTCATTCTCTCTTTTTGTCTGAAAATTGGGCACAATATTTACATTGACCTATAGCTATATGGCTAAAAGGAGATCATACATGTGAAGTGCTTTATACACAGTAAAATGCTATAGAAAAACAAGCTATTATAAAGGTCAAACCACTAAAGTCATAGGCCCTAATACAGATTATATTTTCTTCCAATGGGATCTATTTGCAGTGGGTCATCCATGCAAGAGCATGCTTCAAATCTGTGAAATATTATCTCCCTGAAAAATCAAGAGAAAAGAAAGTGAAGAGAGGAAAGAAGGCCTGGGGCTACAGGTATATCAAAATTTAAAGAATGTGTCAAGTATGAACGCTAGTCTACGTGGTGGAATTCAAGTACATACACACTGTAGGGGGCAGGAAGCTTGGAAAATAAAGCCTCCTTATGCCTTCTGGAATGTGGACCCTTTGTTCAGGTCTATGAGGTAAAGAATTCCATCGGAAGTATTTTTTAAAATTAATTGTAGCCAGAACTTAGCTGTGGGTAGGCCAGATTCCATCTGGCAATGTTATTGCTTCTCCAACCAAGATACGTGCATACTATAACCCAAGCGCAAACCCACAAGATTTGAACTCCTAACCTTTAGAACACAAGCCAGCTACGTTGGCCACCAGGCATCCCGTTCTTGTTCACTAGGACAGGGAGTGCTCCTGAGGCAGAGCCCCGTTCATTCCATGACCCTAGAAAAATAATACCGAGACACCCAAAGGAATATCCATTTTAAATAGCGTCTGTGGTACCAACGGGATTCTGGGGCTCTGAATCAGCCCCTTCCCTCATGCAAAGTTTACAGGCTTGCAGAGGTCAATGGAAATCAGATCGGAATGTACGGGCTTCTTTTTCTCTGTAATGACACGCTGAGAGGGCGAGGGCAGTGTCTTGGCTATCCCTCCAACACCAGTGCACTTGCAGTGGTCGGTTTTGGTTTAAAAAACTATCCGAAACTCGCCCTAACTGGTTTGGCTCAGTGGATAGAGCGTCGGCCTGCGGACTGAAGGGTCCCAGGTTCAATTCTGGTCAAGGGCATGTACCTTGGTTGCGGGCACATCCCCAGTAGGAGGTGTGCAGGAGGCAGCAGATCGATGTTTCTCTCTCATTGATGTTTCTAACTCTCTATCCCTCTCCCTTCCTCTCTGTAAAAAAGCAATAAAATATATTTAAAGAAAAAAAAAAAACTATCCGAAACAGACCCAGGGCCCACTGCCCTCTTTGTGTGCCAGGACGCGGGGCCACATAAGCCATTTATCCAAGGACTAGAATTAAAATCAATAATCATTCTTTTAAAAAAAAAAAAAATATATATATATATATTTTATTGATTTCAGAGAGGAAGGGAGAGGGAGAGACAGAAACATCAATGATGCGAGAGAATCATTGATTGTCTGCCTCCTGCATGCCTCTCCTGGGTATTGAGCCCGCAACCCAGGCATGTGCCCTTCACCGGGAATCAAATCATGACCTCCTGGTTCATAGGTCGACGCTCAACCACTGAGCCACACGGGCTGGACAATAATCATTCTTTTTACTTGGCACCTATTAGCCTCTTCTCAAAGCAGTCAGAAAACGGACTTTAGCACTCCGTTCTTTCTCAGAAATAATTTAGTGATAATATAAGAAAATCAATTTTCTAAAATATAATCTTAGACTTTGGCCACCAACAAGTTGAAAGAATTTTGTAATGAAAGAAAGAAAGAAACGAAAGGAAAGAAATGTGTCCGTTCCTCATATCTGACTATGAAAAACCCACATACTATAACCTGAAAAGGAAAAATAAACATAGTGCTTGAAATTCTGTGGCAAAAAGGAATGAAAATGTTCTTTAAAAAAAACACCAACACCCTGAGCTTTATTCTTTGCAGGTTTAAAGGCATACTTTGCCAAAATCTGCTTTCTGGAAACTTCCCTCTAGACCTGGCTCCCACCAGCAGAGTTGGCTGCAGGAGAAAGGCTTGGAGGACTGTGGTTGGAATGTGTGAATGTTAAAATCAGACATTGTTCCCTTTTCTTTACAACAACAACAAGTCTTTGGTTTCGGCTAGACACGTGCTAGGTTTTCCAGTCCTGCCTTCTCTCTCTCTTTTTTAAAAAATATATTTTTATTGATTTCAGAGAGGAAGGGAAAAGGAAGGGGAGAAGGAGATAGAAACATCAATGATGAGAGAGTCATTGATCGGCTGCCTCCGGCACGTTCTACACTAAGGATGGAGCCTGTAACCGGGCATGTGCCCTGACCGGGGATCAAACTGTGACCTCCCGGTTCATAGGCTGACGCTCAACCACTGAGCAACACCAGCCGGGCCAGGCCTGTTTTCTTTTCTTGCTACAGGGCAGAACTATTGAGTGCACCTTGATGTTATCAGTTCACGCTCCCCTTTCTCACCAGGCCCTGGGGAAGCTGATAGGCACTGTTTCCTGTGGAAAGGAAGAAATGGCTGAGTGAGTGTGAAATGACGTGTGAAGGCCACACAGGAAGTTGGATCCTGGGTTGGAACTTGGAATTTCCATGTCCTCCCCTGTCTGTAAACCTGGCCCACGAAGCTAAGTTTTTCTAAGACACTGATGCCCACGGTGATGCTGATCCGCAAGGCCAGACTTCAGCCTGGGAGGCAGCAGTGTGCAGTGACCAGAGCTGGAATATTTACCACCTGCTGGGCAGAGTTACCATGTAAAATAGTTTTACCAGCGCCTATTCTAATGTATAACGCGTAATTCAGATAGAACAAGGGTAATAGTCAACCTAGTCCCATCTATGAAAAGTTTTGCTAAACAAGCAACAAATAGAAAATTTTTTAAAGGGACTATGTTTCATGTCATATATCAATTGTCACATACTTAAGAACAAGGTCCAGGGAAAAATAGGGTCCATGATTTTTGTATCATGGGAACACTACTATACAAAAATCATGGACTCTTGTTATTTCCTAGGCCTTGTTCTTAAGTATGTGACATATCCTATATAATAAAAGGCTAATATGCAAATCAACCAAATGGCTGAATGGCCAGTCGCTATGATGTGCACTGGCCACCAGGGGGCAGACGCTCAATGCAGGAGCTGTCCCCTGGTGGTCAGTGCGCTCCCACGGGGGTGCGCCACTCAGCCAGAAGCTGGGCACATGGCTGACAAGCACAGTGGCAGTGGCAGGAGCCTATCCCGCCTCCACAGCAGTGCTAAGGATGTCCGCCTGCCGGCTTAGGGGAGTGGGCCTAAGCCGGAAGTCAGACATCCCCCAAGGGGTCCTGGACTGTGAGAGGGCACAGACCGGGCTGAGGGACCACCCCCCACTTCACCAATGTCATGCACTGGGCCTCTAGTAATATATAAATGACACATGGTAGTAGTCTCATAGTAGAGACATAGGTAGTGTGTGTAACCCACATATTACACAGCAGCTGCTGCAAATGAAAAAGCTGACCCCCTAAAAAGGGCACATGCAGAGGTTGTTTTCACTGGACCCCGGAGGTAAGCAGGTCTCCTATGTGTCAGTGACACACAGAACCACTCAGGAGGAAATCGGGAATGTGCATCGCTAGACCCAGAGAGCATCCTGAAGAGTGACTTGCAGGAGCAATGGAGCCGAGAGGCTGAGGGTTCTCTGAAGTCAGTGCAAAATGCTTCCTGATACCAGGAAGGTTTATTGATAGAGGAGGACATGGGATATGGGACACAGAAAAGGATCAGTAGATGACAAAGAACCGGGGACACAACAACTAGATTAAAAAATGGGCCAATTATTATTATTATTTTTTAAATATATTTTATTGATTTTTTTACAGAGAGGAAGGGAGAGGGATAGAGAGCTAGAAACATCGATGAGAGAGAAACATCGATCAGCTGCCTCCTGCACACCCTCCACTGGGGATGTGCTCGCAACCAAGGTACATGCCCTTGACTGGAATTGAACCTGGGACCTTTCAGTCTGCAGGCCGACGCTCTATCCACTGAGCCAAACCAGCCAGGGCTGGGCCAATTATTTTAACAGACACCTCGCCCAAGAAGTGATGCAGGTGGGAGACAGGCACAGGAAGAGGTGCTTCGCATCGTATTTCCTCAGGGAATGCAAATTAGGCATCAGTGACACACCACTGCACACCTATTGGAATAGCCAAGTCCAGAACACTGACAACTCCCATTCATGGCTGCTGAGAATGTGAAGTGGGACAGCCACCCTGCAAGGCAGTTTGACGGCTCCTTACGGCATCTCTTACCGTAAGATCCAGCCATCCTACTCCTTGGCATTTACCCAAAGGAGCTGAAAACTTACGGTACACAAAATCCTGCCCACAGAGGTTGAGAGCCCCTTTACTCATAACTGTTGAAACTTGGGAGCAACCAAGATGTCCTTTAGAAGGGAGGACTTTTAATCATCCTAGCTAATAAAGAGGGAATATGCTAATTGACCCTCACACCATCGCAAAGATGGCGGTGCCCACAGCCAATAAGGAGGGAATATGCTAATTGAATGCCCCGCCCTCAAAGATGGCAGCACCCACAGCCACAAGATGGCGGCACCCAGTCCCCTTGGCGCTGCTGGGGCAGCAGACACGCGGCAAGGCCAGACGTGCCCCCAGGCAGGCCCAGCCACCCTGCGCACCTGCCTTCGGAGTCTCCTATTCCCCTCAGCCCCCCAGCCGCCCAGGGCTGCCCGAGGCTCAGGTAACCAGGGCCGCCCAAGGCTTGCATTGCCGGCAGTGGCAGCAGCAGAGGTGTGATGGGGCATCGCCTTCCTCTGATCACTGGATCACCTCCCATCCCTGAGGGCTCCCGGACTGCGAGAGGGGGCAGGCTGGGCTGAGGGACCCCCCCTCCAGTGCATGAATTTTCATGCACCGGGCCTCTAGTATTTAATAACTTAATATTAATCAGCATAAACTGTGGGACAGCCGGACAGTGGCATATTCTTCAGCACTAAAAGGAAATGAGCTACCAAGCCATGGAAAGGCATGGAGGAGCATTAATTACATATTACTAAGTGGAAGAAGCCAATCTGAAAAGGCTACCTACGGTACCCGTTACATGGCATTCTGGGAAAGGCATAACTATGGAGACAGGAAAAACGGTCAGCGGTGGCCAGAGGTTGCGGGGAGGGAGAGTGACTCGGCAGAGCAGAGGATGCCCAGGGCAGTGAAATTAGTCAACGTGATGCTATAGTGGTGGATACGTGTCATTACACATTTGTCAAACCCAAAGAACGTTCAACATTCAGAGTAAACTCTAATGTAAACTATGGACTTTGAATGATAATGAGGTGTCATTGTAGGTTCATAAACTGTAATGTATGTTCCACTGAGGTGGGCATGTTGATAATGGGGGAGACTGTGCATGTGTAGACTCTGGGGTTTATGGGAAATCTTTGTACTTTCTGCTCAGTTTTGCTAAGGCCCTATAACTGATCTAAAAAATAAAGTCCAGCCCTGGCTGGTTTGGCTCAGTGAATAGAGCGTTGGCCTGTGGACTGAAGGGTCCCTGGTTCAATTCTGGTCAAGGGCACATGCCTGGGTTGCAGGCTCAATCCCCAGTAGGGGGCATGCAGGAGGCAGCCGATCGATGATTCTCTCTCATCATTGATGTCTCTCTCTCTCCCTCTCCCTTCCTCTCTAAAATCAATCAATCAATATATATATAAAATAAAGTCCATTTAAAAAATAAATAAAAAAGAAAAGAGATGGATAAAACCCCTGCCTAATGGAGCATATTTACCAGCATGTATTGCTCTTAAAAAGAATTCATAAGCACTTTTAAAACATTTGTTAAAAAGTTGATTCTAAAACTTGGGAAGATCAGACAGGGAGTCTCCTTATGAACAGTGCCTAAATGCAGCCTGTCTTGCCCTGGCCAGTGGCTCAGTGGTTAGAGCATCTGCCTTCAAACTGAAGGGTCTCGGGTTTGATTCAGGTCAAGGGCAGGTACCTGGGTTGCAGGTGCCCCGCCCCGGTTGGGACACAGGCAGAAGACAACCAATTGATGTGGCTCTCTCACATCAATGTTTCTCTCTCTCCTCCCCCACCCAGCCCCTGTCCCTTCTACTCTCTCTAAAATCAATGGGAAAATATCCTCCAGTCAGGATTAATAAAATAATCCTATCCAATAAAAGAGTAATATGCAAATTGATCATCATTCCAACACACAAATGGCCACCACAAGATAGCCAGCAAGGGAGGACAATTGTGGGCAATCAGGCCTTCAAGGGAGGGCAGTTGGGGGTGATCAGGCCTGCAGGGGAGGGCAGTTGGGGGTGACCAGGCCTGCAGGGGAGGGCAGTTAGGGGCAATTGGGCTGGCAGGGGAGGGCAGTTGGGGGCAACCAGGCTGGCAGGGGAGGGCAGTTAGGGGTTTCCAGGCCAGTAAGGAAGGGCAGTTGGGGGCAACCAGGCCTGCAGGGGAGGACAGTTAGGCATCGATCAGGCTGGCAGGGGAGTTGTTAGGAGGTGATCAGGCTGGCAGGCAGAAGCAGTTAGGGGCAATCAGGCAGGCAGGCCGGTGAGTGGTTGGTAGCCAGCAGTCCTGGATTGTAAGAGGATGTCCGACTGCCCATTTAGGCCTGATCTTGGGCCTAAACAGGCAGTCAGACATCCCTTGAGGGGTCCCAGATTGGAGAGGGTGCAGGCTGGATTGAGGGACACAGACCCCCCAGCCCCGTGCACAAATTCCGTGCACCAGGCCTCTAGTAATAAATAAATAAATAAATAGATGCAGCCTGTCTCTGCCCAGGTGTACCATGCAGGGCCCTCACAGTGCAGTGGCTTCATCCACAATTCAAGTGAGAGTAGGGGTGGGATATATATATCAGGATCTTTTTTTTTTTTTTAAATATATTTTATTGATATTTTACAGAGAGGAAGGGAGAGGGATAGAGAGCTAGAAACATCGATGAGAGAGAAACATCGATCAGCTGCCTCCTGCACACCTCCCACTGGGGATGTGCCCGCAACCAAGGTACATGCCCTTGACCGGAATCGAACCCGGAACCCTTCAGTCCGCAGGCTGACGCTCTATCCACTGAGCCAAACCGGTTTCGGCAATATATCAGGATCTTTGCACCAGCAGAGTCTTAAAAGAAGTTAAGTACAAACCCACTGTTTCACAAATAAAAACACTGAGAGGCTCAAAGGAGTTGAGTAAATTAAGGGTGGAGTAAATTCAGTGGGAGAACGTGTTTTCAGAGTGCCATCTCACAAATACCCTGAGAAGTACTTGATATTAGTGTCCCCGCTTTACAGTTGATGAAAATGAGGCAAAGAAATTTGCTCAAGTTCACACAGCAAGTTAAATGGCAGAATCAGCTCTTAACTCCAGGGCTAACCTCGAGGCTGAACTTCCTTCCTCCTTTAACAGTTGTCTGCATAAAAATACATTTACCTGGTGGTAGTAGTATTGGATCATTTGTTTTGAATTTTAATCCTACTTATTAACAACTTAATATTAAACACCTTAATAGAATGAAAGTTCATCCTTTCCCTTGGTTTTCTCAGCTTCCTTTTGAGGATAAGTCATCCCAACTTTATACTGCTATAAGAGTGTAGTCACCAAAAGAAATATGAACATTTCTATTCAGACACAGCATTCTAAAAGCTTTAATGTCAACAGCCACTCCTATCTTCCCTTTATACACATCCAAAATGTATAACCTAAAAAGGTTTATCTGAAAAATCTGATGCTTCATTCATTCATTTATTTATTACTTCTTCCAACAAATATTCACTGAGCACTTAGTGTGGGCTCGGCCTTGGTTATTCAATGAGCACGGTCATGGTCCTGGCACCAGGGAAAGATGGACATGAAACAAGCAGATTGATGCTTAAGATTACAAGGATCCGAAACGAGAAAGAATGTGTGTGTGAAGAACCTAAAACAACGTGTGTGGCCAGAGTATAGTAAATGAGGAGGAAAGCGGTAAAAAATGAGATTGGAGAATTAAACCGAAATCTGATCATGCAGGCCATGTGAGGATGTTTTGTTTTCTCTTAAATGTAATGGGAAACCAACGGAGGGTTTCAAGAGTGTTTGAAAGATCTCTTGGGGCCACTGTGGGGAGCACAAGAGGAAGGGGCAAGAGAAGAGGATGGGATGTGCTTAGGATTCAAGTGCAGGGGTCCGTTCAAGAGATGATGGGGCCTTGGAGATGCAGAGATGAAGACAGATCTGAGAAATATTTTGAAAGTGGCATCAATAGGACGGTATTAGGTAATGGGTTGTCTCTTATGAGCAAAGGGATGAGGGTTTGCAAGATGACTCCTGGGTCTGTGGCTTTAGCAAATGAACAGATGGCAGTTCCATTTATTCAGATAAGGAAGATGGAGGAGGAGGATGGAGAGTTCGGTTTTAGACAAGTTACGTTTGAGTTGCCTCTGAGATATCTGAGTAGGCAGTTGTACATACAAGCCTGGAGCCCAGCATGAAGGTCTGTGCTGGAGATAAAATTATGGGAGTTGACAGTGTTTTGTGATATTGAAAGCTAAGGGCCTGGATGAGGTCACCCAGGGGGGATGTAGAGAGAACGAGCAACAGGCTCCAGGAGAGCGGACAGTGTCTCATCACAGAAGCGGCAGAGAGGAGGGGAGCTGGCGGGGAGGCTTACATGAGCCTGAGCAGAGGAGGGGGCGGGGACGGCATGGCTGATGGGAAGGCAGAGAGAGAGAGAGAGAGAGAGAGAGAGAGAGAGAGAGAGAGAGAGAGAGAGAGAGAATGTCAATAATGGTGCGAGCAACTGTGCTGAACGCTGCTGAGAGCCCAAGCTGAGTCTGGAAAGTATCTATTGGATTTGGCATTATCATAACAGTGTGCTGAAGCTTGCTCTTACCCACCCAAAAAACCTATTATGGGCATCTCCTCCCAATTCTATGTTTAGTGATTGACACATTAATAGTGTGAAATCAGCCACAGTGGGAGTATTTACACCATGGAAGTTGGCAAACACTACAAATTGGTTTTTCTTTTCCTGGAGCACTGGTTGTTAAACATGCATGTCGTTGGCAATGTGACTCCATTTGTAATAAAACGAAGGGGGAAATGGGCTTCTTTGCTCTCTCTGGTTCCATCAGAAAGTCTTTAGAACATTTTTCATGAAAATGAATTCTCTTCAAAGAAACCAGCTGAGTATCTGAATTTCCTTTGAAGTGGGCTTCTACCTTTGCCACAGGACTCTCTAAAGTCTTAGCCTTTTAGTCACTAACCTTCCCCAATTTAATGCAGACCAACAGGAAAAATATTCAGTGTGGTCATATGAATAATTTCTTCCAACTCTAAGATGCTATAATTCTGAGTTGGCGGCAAGAAATTCCAGGAAGCATAAGCAGTAAACCACATTTCATTTACTTCTGGGTTTATTTACTTGGTAAAAAAAAAAAAAAAATCATTAGAAGATTCCAGAATTCAGGGACTAAGAAATGACATGTCCTCATTTTGACTTTTTATTTAAAAAACAAATTCTGGCTATTTTTATGAAAATGTAGACTACAAAATTAACTGGGAAGTAGCACGTTTGAAATTTTCAATCTCATGTTAACTGAATGAGGTCATTTGGTAATCAAGCTAATAATTAGGTAATCAGGTGTTAATCTTACCTAATAATAGAGAAACATGTAAATTGACTGTACCTCCGCTACGCCCACAGCCAATCAGAGTGAGTATGCAAATTAACCCAACAAAGATGGTGGTTAATTTGCATACATACCTGGGTCCCGGAACCTCCTCGGCACCCAGGTCACTCCCAGCTGGCGATCGGAGGGGCGGGGGGGGGGGGGGGGGGGGAGGGGCCAAGCCTGCGATCAGAGGGAAGGGGAAAAAAATCAATGGAAACATATCCTCAGGTGAGGACAAAAAGAAAAATTAAAAAAGAAATATCATATCCTATGAAAGACACATCTTGAAAATGCCTAGCTGAAACCGGTTTGGCTCAGTGGATAGAGCGTCAGCCTGCAGACTGAAAGCAGTCCCAGGTTCGATTCCGGTCAAGGGCATGTACCTTGGTTGCGGGCACGTCCCCAGTAGGGGGTGTGCAGGAGGCAGCTGATCGATGTTTCTCTCTCATCGATGTTTCTAACTCTCTATCCCTCTCCCTTCCTCTCTGTAAAAAATCAATAAAATATATTTAAAAAAAAAAAAAAGAAAAAAGAAAATGCCTAAAGAAAGTTGTCATTTTTTCATGGTAAAGGGACTGGAGTCTGTGTTGATGAAAATACCTTGGTGGCTGCGGTGACTGGCAGTGGCTGCAGCAGTGGGGTGATGGGGCTGGCGCCTTCCCCTGATCAGTCCGGTCGCCTCCCGCAAAGGGAGGCCAGACTGCAGCTTAGGGAGCGGGCCTAAGCCATCAGTAGGACATCCCCAGAGGGCTCCCAGTATGTGAGAAGGGGCAGGCTGGGCTGAGGGACCCCTCCCCAGTGCACAAATTTCATGCACCAGGCCCCTAGTATAAAATAATTTAAAGAACTATGCTTTTGATGTTATTTTAGTTGAGACGAATATTCACAGACTAATTCCTGTTCTTGTCTAAAAGTGAACTAAAGATTTAACTGAATGCATTGCAGTCTTCAGTTTACTAAAGAAATTAGCATACAAACCTGGTTCACACAGCTCTGAGAGTTGGTTCTTTGACACATCTTCACTCTATACAGCAATAACAAGTGAAATTTATCAAGCTTAAAAACGAAGTAAACACTTCGTGGCCCAGAATTGGGACAGAAATGCAAAGCTATGAGCTCAGTGGAAGCCACAGGCTTGCTGGGCTCTGGGTCTGGAGCCAGGCGATATTCTCTGGAGCTTGACTCTTCCAGGGAAAATGAAAATAAAAAATAAAAGCGTTCCATGCCGAGATGGGAGACTGAAGCCAGACTCCCAGCTTGCAGCCAGAGGCAGAGGCAGGCTCCTCCTACCCCCGAAAGGAGGCTGAAATAGATGCGATTCCCGCCTGGGGAAGCTTCAGCAAACTGCGGACTCAGGGAGGTGGAGGAGATAAACTTGGGACTGGGAAAGGGAGCAGTCCGTTGCCTGGGTTGGTGTCTGGATCTGTGTTGTCCCCATTATCACTGTGGCTGGATCTCTGACGCTCTGTGGGCCCAGGAAGCCAAGTGCAGGATGAAAGCCATCACAAAACCACTAAACGGGGCGGGGAGAAGCAGGAAGAAGAGAGAGACAGAGCGGAGGGAAGGGAAGCCTACTCTCAAAATGAGTCCCTCAACCAAAATCCAACGCTGGAAAGACAGCCAACAAAACAAAAACATAAGAACATACGTTTATTCCTGTCGACTTGAAATTAATTTTATGGAACCATCTTGGAAAAAAGGTCTACTAGCTTATGGAACAGATTGACAGAGGTCAGAGGGGAGGGAGGGCGGGGCACTAGATGAAAGAAGGTGAAGAGATTATCCAAATAACGTACTAGTAGATGCAGAGCCCATGGACACAGACAACAAACAGAGTGGTGATGGCCGGGGGTGGGGGGTAGGGGGGTGGGGGGTGGGGAAAGCGTGGGGAAATGGGGGACATCTGTAATAGTGCCAACAATAAAAGAGAACAAGAAAAGCTCTACTATGTTCAGAATGCTCAAAGAGATAAAGAAAGGAATAGCTTCCATGAAAAAAAATAAAAAGAGTAAGACATTATGAGGAAAAAATGTCAACATAGCATAAATAAAATCAGAAGGTATGGATACTGAAAAGAATAAACAGAAATATTGGAAATGAAAAATTGAGTCGTTGCCGTAGCTCAGTGGTCGGCAAACTCAGTCAACAGAGCGGCAAACCGCAGCTCGTGAGCCACATGTGGCTCGCGAGCCGCAGTTTGCCGACCACTGCCTTAGCTGGTTTGGATCAGTGGATAGAGCGTCGGCCTGCAGACTGAAGGGTCCCGGGTTTGATTCTGGTCAAGGGCATGTACCCGGGTTTCGGGTTCAATCCCCAGTGTGGGGCATGCAGGAGGCAGCTGATCAGTGATTCTCTCTCATCATTAATGTTCCTATTTCTCCCTTTCTCTTCCTCTCTGAAATCAATAAAAATCTATTAAAAAAATAAAATAAAAGTTATTGAGACTTACTTTAAAACAAAGAAAAGAAAAAATTAGTGAATTGAAAAGGATATTAAGGATTTCACTGAGGAAACAGGACGGAGAGACAAGAGATTAAAAGAAAATGTGGCCTGACTGTGTTGCTCAGTGGTTCGGCATCAGCCTATGGACCAGGTTCAATTCCCGGTTAGGGTACATGCCCAGGTTGCAGGCTCCATCCCCAGTGTGGGGTGTGCAGGAGGCAGCCGATCAATGATTCTCTCTCATCATTTATGTTTCTATCTCTCCCTCTCTTTTCTTCTCTGAAATCAATAAAAATATATTTTTTAAAAAACACAAAAACTAAAAGGCACATTGCTTCAGAGTCTTAGTTACTGATTTCATTCAAAAAGCTTATGTTTGTTACATTGGTTTCCCAATTTAAAAAAAAAAAGAAACAAAAAGGCACAAATAAACAATATTTGGAATCATGTAGAGGACACAGCCACAATACAGAGCAGATTTACAAAATCACATCATTGCGCCATTTGAAAGTGCTATGAATAACTTTATACCAACCAATTTGAAAACTTAGATTACGTGGATAATTTTCTTTAAAATATGTATTAGTAATTTAATGGAAAAGTTGAAGGCACCATTTGATATGTGAGTTCTTATAGCAGTCTTTCACTTTGGTTTTTCTTGTTTTGTTTTGTGTGTGTGTTTTTTAATCCTCCCCCAAGGATATTTTCCCATTGATTTTTTAGGAAGAGTGGAAGAGAGAGGGAAAGTCGGAGAGAAACATCAACGTGAAACACATCTGTTGGTTGCCTCCTGCACATGCCCTGACCAAGGCCCCTTGGTCCCCAGGCTCTGTCCACTGAGTCAAACTGGCTAGGGCTAGTCTTTCTCTTTGAATTGATCTTGACTAGATGTTAAATTCTATCTTCTAGAGTTCGTGTTTTAGAAAAATAAAACAAAAGAAGAAAAGAACATGCAATTGAATCATAGAGCTTTTCAAGCAAAGCTAGTTCCACTCACTCAATTTTGTACCTAATAATTCACCTCCGCTGTTGAATTTCATACAATAGATCTATGGCCATAGATCAGCGTAGAAAAAGTGACAGTCTGGATTGAAGGGCTCTCTCACAAATATGGGCATGGATTTTAGCCATGTATTTATGATACATTTATTTTTTCACATTTATTTTTTTATAGCAAGTTCTATAAACCTTGGAGAGAGTAGCACTTCAATCTATTTTTAAAACTTGGATGGGTGGATGATCACATAATATCCCTGTTTATAATAGCTATGTCTCTTCCTTTGGCTTATATTGGACCCTATTTTCAGGTTTTTAGATGAAGAGTAACAGGCTGAGAAATGTGTCATTAGTAGGGAGCCCTGGGGTTAGAAAAACAATTTCTAGGAACTTTTCATTTTAACCATGAAATAAATATTTTCATATATTTGTCTACACAGAGCACATGTTTTCACCTGCTCTACACTTTCTGGGTGGGTATAAATATGTATATGCAAGAAGTGATCATGGAACTATTGATAGATGCTTTGGTACAGCTGGAAACGGAAATATTTCTCTCTGTATATTCATATTCACTCTAGAGATAGAAATCGACAAACCTGCTGAGCTGGGATTCCAGTTACGCACTATTTTCTGTCTGCTTCTTCACAAGAGACTCCACATCCCACATCTGATCTACATTTTATTTTAACTCCTATGTTCTTGGCTTTGCTCTTTTCTTGTCAGCTTGACGCGTTAGCAGCCTGTTCAATAGTGCTTTCTCAACGAAAGATGCTGGCTTGCCTTTCTTCCCCTTTCAGAAGTGACCTATAATTTTATTTATTGTTTCCCAAGTGTGGCTCTCATTCCTATTTTCCACAAATGACAGACTTTCGCCAAAGGAGACCAAACTAGCACAGTCATTCTCCAGTTCTACTTAAAAACCATATTTAAATGCGAACATAACTGCTCCCATTCTTTCCGGTTTACTTCTCATATTTGATCTAAACTATCAAGACCTTACTAAATGAAACCACAAAAGACTCTGAATGGCCAAAGCAATCCTAAGAAAGAACAAAGCAGGGGCATCATGCTTCCTGGTTTCAAATGACACTACAAAACTATAGTAATCAAAACAGTATGGCATTGGCATAAAAACAGTACATAGATCAATGGGACACAATTGAAAGCCCAGAAATAAATCCTTGCATGTGTGATCAATTAATATTTTGACAAGGGAGCCGAGGATACTCAATGGGAAGGGATAGTCTCTTCAGGGAATGGTGTTGGAAAACTGGTTAACCACATGAAAAGAATGAAATTAAACCCCTAGCTTATCCCATGGACAAAGATTAACTCAAAATAGACTAAAGACTTAAACATAAGACCTGAAACCATAAAACTCCTAGAAGAAAGTATAGGGAAAAAGCTCCTTAACATTGGTCTTGGCAAGGATTTCTTTTAGTATGACAGCAAAAGCATCGAAAGCAAAAGTGAGCAAGTGGGACTACATCAAACTCAAAAGCTTTGCAGAGCAAAAGAAGCAAGCAACAAAATGAAAAGGCATTTCATGGAATAGGAGAAAATATTTACAAATTATACATCTAACAAGGGCTTGATATCCAAAATTTATGAAAAACTCATATAACTCAATAGCCCCCCCCCCCAAAAAAAATCATATTAAATGGGCAGAGGAAAGGAATAGATGTTTTTCCAAAGAATACCTACAGATGGCCAATAGGTACATGAAATGTTGTTTGACATCACTAATCATCAGGGAAATGCAAATCAAAACCACAATGAGGTATCACTTCGTGCCTGTTAGAATGGCTATCCTTAGAAAGATGAGCGATAACTTGTGTTGGAAAGAATGTGGACTGCTGGTAGGAATGTAAAGGGTGCAGCCACTATGGAAAACTGTGGAGTTTTCTCAAATAATTAAAAGTAGAAGTATGATGCCCAACCAGCGTGGCTCAGTGGTTAAGCGTTGACCTATGAACCAGGAGTTCACAGTTCGATTCCTAGTCAGGGCACATGCCCGGGGTTGCAGGCTCTATCCTCAATAGGGGGCATGTAGGAGGCAGGCAATCAATGATTCTCTCTCATCATTGATGTTTCTATCTCTCCCTCTTCCTTCCTCTCTAAAATCAATAAATATATATATTTTTAAAAATAGAAGTACCATATGATCCAGTACTTTCCACTTCTGGATGTGTATCCAAAGGAAATGAAAACAGGATCTCAAAGAAATATCTGCACCCCATGTTCATTGTAGCATTATTCACAATAACTAGGACGTGGAAACAACCTAAGTGTCTGTCAACAGATGAATGGATAAAGATACCAAATATGTGTGTGTGTGTGTGTGTGTGTGCATATATATATATATCAGCCATGAAGCAGAAGCAGAGAGTGGAATGGTAATTACCAGGGCTGGGGAGTTGGGAATGGGTATGAACTTACAGTTATAAGACGAATAGGTTCTGGGGATCTATTGTCAGCATGGTTATAGCTAGTAATACTGTATCGTGTACTTGACAGTTGCTAAGAGAGTAGATTTTAAGAGTTCTCACTGCAAAAAGAAAAAAAGGTAATCATGTGACGTGAAGGTGTTAGCTACAGCTGTGGTAGTAATCATTTTGCAATACCTAAGCACATCAACCAACACATTGTATGTGCATCCTCCACTCACACAATGGTGTATGTCGATAAGCTGGGTGGGGAAAGATTACTAAAACCTAGCTTTTGTTTTTGTGATGGTGCCTTTCATTTTGGAAAACAAAATTTTGGGGGTTGTCTAAAAATTATGTAATGTCCAGGAACAAGTTATAAAATAGGTTTACACTGAGTGGCCAGATTATTATGATCTCTGAATGCATAATAATCTGGCCACTCAGTGAATATCCTATATAATAAAAGGCTAATATGCAAATTGTCCCCTCAACTAGGAGTTCAACCAGCAGGCAGGCCTGTCAGCCACCCCTGGCCAGGCTGGCCGGACCCCATCCATGCACGAATTCATGCACCAGGCCTCTAGTGTGTGTGTGTGTATGTGTGTGTGTGTGTGTGTGTATTAGAGGCCCGATGCACGAAATTCATGCAAGGGGCTTGGCCCCCGCCGCCGCGGTGGCCCGGACCTCTGCCGCCTCTGCCTCGGCCCCGTCTTGGTGGCTTCATCTGGGAAGTCGTCCGGAAGGACGTTCGGTCTAATTAGCATATTATGCTTTTATTATTATAGATACACTGAGTGGCCAGATAATTATGCATTCAGAGATCATAATAATCTGGCCACTCGGTGTATTGCGGCTGTACTTGAAGTTTTTGGTGTTGTTTTCAAGGATCAATCCATTTTATTGAGGGCCTTCAGGGAAGCGCTGGGAGGACAATGAGATCTGACAGCCTCGCTCGCCGGACCTCCCCAGCTTCACAGCCGCAGGAAGTGTGCTAGAGTTTTAATTAGCAGTTCCATTCCCTGCGCACACCCTTCTATCGCTGTGCCTTTGCTGGCATTGGTCACTCCTCCTGGAAATTGATTTCTCCTTGGCTTCTCTTACTCAATTGATAAAGAAAGCGAGGCCTGGAATATGACTTACCCGGGTCACACAGTTCATTCTCAGGGATTTTTCTACCACAACCCCAGTGTCCTTGCAAGGTTCCGCTCCAATAATGCCTTATTTCAGAAGCATTCTTGAAACCTTCCAATAGAAACCATCGTCCCTTGTTTAAACTGCTGTAATCGCACCCCTGTTAGGGTGCATATCACTCAGTTTGTATTGTGGCTATTTGTGTACATATTCCCCACTCCAGGTGGTAAGTTCGCTGAGGACTGGAATCTGCTGCATTCACGTTGGTGTCTTTCCTATCACCTCGCCTTAGGTGCCCAATGCACTTTTCAAGTTAATTAAACCCCTTTTGGGTTTTGGACTCTGGAGGCCACAGGAAGACTAGAGAGACCAGTGGGCTTAAGAATTCTTTCCTGCTGGGTTCTCCTGACTCTTTCTTTACGCTTCCGTGGTTCCAGACCTGCACTGTCCAGGACAACTTTCTGTAATGATGGGCACGTGTCATAGCTGCACTGCCCAACATGGCCCACTAGCCACATCTGGCCATTGAGCATTTGAATGTGGTGAGACTGAATATCTAAATTTTTAATTTTATTTAATTTTAATTAATTTATATAGCCAAGTGTAGTTAGTGGCTACCATATTGAACAACACAGTTCTAGATTATCTCCGTTTTTATAAATCTGCTTGTCTTGCCCCTTTGAACTTGATTATACAATTGCTGGCTTAGTGGGAAATGGTACTGTTGTCCTCCAGGCTCCAAGCTTCTGGTTTCCACACTTGACCTTCCTCCTTCCTCACATCCCCTCCCAGGAAAAAATAAAACACATAAAGCTTTTCCTAAACACTCCAGTCTCCACTGACCTGGCTTGCCTCAGATTCTAACTGTCTGTGAAGAATAAGTTACTAGAGGCCCGGTGCATGGCATTCGTGCACTGGGTGGGGGGTCCCCTCAGCCTGGCCTGCGTCCTCTCGCAGTCCGGGACCCCTTAGGGGATGTCCGACTGCTGGCTTAGGCTTGCTCCCCATGGAGTGGGCCTAAGCCGGCAGTCAGACATCCCCTGAGGGGTCCTTAGCGCTGCCACCACTGCACTCGCCAGCCATGAGCCGGCTTCTGGCTGAGTGTTGCTCAGCCAGAAGCTGGGCTCGCTGCTCCTTAGCACTGCCTTAGAGTCGGGAGAGGCTCTTGCCACCGCTGCTATGCTCACCAGCCGTGAGCCCGGTTTCTGGCTGAGCGGCACTCCCCCTGTGGGAGCGCACTGACCACCCAGGGGCAGCTCCTGCATTGAGCACCTGCCCCCTGGGGGCCAGTGCGTGTCACAGCGACTTGGTCATCCCACCATTCAGTATATTTGCATATTAGGGTTTTATTATATAGGATAATACTTACTGGTAGATGGTATGTTATGTTGTTTGCTGCTGTTTTGAATCTTAGTATTTCCTAAGCAGATTATGAACTGCTTCAGTGCAAGGACCATGCATTCCAGATCTTCTGGTACCTATCATGGTTCCAATTATATTGCAATGTTCCATAAATATCAGTCAATTGGTTGATTGAAGGTAGAGAAAAGGAATCTAGTATGAGCAAAAAGGACAGTATCTGAGACGTAAGGGAGGGAGCATGTTGATATCTTAAGATTTACTTAGCACCTTACAAACTAAAGGACGTTTAGAAATTATTTCTCTTATTTCCCATCATGTCTTTGCAAATGCCCCTTAGGAATATTTCCAGTCATCTAGGGAACTCAATTCAAAACCTTTTTACTGAGTACCTATGTGGCAAAAACTACACTGAGTGGCCAGATTATTATGATCTCTGAACCCATAATAATCTGGCCACTCAGTGTGTGTGTGTGTGTGTGTGTGTGTGTGTGTGTGTGTGTGTGTGTATTAGAGGCCTGGTGCATGAATTCATGCATGGGTGGGGTCTGGCCAGCCTGGCCGGGGGGAGGGGACATGGGCAGTTGGCCAGCCTGCTTGCTGGTTGAACTCCTGATTGAGGGGACAATTTGCATATTAGCCTTTTATTATATAGGATATATACTGAGTGGCCAGATTATTATGTGTTCAGAGATCATAATAATCTTGCCACTCAGTGTATGTCATCCATTTTGAATATACTCCTTCCTGATAGAGTCTTCTAGCTAAGGAACTTTCTAATGACATTTATGAGTTTCACTGTAGAGAGTTTACGGCGAAATTGAGAAGTTGTTAGATGCCCAAAGCAACACTTTTGGCGGCACCAGGATTAGGATTTGGCTGTATGTTTGTTCCAAACCACACCTGGAAGGGAGGCTCTTGCACGTGTACAATGCAGTCCTTCTTTGGTGGATCAGGAAACCAAGGCAAAGGCCCTGGTGTTGTGTCCAAGTCTATGAAAGAACTTGGGCTCCCCTCCCCCTCTTCCTGAAGCACCCAAATTACACTTTAGCAAGATTGGGCTCCTGCAGGAGTCTAGCTTCTGGCAAAATTCCTGCTGACCACACCCTGTGTGAGACCACAGTGAGTCTTTAAGGGGCTTTGGCAAGAGGACTTAGTAAGTGAATGATGGTTGCAAAGCTTAAAGGCCCAACCCTGGAATTCTCTGTCCTGCAGAGCCTAGCGCTGCCTGCCTGCCCAGGCTCCGACCACTAGCGCACGGTGCCCACATTATGAAAAGAAAACAAGGAGCCAGAGGGCGTTGTCCTTGTGGAACAAGAATTTCAGCCGGCAATGGTTACTCACATCTTTTCCAGCTATTCCGACATGTGTTACATAAGGGACCCAATTCCAAGACAAAACAAAAAATAAAAGGCTTCTGACTCCCAAAGGGCAAACCGAGAGCAAATGAGATCTGACTTTTCCTTTTAACTTCTTATTCACATAGGATGGATTTGTTTAAGCAATTTTTTTTTTTTACTTCCATCAAGCTACAAGTCTAGTATGTTATTCCCCTCACTATCTATTGTTCATTTTTATTTCTGCTAATTTCCATATGCCCAAAATATGTTTTCAATTTGCAGGAAATACTTATGAATCATATGCACACATGCATATATACAATGAATCACTTTTATGGGACCAATCAAATCTGGCATTCTTTCGTAGCTCGCAGCAGGGCTCACATTTTCAAGGCCTTAGCCCAGTTTTGAGCTGCAACTTGATGCTCACAAACGAGGTGGGTCCAAGGACCAAGGTTCCGTGTACAGGCCTTTGACCAGATACATCTAGACTTAGACTGAGAACCATGGAGAAAACAGCTTTTGTCTCATCCCCATTTATTTCAGGACTAACAAAAATATGCACTTGGTAGTCTGTACCTGCACTGCCCAGTGTAGAAACAACAGAGGTGCATTGATCGGGTGTTTGGTGGTGGTGTGGTGATGATATAAAAATACCACCTTAGTGCCGATGAATCGGACATTCTACTTCCATGTCTGACTTCTCTTCTGAACTCCAAGGTCTTACATATCATTTCTACTTGAGTGTCTAATAGTCTTCTCAAACTTCACTCTTGACTCCAGACCCGACACTTGTTCTGACCCCAGTCATTCCTTTTTCTGTTAACAGCATCATCATTCACCTGGTTGGTCCTTCTGTGAGTTTTGACAAATGGATATAGTCCTGTAAACACCAGCACAATGAAGGTATAGAACAGCTCCATTGCCCTAAAACATACCCTTGTACTACTTAGTCGTCAATCCTTCCTCCTACCTCCAGCCCCTAGCAATAACTGATCTACTTTCTGTCCCTGTAGTTTGGCCTTTTCCAGCATGTTATATAAACAAAATCTCACAGAGGGTAGCCTTTCTGGTCCTTTCACTTACCATCGTTTATTTGAGATTCATTCATGTTGCAGTGTGTTTCAAGAGTTCATTCTTTAAAAAAAACAAAAACACCAAACATTTAATCATTTTTATTTATTTTTTGTTTGTTTTTGTTAATCCTCACCCGAGGATATTTTTCCATTAATTTTTTGGAGAGAATGGAAGAGAGAGGGAAAGACAGAGAGAAACATCGATGTGAGAGAAACACATCGATTGGTTGCTGGGGAGGAGCCTGCAACCAAGGTATGTGCCCTTGACAGGAATCAAACCCGGACTCTTTGGTCCACAGGCTGATGCTCTATCCACTGAGCCAAACCCGCTAGCGCGAGAGTTCATTCTTTTTATTGCTTGGTAATATTCCATGGTATGGATGGATGTACCACCTTCTGTGGATCCAGTCACCCACTAAAGGGCGTTTAGGTGGTTTCCAGTTTGGGGTGATTATAAATAGAGCTGCTATAAACATTCAAATAGGTATTTTTGAGTGACTACAGATTTTCCTTTCTCTTTGGGTAAATACTCAGCAGCGGCATGGCTGAGTTGTAGGGTAAGTCTATGTTAAATTTCATAAGGATCTGCCAAACTGTTTTCCAATTTGTACTACTGTTGTACTACTTTACATTCTCACCAGCAATGTATGAGAGATCAGTTTCTTCCCAATCTGGCTAGCATTTGTACTGACATTTTTTAGTTTTAGCTGGTGTTGTAGTAGGTGTGTAATGAGATCTATTGTGGTTTTAATTTGCTTTTCCCTAATGGCCACAGATGTTAAATATCCATATACCCTCTTTAGTGAAGAGTTCAAGTCTTTTGCTGTTTTCTACTTGGATTGTGTGTTTTCTAACTGTTGAATTTAGAACGGTTTTTTACTAGTCTGAGTGTAAGTCTTCTGTTGGATATGTAAGTTGAAAATATTTTCTCTCCATCTATGCCTTGCCTTTAAAACAAAACAAAGCAAAACTATCTTTAAAGCAGTTTTAGATTCATAGCAAAATTGAGCAGAAGAATCAGAGATTTCCCATATACTCACAGCCCTAACACATGCATAGGCTCCCCTATATCAACATCCCGCACCAGAGGGGAATATTTGTTACAATTAATGAACCTACATGGACATCATGTCACCCAAAGTCCATAGTCTACCTTAGGGTTCACTCTTGGTGCTGTACATCCTATGATTTTGGACAAATGTATAATGACATCCTTGTCTCGTTCCTGATCTTAATGGAAAAACTTTGACTTTCTCACCGTTAAGTATTTTTTATCTGTAGGGTTTTTTTTGTAGATTTTTTTTTATCAAGTTGAGGAAGTTCCCCTCTATTCCTAGTTTACTGAGATTTTTTAAAAAAATTTCTTTATTGATTAAGGTGTTACATATGTGTCCTTATTCCCCCATTACCCTCCTATACCCCCACTCATGCCCTTACCCCCTGTTGTCTGTGTCCATTGGTTAGGCCCATATGCATGCATACAAGTCCTTTGGTTGATCTCTCCCCCTTAACCCCACCCTCCCCTACCTTCCCTCTGAAGTTTGATGGTCTGATCAATGTTTCTCTGTCTCTGGATCTGTTTTTGTTCATCAGCTTATGTTGTTCATTATATTCCATAAATGAGTGAGATCATGTGATATTTATCTTTCTCTGACTGGCTTATTTCACTTAGCATAATGTTCTCCAGTTCCATCCATGCTGTTGCAAATGGTAAGAACTCCTTTTTTACTGTATTCCATTGTGTAGATGTACCACAGTTTTTTAATCCACTCATCTGCTGACGGGCACTTAGGCTGTTTCCAAATCTTAGCTATTACTGAGAGTTTTTATATGAATGGGTGTTATATTTTGTCAAATGCTTTTTCTGCATTTATTGATATGATTATGTGATTTTTCCTCTTTAGCCTGTTGCTATAATAGATTACATAATTGATTTTCAAATGTAGAACCAGCCTTGCACACCTGGGTAAATCTCACTTGTGGTATCCAATTTTCTTATGTATAGTTAAATTTAATTTGCTAATATTTTGTTAAGGATTTTTTACATCTATGTTCATGAGAGATATTTGTCTGTAGTTTTCTTATAATCTTTTATAATAAAAGACTAATATACAAATTGTCCCCTTGACCGGGAGTTCAACCAGGAGGCGGGGCCGGCTGGCCAATCGCCCAAGGCCCCTCCCTCCAGCTGGCCCCACCCCTGACCACCCCTCCCTCCCATCAGGACCACCCATGGCTCCTCCCCCAGGGAGACCCAGCCTGATTGGCTGGGAGGACCCCACCCTTGCACGAATTTGTGCACTGGGCCTCTAGTTTGTTTTTTTTAAATAAATCTTTATTGTTCAGATTATTACAATTGTTCCTCTTTTTTTCCCCCATAGCTCCCCTTCACCCAGTTTCCACCCCACCCTCTGCCCTTACCTCCCCCCACACTGTCCTCATGCATAGGTGTACGATTTTGTCCAGTCTCTTCCCACACCCCCCACACCCCTTTCCCCCCGAGAATTGTCAGTCCACTCCCTTTCCATGCCCCTGATTCTATTATATTCACCAGTTTTTTCTGTTCATCAGATTTTTTATTCACTTGATTTTTAGATTCACTTGTTGATAGATATGTATTTGTTGTTCATAATTTTTATCTTTACTTTTTTCTTCTTATTCCTCTTCTTAAAGAATACCTTTAAGCATTTCATATAATACTGGTTTGGTGGTGATGAACTCCTTTAGCTTTTTCTTATCTGTGAAGCTCTTTATCTGACCTTCAATTCTGAATGATAGCTTTGCTGGGTAGAATAATCTTGGTTGTAGGTTCTTGCTACTCATCACTTTGAATATTTCTTGCCACTCCCGTCTGGCCTGCATAGTTTCTGTTGAGAAATCAGCTGACAATCGTATGGGTGCTCCCTTGTAGGTAACCAACTGTTTTTCTCTTGTTGCTTTTAATATTCTCTCTTTGTCTTTTGCCCTTGGCATTTTAATTATGATGTGTCTTGGTGTGGTCCTCTTTGGATTCCTTTCGTTTGGGGTTCTGTGTGCTTCCTGGACTTGTAAGTCTATTTCTTTCACCAGGTGGGGGAAGTTTTCTATCATTATTTCTTCAAATAGGTTTTCAATATCTTGCTCTCTCTCTTCTTCTGGCACCCCCATAATTCGGATGTTGGTATGCTTGAGGTTGGCCCAGAGGCTCCTTACACTATCTTCATATCTTTGGATTCTTTTTTCTTTTCCGGTTGGGTGTTTTTTGCTTCTTTGTATTTCAAATCTTTGACTTGATTCTTTCAATCCTCTAGTCTGCTGTTGGATCTTTGTATATTATTTTTTATTTCAGTCAGTGTATGCTTAATTTCTAGTTGGTCCTTCTTCATATCCTCGAGGGTCTCACTAAATTTATTGGTCTTTTCTAGGATATTCTTGAAAAACCTTATAACCGTGGTTTTGAATTCTATATCCAGTCATTTGTTTTCCTCCATTTCTTTCATTTGTGACCTGTTTCTTTGTCTCCGCATTTTGGCTGCTTCCCTGAGTTGATAGAATGGCTTTGTGTGCTAGGTGTCCTATGGGGCCCAGTGGCTCAGCCTCCCCAGTTACCTGAGGTGGACACTCTTGGTGCACCCCTTTGTAGGCTGTGTGTACAGTCTTGTTGTAGTTAAGCCTTGATTGTTTTTGGTATCACTGGGAGGAATTGACCTCCAGGCCAATTGGCTGTGAGGATCAGCTGTGTCTACTATGGGAGAACTCCTGTGCTGGAGACACCCTTATGAGACAAGACTTGCAAAAACCTCTGTACTCAGCTTGGATGGGGCGGAGTCTCAGGGCGGAGCAAGCAGCAATGGCTTCCCGTCAGCCCTGCCCTAATAGGCCCCTGGGTCTCAGTGTCCTGCGGTAATCACTGCAAGCACCTCTGAGAGAAAGCCGCCCTTGAGTTTTGCCTGCTGCCAGACGGTCCAGTTTCTCCCCGAATGAGTCTGGGTCCCCAGAGTCTCGCCCGGAACTGGAGTTCAGTGCAGTCGGGAGCTTCTGTCTCCCTCCTGGTTGAGAAAGCCAGCCGCATACTCAGTTGCCCGCCCTCTGTGCGCACCTCCGTACCTCTGCCTTCTGCAGCTCCTGAGTCTCAGTGTGCTTTTCCCTTTCCTTCTCGTTGTAGAATTTCCACTCAGCCAGCCTTCCTGTGATTCTGGATGATGTCATTTTGTCTTTTAGTTGTAGTTTTTGAAATGGTTGTGCGAGGCAGCAGTTTAGGTGTTTACCTACGCCGCCATCTTGGTTTCTTCTCAGGCTTCTAGTGTTTTTATAATGATTTTAGTATTAGGGAAATGCTGGCCTCATCAGAATGAGTTAGTAGGTATTCCCTCTGTCTCTTTCTTCTGAAAGAGATTATAGGGAATTGGAATAATTTATTCCTTAAATGTTTAGTAGAATTCACCAGTGAACCAATCTGGGCCTGGTGCTTTCTGTTTTTGGAAAGTTATTAATTATTGACTCAAGTTCTTTTAAAAATATAGATCTATTTTTTAAAATACATTTTATTGATTTTTTACAGAGAGGAAGGGAGAGGGAGAGAGAGTTAGAAACATCGATGAGAGAGAAACATCCATCAGCTGCCTCCTGCACACTCCCCACTGGGATGTGCCCGTAACCAAGGTACATGCCCTTGACTGGAATCGAACCTGGGACCCGTCAGTTTGCAGGCCAATGCTCTATCCACTGAACCAAACCGGTTAGGGCTATTTGTTTCTTTAAAAAATATTTTTATTTATTTCAGAGAGGAAGGGAGAGAGAGAGAGAGAGAAACACCAATGATAAAGAGAATCATTGATTGGCTGCCTCCTGCATGCCCCACACTGGGGTTTGAGCCTGCAACCCAGGCATGTGCCCTGACTGGGACTCTAACCGTGACCTCCTGGTTCACAGGTCGATGCTCAACCACTGAGCCACGCTGGTGGTGGGCTAGTTCTTAGGCCTTTAGTGAAGTTGTGCTTCTTGAACTTCACAAGGGCTTGTCATTTCCCTCCCTCCCCCTTAGGAGAGACAAGATGGCCAGAGGGGGTGGAGTTAGGTATTTCCCTTCTCCGTGGTCAGGTAGGCTGGGATAGTACCCCAGCAGTTTAGGCTCTCCTTGCAACTTCTGCGGAGGATCCTGAGTTAGACCTTGTTAAGGAGAACAGATTGCTCTGTGTTATTTCAAAATGTCTTTTTCCTCCCCTGCCAGAAGCACAAGGAGATTTTTCTCTGATATTCACGGAGCACCTGGTTCAGCTCCTGGAGGCAAAGCTCACAAAAATGTGGGGTCCTCCCTATGATTGGGTCTTCCTGGAGTTCTTATCTCTCAGACTTGTTCACATGACAGTTCAGGTTGCTCCATCTGGCACTGGCTCCCAGGGAGGTTTGGCTCAGGGGTTCCTGGGCCAGTAAGTTGTGATTCTCTGCATTCATCTGTCGGTCTCTCCAATTTTGTGGGAAGCAGTTTGCCCTGTGACCTTACTTTCCTTAGGGATCTAAGAAGAGGGGTTAATTTTTCAGTGTGTTTAGCTTTCTACTTGTTGTTCGGATGGAGTGGCGACTTTTCATGCTCCTTCCATGCGGAACTGTCTTTTCATTCTCTAAACAGTGTTCCTCACAGAACAGACTTCATTAATTTTTATGAAGTCCAATTTTTCTTTTTTTTAAATATATGTTTTTATTGATTTTAGAGAGAAAGGAAGGGAGAGAGACTGAAATACCAATGAGAGAGAAACATCGATGGGCTGCCTCCTGCACATGCCCTACTGGGAATTGAGCCTGCACCTGGGTATGTGCCTTGATTGGGAATCAAACTTGTGACTCGATGCTCAACCATCCGAGCCACACCGACCAGGGCAAAGTCCAGTGTTTCAACATATTCTCTTAAGTGTCAAGCTTTTGTATATTGTATGTAAGTAATCTTCGTCTAATTCAAGGTCACACGGATATTCATCTCCTTTCTTCAAGGAAAGTGATCTTTTTATATCACCCCCTTGCTTAAACCAATCCCAGGGTTTCCCTCACATTTAGATAAAATCTAAACTCCTAACCCTGGTTTACTAAGCCCTGCGTCATCTCACTTTCGGCTGCTTCTCTGATCGCAATCTTGTGTCCCTCTCTCCCTGGTCAGTCTGCTGTTTCTTGCTGTTCCCTTTACCTTCTTTGGAAGCCTTGTCCTTGCTGTCACCTCTGCCCGGATTACTCCCCTCACAGACCACGACTCACTCCTCAGCCCTGGGGAGTCTGCTCGATGCTACCTCCTAGGGAGGCTCCACTGGACCAGGCTATCGACAATAGGACCCTCTTGCACTTGTGATCCTGTTATCTCTCTTCATTTTATTTTTAATGTGTTTTATAAACTGACTTTAGCCCTAGCCGGTTTGGCTCAGTGGATAGAGCATTGGCCTGCGGACTGAAGGGTCCCAGGTTCAATTCTGGTCAAGGACACATGCCCGGGTTGCAGGCTCGATCCCCAGTGGGAGACATGCAGGAGGCAGCCCATCAATGATTCTCTCTTATCATTGATGTTTCTATCTCTCTCTCCCTCTTCCTTCCTCTCTGAAATCAATGAAATCAATAAAAATAGTTTTTAAAAATTGACTTTAGAGAGAGAGAAGAAGGGAGAGAGAAGGAGGAGAGAGAGAGAGAGAGAGAGAGAGAGACATCGATTGGCTGCCTCCTGCACCGCACACCTCCCGCTGGGGATCGAGCCTGGAACAGGGCAGGTGTCCTGACCAGGAATCAAACCAGCCACCATTTGGTGGGTGGGATTATGCCCAACCAATGGAGCCACACTGGCCAGGGCTCTCTTCATTTCTTCATAACATTTATTATTATCTGGAATTTATCACTTGTGTGTGTGTTTTTTCTTATTTGCACCTTAAAATTTAAGTTCTTCGAGAGCAAGGGGTTTTCTGTTTTGTTTACTACTGTATTCCCCAAGTTGCTCAATAAATATATATTGAAAAAATAAATTACACATTGCTATAAACGACACCTACGTACCGGGAAGCTCACACTAGGAATCTTAGGGTAAGGGAGGGAGTACGATTGGGACAGGGTGGGGCTTGTTTGGAAGCAAGAGAAGAATGGAAGGTTTCGGTGGGACTGTTTGCAGAGAGGACGCCTGCTGAGCAAGGCTGTAGCTAGTTCCAAAGAATGGTGACCCGTGCATGACTCCATCGCCAGAAAGAGTCCAGAGTAGATTTTCAGCAGCGAAGCCCATTGCCTTCTAGGGCAAGATTTCTCTCAGGAACTTGACCTTCGTGTCATTTTGGGAGACCTGAGCTTCAAATCTTTTTGCCTCCAATTTAATTATTAACAGGAACAACATCCTTCAGTCCATAATTAAGATAAAAAGTTTAAAATAGTATTGGCATAAGAATAGACATTTAACTCAACAGAGATTCCACAAATGAACTCTTACATTTATGGACAATGGGTTTTGCAAGAATACCAAGACAATTTAATGAAGAAGGAATCGCTTTCTTCACAGATTGTGCTGGGACAACTGGATATTCACATGGAAAAGAATGAAGTTGGACCCTCCCTCAAACCATTCACAAAAATGAACTGAAAATGGATCATGGAATTAAACGTAAGATCTAACAATGTACAACTCTTAGAAGAAAATGTAGCGGTAAATCTTCATGACCTTGGATTTTTCAATATGATACTGAAGCACAGTGACAAAGGAAAAATACATATAAATCAAACTTCATAAAAATTAAAAACCCTTGTGCCTCAAAGAATACCATCAAGAAAGTGAAAAAAAAATCCACAGAGTGGGAGAAAATTTTTGTAAATTATATGTCTGATAAGAAAAATATTCAGAAAACATAAAGAACTCTTACAACCCAGCAATAAAAAGATAAATAATGCAGTTTTAAAATGGGCAAAGGATTTGAATAGACACTTGTCCCAAAAAGATATACGAAGGCCAACAAGCACAGGAAAAGATGCTAAAAATGATTAGTTATTAGAGAAATACAAATCAAAACCACAGTGAGATATCACTTCACACCATGAAGATGGCTATAAGCAGAAAGAAGGACAATAACACTTGTCAGTGAGGATGTAAAGGAATTAGAACACTCATATATTGCTGGTGGGAATGTAAAATAGTGCAGATACTTTGAAAAACACTTTGGCAGTTCCTTTCAAAGGTTAAACATATAGTTACTATATGACCCAGCAATTCCACCCCCAGGGTAATCACCCAAGAGAAATTAAAACACAGGCCCACACAAAAACTTGTATGTGAATATTTAAAGTACCATTTTTCATAATAGCCGAAGTGTGGAAATAACTCAAATGGTCATCAGCTGGTGACTGAATAAACAAATGTGGTATATCCATACAATGGAACATTATTCAGCCATAAAAAAAAGGAATGAAATATTGATACACACATGGATGAGTCTTGAAAACATTATGCTAAGTGAATGAAACAGTCACTAAAGACCATATATCATTCCACTTATAGGAAATGTCTAGGATAGATAGGCACATTATATAGAAAGTAGATCAGTTATTGCCTAGGGCTGGGGGGTAGATCAGTTATTGCCTAGGGCTGGGGGGGTAGATCAGTTATTGCCTAGGGCTGGGGGGTGGGTAGATCAGTTATTGCCTAGGGCTGGGCGGGGGGGTAGATCAGTTATTGCCTAGGGCAGGGGGGTAGATCAGTTATTGCCTAGGGCTGGGGGGTGGGTAGATCAGTTATTGCCTAGGGCTGGGGGGTAGATCAGTTATTGCCTAGGGCTGGGGGGGTAGATCAGTTATTGCCTAGGGCTGGGGGGTAGATCAGTTATTGCCTAGGGCTGGGGGGTGGGTAGATCAGTTATTGCCTAGGGCTGGGGGGTGGGTAGATCAGTTATTGCCTAGGGCTGGGGGGGTAGATCAGTTATTGCCTAGGGCTGGGGGGGGTAGATCAGTTATTGCCTAGGGCTGGGGGGGTAGATCAGTTATTGCCTAGGGCTGGGGGGGTAGATCAGTTATTGCCTAGGGCTCGGGGGGGGGGGGGGGTAGATCAGTTATTGCCTAGGGCTGGGGGGGTAGATCAGTTATTGCCTAGGGCTGGGGGGTGGATCAGTTATTGCCTAGGGCTGGGGGGGGTGTTAAAAGGAGGGTCTTAGTTGGGGAGGGGCCAGCTAAAGTGTATGAGGTTTATTTCTGAGGTGACAAAAATGTCTAAAATTAGGTTGTGGTGGTGATTGCACAACCGCATGAACTTACTAAAAGCCATTAAATGATATACTGTACGTGAATGAATCATATGGTATGTGATGTAGATGTCGGCAGAGCTGCTAAAAGTGTTTTAATTAGAAATACCTGGTTTATTGTCACCCCCCACCTTGCGACCAGCCTCGGTGAGCTATGGGCTGCAGCTGTCAAAGCAGATAAAAGCCAGCACTGGCCTTGAGCATCTTAACTCACTGTGAGAAGAATTCCAACAGGGACTCCGAGAACCTGAAACTCAAGCAAAGGGCCCCCGGGGGCAGAACAGGCTCCCTGGCCAAGGTCTCAGAGAAGGCTTTCAGAGGGGATGATGCCTGAACTGAGATCTGGTGGACAAGTAGGTGTTTCCTAGACAATGAAAGAAGCATGGGGTGACAAGGGGATTCCAGGCTCAGAGAACAGGGTATGTGAAGACACAAAATCACAGGAGGCCCTGGAGTGTTGGAGGAATAGCAAATTCATTTGGCAAGAGATGCATAGGTTGGGAGTGGTGAGAGAGTAGGCAAACGATAAGCAAAGCTGTATGCCACTTTAAGAAACCCCAGCGTCACCTTACAGACAAAGGGGAGCCAAACAAGAGAGACCGCCAGCTTCTCGGAGGGAAGGTGACTCTTCACACAGAGCAGGATGGAGCTGAGCAGGCCGAGGCGGGGGCAGGGAAATGGTTCAGGGACCTGCCTCTGAGATGACAAGGCATGGTGGCTCGTTTGCTCTCAAGAATTGCTTTGAGCTGGATTAACAGGATTGTGGAGTGGATTTATTCAATGAGAGAGAGAGTGGAAGCCCGGCTGGCATGGCTCAGGTGTTGAGCATCGACCTATGAACCAGGAGGTCATGGTTCAATTCCTGATCAGAGCACATGCCCAGGTTGTGGGTTCAATCCCCAGTGTGGGGCATGCAGGAGACAACCGATCAATGATTCTCTCTCATCATTGATGTTTCTCTCTGTCTCCCTCTTCCTTCTTCTCTGAAATCAATAAAAATATTAAACAAATGAGAGAGGTGGGGAGAGAGAGAGTGAGAGAAGAAGAAGAAGAAGAAGAGGAAGAAGAAGAAGAAGAGGAGGAGGAGGAGGGAGAGGAAGGAGAAGAAGTCCAAGATGACCCTGGAGTTTAACCCTAGAGGCACAATGGCTGGAGAAACAATTCTCAAGGACAGTGATGCGTGTAGGTGGGAGAGCAGGTTTGGCCGGAGGACACAAGATGTTCCGTGTTGAACGTGCAATGCTTCAGGCGCCTGCAGGACATCCGGGCAGAGTGTGCAGGTGGTTGGAAATCTGTGTCTGGAGCTCAAGAGAGATTTCTGGGCCTGAGACACAGACCTGGAGTCTTAAGCCTACAGATGGAAACGGAAGCCTCGAAGGAGAGGAATCACCCAGGGAAAGTGCAGGGGTGGGCAAATGTAGGTTTATGGTTGCATGTGCTATTCTTTCGAGTTGGTAAAGCCATTGAACTAATCATTACCTGCACATTTTTTCCATACAAACAACGGTAAACCTACGTTTGTCCACCTTTGTATATAAAGTCAAAGCAAGAGGGGCCTACGTGTGCGACCCAGTTAAGATGCGGGTGGATAAGAAGAGCTGGTGAAAGAGACAGAGGAGGAACCGTCTGAGACAGGAGGGAAAGGTGATGAAGGAGGGCTTGGAGCCATCCCTAAGGAGAGAACGGAGGGAGAAAGTAAGAGTCAGGAAGCTGAAAACATGCATAAAAGTGGGTGTGGAATCGGTCAGGTTCGGGCACTGAGAGCAGGAGGGCACTAGCTATAGTGGGGTGAGCCCTGGCTGCTGTGGTCTAAAAAGGGTGAGGCAGCCGCCGGTGTGGCCAGCGGCTGAGCGTCAACGTATGATCCAGAAGGTCACGGGGATCAAGCATGAGATAACAAGGGTGAAGCAGAGTGGGGAAGTCAGAGCACATTTGCTGTCTCTATAACCTTGCCTAGTTTGGGTCTTTTTAAAGTCCCGTTTTGAAATTTTTGTTGTAAGAATCTTCAATAATAAACAAGCAGTTGTCTTTTAAGAAGTGTCTAAGCCAGGGGTGGGCAAACTTTTTGACTCGAGGACCACAATGGGTTCTTAAACTGGACCAGAGGGCCGGAACAAAAGCATGGATGGAGTGTTTGTGTGAACTAATATAAATTCAAAGTAAAGGAGCGGAGGGGAGAGCAAGAGCCGGATCCGGCCCGCGGACCGTAGTTTGCCCACGGCTGGTCTAAGCCCTGGTCGGTGTGTCTCGGTTGGTGGGGGGT
Organism: Plecotus auritus; assembly: GCF_963455305.1. Classification (NCBI taxonomy): domain Eukaryota; kingdom Metazoa; phylum Chordata; class Mammalia; order Chiroptera; family Vespertilionidae; genus Plecotus; species Plecotus auritus. Next base: position 15,897,451 of record NC_137780.1, read on the forward strand.
TGTCCTGTGCACCAAAGGGTTGCTGGTTAGATTCCGGGTCAGGGCACATGAGCGGGTTTCGGGTTCGATCCTGGTACAGGAGGCAGTGGATCGATGTTTCTCTCTTCCTCTCCCTTCCTTTCTCTAAAAATCAATTAAAAATCTTTTTAAAGAATTTAAGTTTTTAAATATATATTTTTATTGATTTCAGAGAGGAAGGGAGAGGGAGAAATAGAAACATCAATGATGAGAGAGAATCATTGTTTGGCTGCCTCCTGCATGCCACCTACTGGGGATCGAGGCTGCAATCTGGACATGTGCCCTTGACGGGAATCAAACCTGGGACCCTTCAGTCTGCAGGCTGATGCTCTATCCATTGAGCCAAACCTAAGGCTGGGCTTTTTAAGTTTTTAAGAATGCTGTAGGGAATAAAAATGCCATGGAAAGTTACAGAACCTCTCCGACTTTAAAAAAATTCACTTAGAAAAAGAATTATAACATAGACATTGAAATACGTTAAAGTACCTTTTTTGTTGTTGTTAATGTTCATCTCATGTTGCCCTTTTCTTCCTGCAAACCCCCTGCACCGGTGGGGCTGGCTTTTATTGCCTGTAATTATGCACAGCCGGAGGAAGATGCTGCCCGGGAGGTGTTCTGGCTTAGGCGGCCACACACGTGGGCTCAACCGCACCAGATGACACGTGGCAACGCGGCTTCACGTGCTTCCTGAAGACAAAAGTGCCAACCAGCTTAGGGAAAAGCTTCATTTCCAGGAGACTGATTAATTACAGGATCAATATAGCATCGTTTGGGGCTGAAATAAAAGAAGTGGCTCTTTGTGGCTTTGCTTAGATTAAACACAAATCTCCTGCGTAACCCTGTCCAAGTCATTGTAACTTTCTAGCCTCAATCTCATTATCTATCAAATTCAGTGGTTAGATAAGAATCAGTGTGTCTGGAACTTTCCTGATGACAAGCATCTCCTGGGTTCTTGTTAAATATATAAATTCCAGGCCCCACCCCAGGCCCAATGGATCAGAGTCTCTGGGCTCAGAGCCCAGGAAGCTGTGTAGGTTTTTGTTTGTTTTTGTTAATTCTCATCCGAGGATATTTTTCCATTGGTTTTTAGAGAGAATGGAAGAGAGAGGGAAAGACAAGAGAGAAACATTGATGTGAGAGAAACACATAGATTGGTTACCTCCTGCACTGGACCAGACCAGGCACGGGCCGGGGAGGAGCCTGCAACTGATATGTGTGCCCTTGACTGGGAATCAAACCCAGGGCCCTTTATCCACGGAACCAAACCGGCCAGGGCTTCCTACTGATTTTTATTTTTTATTATTTTATTTTTTTAAATATTTTATTGATTTTTTACAGAGAGGAAGGGAGAGGGATAGAGAGCCAGAAACATCGATGAGAGAGATACATCGATCAGCTGCCTCCTGCACACTCCCCACTGGGGATGTGCCCGCAACCAAGGTACATGCCCTTGACCGGAATGGAACCTGGGACCCTTGAGTCCACAGGCCGACGCTCTATCCACTGAGCCAAACCAGTTAGGGCTTCCTACTGATTTTTAGAGAGAGTGTAAGGGAGGAGGAAAGACAGAGAGAGAAACATCCATGTGAGAGAGACACATGGATTGGTTGGTTGCCTTGGGGATCACCTGGGGCTGGGGTTCGCCTGGGGCCAAGGAGGTACATGCCCTTGTCTGGAATCGAACCCGGGACCCTTCTGTCCTCTGGCTGAGGCTCTTTCTACTGAGCCAAACCAGCTAGGTCGAAGCCTGGGTGTTTAATTGCTCTCTCAAGCCCCTCGCAGCTCTGATTCCACCTTTTTCTGATGCTGGTTACATCAGGGAGAGGCCTGAGTGCATTGGCCCTTAAGCCCCACCCAAGTATCACTGCTGCGAGTGTTCCTGGAGGTGGCGGGCAGACACATGCCGGCCTTTTACATGTATGTAGGGCACCTCAGCCTAGCTCCTCATTTCCACCTCCTCTCCCGCTGCAACCTCAGACGCGCCCCCTTAGGGGAAGTGGGAGCTGGCTGCGGCCGGAGGGAGGACTTCTAAGGTGATGAGGACTGTGTTCTACAGGATGGTGTTGTGCTTTGAAAGCAGCGATGTCATTCAGTCTCTCCCAGGGAGACAGGCTGTGTTTCTGGCGTTTCAGTCCATTCAGAAGGTGTCACTCATTGGGGTCCCCAAAGGCCCCATTCAGAAGAGCGGCTTTGAGTACCCACTCGAGTGCCATGCAGCCGTTAAAATGGGCGTCATTTCCACTCCGTCTGAGCTTTCCATCGGGGCGGACAAACATGTCAAAGGGCCGGCAAACAGCTGCACACGGTCAGGAGAATGAGAACCAGGGGCCCTGCCCAGCCAATTAACACGCCTGGAAATACCGACCTTCTGAACAGGAGTTAGCACTTGCTCTTACGTTCTGGGTGGAGGGGGTGGAGCCAGTCGTGGGGTACAGGACTCACTGCCCCATGCCAACCCAGACTGGATATTTCCACCCCAGCCCTTCACCCTGTCTCCAAATTTGGGATTTTAAATGTATTCATCAGCATTTACTAAATTTCTCCTTTTTTCTAGGCGTTACACACTGGGGCTACGGAAATGAAGCCACCTTCCTGCCTTGGGGGGGCTTGGCAATGACAAAAAAAAAATTGGGAAAATGCAAGAACTTTTCATAAGAAAATGTTATGCATTTGAAAAAACCCAACTCCAACTAAGCCTGCAATGTTTATGCTACTGTTTAAAATCAGCGTGGCCTCCAGGTTTTGCCCAGGACCAGTTCAAAGCCCAGCCTGGCTGATTCCATGGGGATTGCCATAATTGTCTTGTTGTAAATTAATTAGATTTTTTTTGTGGGTCAGATGAGTTGATCTCATTTTGACTCGAAGCTGGTTTTTTCCTTCTGTTTCTATTTGTGGGAAGCAGCAGGCCTAAGTGGATCAGCCCTGTGGCTTGAATCCATATGGAGAGCTGATGTTTCTCCTGAAGGCATGTTTGGATGCGGAAGGTTCTGGATGCAGTTCTGCGGAAGCGACAAATGCAAACCTGCCCTCTGACTGTGTTCAACTTCTCTGGCTGAAGAGGTCATCCGGTAACAGCTGAGACGCCCGCCCATTGGCTGCTGGAAGAGCTGCTGTGAAAACAGTTAATGAGCCCAGGGCAGGGAAAGGGGCCTGCAATCCTCAGAACATCCCCAAGGGCCTGACAGCTGCCCGAGCCAGCATCCTGATGCCATCTCCTGTGCTCACGGCAAGAAGCTGCCTACTGGAGATTGGGTGCAGCTGGTCGCGGGCATAATATGCATTTTTCCTATGTTGGCTGAACCTTTATGGGCTTATACTTTGATTTCCTGAAATGTAATTTGGTTTCATTTCTGCCTTAATTCTGGATTAGCCTCACAGCAGGCAATAAGCTGGGTCTTACCCCAGCCTTGTCCAAAGTCCCTCCTAACCCATCCAAGGTGGGGAAGATATTACTTTCCGGATCTCCCATATACCCTTTGCTTTTCACTCTTCCTGCTTTTTCCTTATTGTTTTATAACCGTAAATATCTTTATTCCTCTGAGTCCTCTACCAGGTATGAGCTTCTGGAGGACAGCAGGACTATATTGTTTATCTCTTCCTTGCTTGGCACATGGCAGATGTTTAACAAATGCTTTTTAAATAAGTGATTAGCTCAGCTGGTGTGGCTCAGTGGTTGAGAATCGGCCCATGAACTAGGAGGTCACGGGTTCAATTCCTAGTCAGGGAACATTCCCAGGTTGCCAGCTCCATCCCCAGTGGGGGTCGTGCAGGAGGCAGCCGATCAATGGTTCGGTCTCATCATTGACATTGCTCTCTCTCTCTCCCTCTTTCTACCTCTCTCTCAAATCAATAAAAACATATTTAAAAAAATATATTTTATTGATTTTTTACAGAGAGGAAGGGAGAGGGATAGAGAGTTAAAAACATCAATGAGAGAGAAACATCGATCAGCTGCCTCCTGCACACCCCCTACTGGGGATGTGCCCGCAACCAAGATATATGCCCTTGACCGGAATCGAACCTGGGACCTTTCAGTCCACAGGCCGACGCTCTATCCACTGAGCCAAACCAGTTAGGGCCATATTTTTTTTAAATAAAATAAAATAAAATAAAATAAAATAAAATAAAATAAAATAAAATAAAATAAAATAAAATAAAATAAAATAAATTATTAAATACTTGGATACATGAATGAGTGAATGAATGAATTATGCAAGGTTAAATAGATCATCAGGCACAGGGGAATTTAGTGGTTCTGTTGTGGTGCTAAAAAAAGCCCTCTCTGGAGGCAACCAGTTATTAGCTGTGGGTGTGAAAAGTGATTTAGATCCCATATTGCATGTGGTGCTCAATTTGAAAACCAGACATACCAGCTAGGTTGGTTATGAAGTGAGATTCTGTGTCAGGAGTCCTATTTGGCCGCGATGAGTTCTGGAGAAGGTAGAGTGAAGGGAAGACAGGTTAGGACACAGAGTCAAACAGAAGGGGTCCGGCAGAGCAGGGAGCACGTTGGGGGTCTCCCTTTGCCCAGTGGGGTTGAGGCTGGGGCTGAGGTCTGGGGGAGCAGTTGGAGGTTCTAAGGGAGAGGCAAGGGTCTGGGAGTTGGGGAGCCTTCTGGAGCAGGAGCTCTTGGTTCCCAGGCGCTTGCTAGGTCATTGGAAGATAAGTAAGGGGTTAAGGGCTGGGACCTCTGCACTGGGCTAGAAGGCTTGTGCTGGTGCCGTGGGACTGTCACAGCTGCAACTGGTCATGCCCACTTGCCGCCCTCGGGCCAGGGCGGGACACGGGCCCCTCATCACCTGCCACAGTGAGCGGAGCAGTTTCCATCCACTGAACTGAAGGAAGAGGAAATTCTGAGCCTGAGATTGAATCTCCAGCAGCAGTTATTAGGGATTGAATTCCCTGCTGAAATTTGGCAAACTGTTTCCTTTTGCCACAGGATGAGGAATGCTTGTATTAAGAATGGAATCTAGCCCTAGCCGGTTTGGCTCAGTGGATAGAGCATCGGCCTGCGGACTGAAAGGTCCCGGGTTCGATTCCCGTCAGGGGCACATGCCCGGATTGTGGGCTCGATCCCCAGTTGGGGACTTGCAGGAGGCAGCCGATCCATGATTCTCTCTCATCGTGGATGTTTCTATCTCTCTCTCCCTCTTCCTTCCTCTCTGAAATCAATTTAAAAATATATATTTAAAAAAAAGAATAGAATCGAGAACCAAGATGGCGGCATAGGTAAACACCTAAACTGCTGCCTCGCACAACAATTTCAAAACTACAACTAAAAGACAGAACGGACACCATCCAGAACCACAGGAAAGCTGGCTGAGTGAAAATTCTACAACTAGAAGGAAAGAGAAAAGCTCACAGAGAATTGGAGGTACGGCAAAGGGTCTTTGTGCGCGCAGAGAGGAAGGGCGGCTGAGAGCCTGGCTGACTTTCTCTGGCGGAAGGGGGAAGGAAGCCTCCGACCTCACTGAACCCCAGTTCTGACTGCACTGAACCCCAGTTCCTGGCAAGCCCCTGGGGACCCACGCTCTTGTGGGGGGAGTCTGGACTCTCGGGCGGAGACTCGAGCTGGGAAAGGCAGAAGTCTGAAGGCGCACGCGGGCCAGTGTGCACAAAGGCTGCGGAGGTTGCCACAGGCTTTCCCTAGTGGAAGGGAGTCAGAGGATTCTGACTGCACTGAGCCCCAGTTCTGACTGCAGTGAACCCCGGTTCCAGGCGAGCCCCTGGGGACCCACGCTCTTGTGGGGGGAGTCTGGACTCTCGGGCGGAGACTCGGGAGCCGGGGAAGGCGGAGGACTGAAAGCGCGCGCGCGCCAGTGTGCACAAAGGCTGCGGAGGTTGCCACAGGCTTTCCCTAGTGGAAGGGAGTCAGAGGCTCATGAAGGCACTGAGCCCCAGTTCTGACTGCAGTGAACCCCAGTTCCAGGCGAGCCCCTGGGGACCCACGCTCTTGTGGGGGGAGTCTGGACTCTCAGGCGGAGACTCGAGCTGGGGAAGGCGGAGGACTGAAAGCGCACATGCGCGCAAGGGCAAGGCTGACAGGAAGCCAAGACTGAGACTCCACCCCATCCAAGCTGAGCACAGAGGCTATTGCAATTTGGCAAGTCTAATCCTATAAGGCTGTCTCCAGCACCGAACTTCTCCCAGCATAGACACAGCTGATCCTTACAGCCAACTGGCCCGGAGGTCAATTCTTCCCAGTGATACCAACAACAATAAAGACTTAATTACAACAAGGCTGTACACACAGTCCACAAAGGGGTGCACCAAGAGTGTCCACCTCAGGTTAACTGGGGAAGCAGACCCACTGGGCCATATTGGAAACCTAGCACAAATATCTACCTTACCAACTCAGGGAATCAGTGAAAATGCGGGGTCAAAGAATCAGATCACAAACGAAAGAAATGGAGGAAAACAAACGACTGGATATAGAATTCAAAACCACGGTTATAAGGCTTTTTAAGAATATCCTAGAAAAGGCCGATAAATATAACGAGACCCTCGAAGATATGAAAAAGGACCAACTAGAAATTAAACATACACTGACTGAAATAAAAAATATTATACAGAGACCCAGAAACAGAATAGAGGAACACAAGAATCAAGTCAAAGAATTGAAATACAAAGAAGCAAAAAACACTCAACAGAAAAAGCAAAAAGCAAAAAAAAAAAATCCAAAAAGTTGAAGATAATGTAAGAAGACTCTGGGACAACTTCAAGCGTACCAACATCAGAATTATGGGGGTGCCAGAAGAAGAGAGAGAGCAAGATTCTGAAAACCTATTTGAAGAAATAATGACCGAAAACTTCCCCCACCTGGTGAAAGAAATAGACTTACAAGTCCAGGAAGCCCACAGAACCCCAAACAAAAGGAATCCAAAGAGGACCACACCAAGACACATCATAATTAAAATGCCAAGAGCAAAAGACAAAGAGAGAATATTAAAAGCAGCAAGAGAAAAACAGTTAATTACCTACAAGGGAGCACCCATACGACTGTCAGCTGACTTCTCAACAGAAACTATGCAGGCCAGACGGGAGTGGCAAGAAATTTTCAATGTGATGAATAGCAAGAACCTACAACCAAGATTACTCTACCCAGCAAAGCTATCATTCAAAATTGAAGGGCAGATAAAGAGCTTCACAGATAAGAAAAAGCTGAAGGAGTTCATCACCACCAAACCAGTATTATATGAAATGCTGAAAGGTATTCTTAAAGAAGAGGAAGAAGAAAAAAGTAAAGAGAAAAATTATGAACAACAAATACATATCTATCAACAAGCGAACCTAAAAATCAAGTGAATTAAAAACCTGAGGAGCAGAATAATCTGGTGAATATAATAGAATCAGGGGCATAGAAAGGGAGTGGACTGATAATTCTCAGGGGGAAAGGGGTATGGGGGGTTCATGAAGAGAATGGACAAAAATCATACACCTATGGATGAGGACAGTGGGGGGGAGGTAAGGGCAGAAGGTGGGGTGGGAAATGGGTGGAGGGGAGCTATGGGGGGAAAAAGGAGAAATAATTGTAATAATCTGAATAAAGATTTATTTAATAAAAAAAAAAAGAATAGACTCTACACACACACACACACACACACACACACAGTCTCTGCCATCAGGCTGCTTACAGCTGAAACCATGATTCTGACACTAACAAGCCACCCAATAGGCAAAGAGCAAATATTTGACCCTGGAACAAACTGAATACGTTCTGGTCAAGTCAAAACCAGAGATGGAGGAGGGAGGCTCACTTGCTGAGAAGGAGGTGGTCCCAGTGCTCGATGCTAATGCTGAAGGGAGCCCTCCGATAATGGCAGGGACTTTATCCAAAAAGCAAATTATCGGGACAAGTGGAAGCAGGCTAGAGGAATTGTGGAGCCTCTCGGGGGCCTGCCTGTGCATGGCTAACGCATAATTTAACACAGACCGACTGTATGTTTTCTTGTTGCAGGGTATCTGCTTGTCTTTGCTGGATGATTGTCTGCATTTCTGTTTTAGATATAAAATCGGGAGCTTCCCTGCTGCAGCCTGTTCAGAGGCAACTGACTGCTGAGTGGCATTGTGGGCGGAGGTCGGATTTAACCAGGCGGCCGCCTGTCCTCCGGATCTGTTGTCCTTAGACCCTGGGGAGCTCAGATTGAGCACCACTCCTGCCCCTTTTCCTGGGAATGCCTGGCGCTTCCGGGCAGCCAGCGCTCAGCCTGCTCTGTGGTCCCCTTACTGCGTGCTGCTCAGAAGCCACACCGGGTTTGCTGCAGGGGCCTTGGCTCTGGCGCAGGGAAAACGGTCTTATTTCCTTACATTTTTAATGCCAGGGCTTGGGTTGGTAGAAGGGTTATGCGGCCCAATGTTATTTCCTTCTGTGCTGAAGCTGCAGGATGTACGGTGCTGGGAGGAGGGTGGAGGGTGGAGGGTGGGGCACAGGGAAGCCGCCCACGTGAATAAAGCCTTTGAGTCTGTGTCACGTGACATTCTAAGCCAGACACTGGTAATGCCATCAAAATTCCCAAACAGTGCTTATCAGTGATTCCTTATCAACTCAAGGACACCCTCGGGGCTTAGCTCTTTATCAGTCATTTACATGAAGACAAGTGGTCGGTAAATTTGAAGAGGGCCCCCATTTTCAGGGAGGGGGTGCTATCACCTTCAATATTAGGAATAGGAATGCAACATGACTTTGAAAAATCAGAAAAAGTGTCTATGAAAAACAAAATGGGCTTTCCCTCTCAGCGGAGGCAGATGCATGTAGAAATCCTTAGGAGTCAGAAGTACAGACTCAAGGGGCCATAAGACTAAAGAGTCACAAACCCAGGAGGAGAAGTGCTTCCATGTCCGAGTGGACCACAAAGCAAAGGAGTTAGCGATGGAGTCTTATAGTTAAAACAGTTTAGCCCAGCCTGTGTGGCTCCGTGGTTGAGCGTCGACCCATGAACCAACAGGTCGCCGGTTCCATTCCCCGTCAGGGCACATGCCCGGGTGGTGAGCTTGATCTCCATTGGGGTTGTGCAGGGGGCAGCTGATCAATGTTTCTCTCTCATCGATGTTTCTATCTTTCTATCCCTCTCCCTTCCTATCTCTCTAAAAAAATCAATAAAAACATTTAAAAATAATAAGTTAAAACAGTTTTTGTGACTCAAGGATAAATTTAAGGGGCAAGACATCATCTCCCCATGGTGTGTCGGATTATTGGCACCGGAGTTCATTTTTTTACGATGCCACTTTTAAAAGAGCAGACATTCTCGAGGAGTACAATAATGGGGTGACAGGGATGACAAGCAGAAGGAAGAGGCACTTGCTTCCCACTTGAGATGTGCTCAGGCCCCGCTCTGTGTCTGGTACATGGGATGGCATCATGGGATCTTCAATGCTATTTCGGGGTCTCGTCCGCAGGGCCAAATTTTACAACTTTGGAACTCAGTTTTACTGAATAATGGAAAAAAAATAGGTAAGCTGCTGGGCTAAAATTAGCCACTAATTATTTGCGAAGCACTGCTCTCCCAGGTGCTCCCCGAGTTGCCCTACTTTCCTTTGTCCCTGGCCGGGGAGACCATTTATCTTTTTAAACGACTGCAGCATCACAACAGCACTTTCTTGGCCTGAAACTCAGGCTTCTTTTGCCGTGATTCCAGCCAATTACGGCTCTTCACGAAAATGCTAAGCTATAAATAAGGTAGGTAGGTAGGAGAGCTGAGGTTCTCGCCACTATTTCTGACAAGTGGGTGCTTCCAGGACCACAGAGTTTGAGCTCCGTGGGCAGCTGCGCTGGTCGGGGTGAGGGCTGCCTCTTCTGGCGTCCACAGGGCCCGGGCTTCCTCCCACCACACCCCCTGACACTCTCCTAGTGTGCTTTCCTCTGGGTGAGCTTATGCTGCAGGTCAGGGATTCCCAAGTTTCAGTGTGCATCAGGTCACCTGGGAACCCTGCTAAAATCCAGATTCCGGTTCAGGAGGCTTGGGGAGGGGCCGAGAGCCTGCTTCTGGACGGCTCCTGGGAGAAGGCAGTGCGCTGTCCTCTGGGACGCGCTACCTATCAACTGCCATGGCCGGGAAAGGGTCTTTGCACCTTTTAAAAATTCCTGTGGAAGTGCGACATACATGCAGAAGGGAGGACAAATCACCACCGTTCAATATATTTCCAAAAAGTGAACACATTTGTGGAATCGGCCTCAGGATCAAAAATGAGAACGCTGCCAAGCACCCCAGGAGCCTCCTCATCGGGACCTCCTCATGCCCACCCAGTCACTGCTTCCCCGGAAGGAATCTGACCTCTTTCTCTAGCTGTCGCCTACCACACCCCAATGGACACACTGGTACGTGCCCCTCACTCATGTGCACATGTATCTCTCTAGGCAGATACCGAGCCCCATTCTGATTTTTTAAAAATATATTTTTGTTGATTTCAGAGAGGAAGGGAGTGGAAGAGAGAGACAGAAACCTCAATGATGAGAGAGAGTCATTGATCAGCTGCCTTTGCCTGCCTCACATTGGGGCTCGAGCCTGAAACCCAGGCATGTGCCCTGACCAAGAATCCAACAGTGACCTCCTCCTGCTTCATAGGTCAAGACTCGGCCACTGAACCACACAGGAGGGACCCATTTAACATATCTTTATTGACTTCAGAAAGGAAGGGAGAGGGAGAGAGAGATAGAAACATCAATGATGGGAGAGAATCATTGATCAGCTGCCTCCTGCACTCCCCACACTGGGGATGGAGCCCACAACCTGGGTATGTGCCGTTGGCTGGAATTGAACCTGGGACCCTTCAGTCTGCAGGCTCATGCTCTATCTATCCACTGAGCTACACTGGCCAGGGTGCCATTCTGATGTTAATGGTAGAATGGTACCCCATAGATACACGAGTGCTTTGTGTCTATATTAGGACAGCGCAATTTGCTCTTGGAATGGCTCCTGTCTAAGACTGATGAATGATTGATAAATGCTGCTAATAGCCTTAGGTTGTTTTGCATTGTTTTCTTGTCGAACTAAAACAGAAACACTGTGTTCGGGGCTTTTCCCAGGCCTGAAGTTTATTTGTTCATTACATAAAATTGAAATTTAGAAACCGTGGCCCTGTTGTTTGTTGAGAAGAAATAGGCTTGGAGTTTTGAAGAAGTCTCCAGTGTACTAGTTTGTGACGAGAAAAATGGGATGGACAAACCTCTGTCTACATTCTGAGGGGAAATACCCCGCCTGTTGATTAGGGAGAGTAATTTGTCAAGGACTGGGATTCATGAGTCAAGGTAGCATCTGATCCATTCTGAGGACAGAACTCCTCTGGGACTTTCCCGTTGGGTAGCTGACCAGCTCTCGGGATAGACTTACGATGCACCCCCAGCCGCAGGACTGCACCGCTGACGACAGCAGCTCGTCTAGTTAACACATGACTCATGCTTTGATAATTCTATTGACAAAGATTAGCAATGGACTCCGTGTCCCAGGAGCTAATTCACCGTCATCTGACTGTAGGCATCAAAATCTTCATTGGAGTCCGTTTTCATCTGATTCTTTGAGGTAATAGTTAGTATAAGCATATAAATTTAATGTGTCTATAGTTGATTTTTGTATATGATATTATTTGTTACTTTGCCAGCTTGCTTTTGAGACATTCAGTTTTTTGTATGATTGTTGGTGTGTTTTTTATCAGCCTCTAATTGTGATTGAACAAGAGATAGAGGGTAGGTTCGTTTTAAATTCAGCCAGTTTCCCTGGAGATATGACCCAATCTAAATTCCCTAAATAATTTCTAAAAAAAACCTGCAGCCTTGGCAGAAGTCCGCAAACTTTTATGTCCAAGTGCCCCTAAATTAAGATCTTTGCTGGCGGATATTTAAAAACACATAACATTCAGAAGCCCAGCAGTTGGTTCCAGACATCCGAGGGATCAGCGTGCAGATTAGTAAAATATGTGGCTATGTTTAAGGGCATATTAATTCAGCGTTGTTGGGACCATGAAGACAATTTCTTTCTGTGTGTATGGTCACTTAGAAAAGCTGCTTCTGTTACTAAGTGCACCCCGAGTCCATCATTTTAAAAGGTCCACTGAGCACACATTATGTCCAGTGGCCTGGCTGGCACCAAGGACACAGAGATGACGTGAGGCCAGCAGTCCCTGCCCTGGTGTGAGCCACAGTCCACCTGGGCGACAGGCATCTAAGCAAACCTTGGCAACTGGGGTGAGAACCTTTAAGACATTGTATCCTGTTTGTGTTAACGGCGAGTAACCCAGGACCTCAGAGTCCACACTCACATGAAGAAGGCACATCCTCTAATGCAGGAACGTTCTTAGAAGGCACAATGGTGACCCGAAGGGATATTTATCAGCGCAGCTTGGGGTGGGGTGGAAAGGCCAGAATTGGGAGTCTTCACGGGGCGGGGGGGGGGGGGGGCGGTATATTGCTACTGTGGAATGCTGGGGGATACGGCCCCGCCCAAGATGTCTATGTCCCCATCCCCCAAACATGTGAACTGTGTAAGTGCCCAAAGGGACTCTGCAGATGGGGTTGAGTGAAAGACCTTGAGATGAGATTACCCATGGGTCCTTACGAGAGGGAGGCAGGCAGATCAGAATGAGAAAGAGACAGAGGTGGGAGGGATGCAACTGTGAGGAAGGAGCCACAGCCAAGGGATGCAGGCCGCCTCCGAGGATGGGAGAAAGGCGAGGGGGTGGGTCCTGCCTTGGAGCCTCCAGAAATGACCAGCCCTGCCGACACCTTCCGACAGCCTAATAGGACTGATTTGAGGTTTGTTTGAAGCCACGAAGTTTGTGGTAATTGGTTACAGCAGCAACAGGGAAAGATGCCCTGGTTCACGGCCGCTCTCTCCAGCACAGGCGTCTGTGCTTGCAGTGCACACGCATAGCACCCAGCCACCCGGCCTCGCCCTCCGCGTTGTTCTTCCCTTCAGCGACCTCTGACTACTTCCGTCACCCGCTCCCTTGTCACAGCCTAGACTTACTAGCACTAACAATTGCAAGCCCTCTAGAACGTTCACTTTCAAGACTGACCACCACTTCCCATTTCCCCGGCGCTCTCTCTAGAATTCATCCGGATTCCAGTCATCTTTCAGCCCCACGGCGCCTCAGTCCCCCGACCACCATCCTCTCCCCCGATGTCCTTGTTCCCCTCCGAACTCAATGAGCATCCCTGGCCCACACTCCGGACTCTCCGGCCACTCGCTCACTCTGACACGGTCTTTGACTCAGTCCCATCTGCTCGCCAACCCCAACGCCTGTTTGTACCCGACTGCCTGCCTGGCTTGGACAACTGAACGCGCCTGAAGTAAAACACGAACCTCGCTGCTGGTCTTCATTTAAACTCAAGGCGCCCAGAGCTGCAGGCTTAGTCCGCTCCGCATCCCTAGTCCACGCTGCACGCACACCTCCCCTCGCCCAGCCAGCAGCCTGGCCTCCCCTTCAGGCGCCTTGCTCTGGGTTGAGGAGGACAGCCGTGTTCCCCTCCCCCTCTTCCCGCCTTTCTACCCCCACACCGGCTTTCGCTCTGGGGTGGCTCTGGGTGGCTGTCTGTGTTCCTGTCTCAAGCCAGCTTCTCCCTGTAGTTCCAGTTCCCACCTCTCCCCCCGGCTCCAGGACGTGACAGTGTTCCCCTCATCTCAAGGTCATTACTTTCCCTTGGGTGTTTGGCTCACCCCTGTGCTATGGCACAGCTCCCTGAGAGCATGGTCTGTGTCTGCTTCCTCTGCTCCGTCCTCTCCCGAACCTACTCCAGTAGCGCTGTCTTCCCGCCGTCCGCTGAAATAGCGCTTATTGTGGAGCCATGATCCCAGGTGGCTAAGCCCAAGGGGTAAGCCCCTCTCACCTCCCCGCTCGGAAGCACGTGACACAATGATCACACCCACTTTCTTTTTTTTTTTTTTAATAAATCTTTATTCAGATTATTACAATTATTTCTCCTTTTTCCCCCCATAGCTCCCCTCCACCCCTTTCCCACCCCACCTTCTGCCCTTACCTCCCCCCCACTGTCCTCATCCATAGGTGTATGATTTTTGTCCATTCTCTTCATGAACCCCCCATACCCCTTTCCCCCTGAGAATTATCAGTCCACTCCCTTTCTATGCCCCTGATTCTATTATATTCACCAGATTATTCTGTTCCTCAGGTTTTTAATTCACTTGATTTTTAGGTTCGCTTGTTGATAGATATGTATTTGTTGTTCATAATTTTTCTCTTTACTTTTTTCTTCTTCCTCTTCTTTAAGAATACCTTTCAGCATTTCATATAATACTGGTTTGGTGGTGATGAACTCCTTCAGCTTTTTCTTATCTGTGAAGCTCTTTATCTGCCCTTCAATTCTGAATGATAGCTTTGCTGGGTAGAGTAATCTTGGTTGTAGGTTATTGCTATTCATCACATTGAAAATTTCTTGCCACTCCCGTCTGGCCTGCATAGTTTCTGTTGAGAAATCAGCTGACAGTCGTATGGGTGCTCCCTTGTAGGTAACTAACTGTTTTTCTCTTGCTGCTTTTAATATTCTCTCTTTGTCTTTTGCTCTTGGCATTTTAATTATGATGTGTCTTGGTGTGGTCCTCTTTGGACTCCTTTTGTTTGGGGTTCTGTGGGCTTCCTGGACTTGTAAGTCTATTTCTTTCACCAGGTGGGGAAGTTTTCGGTCATTATTTCTTCAAATAGGTTTTCAGTATCTTGCTCTCTCTCTTCTTCTGGCACCCCCATAATTCTGATGTTGGTACGCTTGAAGTCGTCCCAGAGTCTTCTTACATTATCTTCAACTTTTTGGATTTTTTTTTTTGCTTTTTGCTTTTTCGGTTGAGTGTTTTTTGCTTCTTTGTATTTCAATTCTTTGACTTGATTCTTGTGTTCCTCTATTCTGTTTCTGGGTCTCTGTATAATATTTTTTATTTCAGTCAGTGTATGTTTAATTTCTAGTTGGTCCTTTTTCATATCTTCGAGGGTCTCGTTATATTTATCGGCCTTTTCTAGGATATTCTTAAAAAGTCTTATAACCGTGGTTTTGAATTCTATATCCAGTCGTTTGTTTTCCTCCATTTCTTTCGTTTGTGATCTGATTCTTTGACCCCGCATTTTCACTGATTCCCTGAGTTGGTAAGGTAGATATTTGTGCTAGGTTTCCAATATGGCCCAGTGGGTCTGCTTCCCCAGTTAACCTGAGGTGGACACTCTTGGTGCACCCCTTTGTGGACTGTGTGTACAGCCTTGTTGTAATTAAGTCTTTATTGTTGTTGGTATCACTGGGAAGAATTGACCTCCGGGCCAGTTGGCTGTAAGGATCAGCTGTGTCTATGCTGGGAGAAGTTCGGTGCTGGAGACAGCCTTATAGGATTAGACTTGCCAAATTGCAATAGCCTCTGTGCTCAGCTTGGATGGGGTGGAGTCTCAGTCTTGGCTTCCTGTCAGCCTTGCCCTTGCGCGCATGTGCGCTTTCAGTCCTCCGCCTTCCCCAGCTCGAGTCTCCGCCTGAGAGTCCAGACTTCCCCCACAAGAGCGTGGGTCCCCAGGGGCTCGCCTGGAACTGGGGTTCACTGCAGTCAGAACTGGGGCTCAATGCCGTCAGGAGCCTCTGACTCCCTTCCACTAGGGAAAGCCTGTGGCAACCTCCGCAGCCTTTGTGCGCACTGGCACGCGCGCGTGCGCACTTTCAGTCCTCCGCCTTCCCTGGCTCCCGAGTCTCTGCCCGAGAGTCCAGACTCCCCCCATAAGAGCGTGGGTCCCCAGGGGCTCGCCTGGAACTGGGGTTCAGTGCAGTCAGAACTGGGGCTCAGTGCAGTCAGGATCCTCTGACTGCCTTCCACTAGGGAAAGCCTGTGGCAACCTCCGCAGCCTTTGTGCGCACTGGCCCGTGTGCGCCTTCAGACTTCTGCCTTTCCCAGCTCGAGTCTCTGCCCGAGAGTCCAGACTCCCCCCGTAAGAGCGTGGGTCCCCCAGGGGTTTGCCCGGAACTGGGGTTCAGTGCAGTCAGAACTGGGGTTCAGTGCGGTCGGAGGCTTCCTTCCCCCTTCCGCCAGAGAAAGTCAGCCAGGCTCTCAGCCGCCCTTCCTCTCTGCACGCACAAAGCCCCTTTGCCGTACCTCCAATTCTCTGTGAGCTTTTCTCTTTCCTTCTAGTTGTAGAAATTTCACTCAGCCAGCTTTCCTGTGGTTCTGGATGGTGTCCGTTCTGTCTTTTAGTTGTAGTTTTGAAATTGTTGTGCGAGGCAGCAGTTTAGGTGTTTACCTATGCCGCCATCTTGGTTTCTCCTCTGACACCCACTTTCTTGAAGCACTTTTTCCCCTTTGGCTTCTGGGGCACCCCTTTTTTAAAGTATTTTTGTATTGATTTCAGAGAGGAAGGGAGAGGGAGGGAGAGAGAGAGAAACAGCAATGAAGAGAATCGTTGGTCGGCTGCCTCCTGCACGCCTTTCCTGGGGGTCGAGCCCACAACCTGGGCCTGTGCTCTGACTGGAAATCGAACCGGCGACCTCTCTCTGCATGGGACACACTCGACCACACCGGCCAGGGCTGGCTAGAGCATCTTGAACCCCAGACCCCCCTGAGGAAGAAGCCTCTTCTCTCCCGAGGCCCCTCCGAGATCTCACGTGAGGCAGCTGTCTCATGGGTGATGTCCCTTCACTCCCTCCGTGGGGCTCATATGACCCCGCAGGAAATGGGAGGGCTTCTCGAGGGGCGGATCTTAAGGGGGTTGGGCTGAGGAGGGCAGGACCTGAGGCTGGCCGGGTAAGAGTTCACCGACAGGACAATGTCCTGTAAATGAGAGTTCCATTCCCGGCAAGGACAGCCATCTCAGTCCTACGGGCTGGGGTTGCTGCATGGGAAGGGAACAGGATGATGACTGAGCGAATGCGGCAGCGATGCTGGCACTGTCCTGCGGAGCACTGCAGGCGGTTAGGAGGCTGAGGAGATGATGCTATAAGAATGGGCTTATGTGACACAGAGAACCCACTCCTGACCTTGAGGTCTAAGGAGCATGGCCTCCTGGGAAGCAATGAGCACGTGCTGAGGGTGGGACACCAGCATGGAGAAGCCCAGTGCTGGTCATCCTCCAGGAGCAGAGTCCCCTGGGAGGTTCCGCCCTGGCACGGGGCTCTCCGGTGTCGGGGGGGGGGGGGGGGGTGAGAGCATTCTGGAAGGCAGAGCCAGGTGGTAGCACTTCACATGCAGGGGCAGCGTGGACGTGAGAGACACGGGCAGCAGGGTCAGGCTCTCAAATGGAATGTCTCCTTTTGCAAAGTTTTGTGACAAAACTTTGGACCATTTATGGCAAATAAATAGTCCACAGTGATCCGAGGGAGGCAGGGTAGATGGGCAGCTAACTCAGATGTTACTTCACTTACGTCACCAGAGAAACTCGGCAGCTTGGTGAGCACGAGGCGAGTATCAACTGCAGAAGCGGAAAACGGTGACCTCTCACCCAGTTTCCAAGTCGGAGGCGGTTCTCACCTCCAAAGGCCATCACGATGGGAGGACAGGCAAGGTCCCCTGGAGAACGGACCCTGCAGTGCCACGACAGGGCTGTGCGGTTCTCATGGCCCCATTCCTCCTCTAGAGGGCCTGTGGTCGTGAGCTAAAGAAGTAAATAGAGGGAAAAGGGGAAGACCAGCCTTTCAGGGGGACTGGATATAGGGGACTCAAAACACCCGCCATCCCCCAGTGACAGTAGAAACCTCTGAGGCCAGGTGATCAATGGATTCCTGCCCAAGTCCATCTGAGGGGGGTCCAGTGAGTCTGCACACCCCCTGGGGCTGTTGTCTCAGTCCCCACGTGCCCAATGGGGATGAGTGTACGTACCTGCAAGCTGAACCCTGACACTGGGTGCCTGGTCTGTGGAGTAAGAGCTGTTAAGGTCGGAGGAGCCCAGTGGAGGTTCTTCAAACCCCCTCCTCCAGCCAAGAGAGTAAATGAGCAGCAATAACGCAGCTCCAGGAGCGCCGTGGAGATGGGCACCGGCATGCAGGGGCAGCGACCTCCACGGCATCCCCAGCACCCCTGTGGCCTTGTGAAAACCAGGTGGGTCAAGGCGGCTGGTGGCTGGGGCTACCAGGTGCAGCTGTTGTGCCAGGCGCCGCGTCTTTGCTGGAGGGCATTAGCATCGTCTCTGGAACTAGGATGTGTTGAGTGTGAACTTGCTTATGGCCACCAGGAAAGAAAAGAACACTCCCGCTTGCATTTACAAGGCCGCGGGATACACACCGTCCCTGCTTTGCCACGAGGCTGCGTTAACTCTTCTTTCTCTGACACCATAGCCCACCATTTGCATCATCTGTGGAAGCAGAACATCAGGCTGATGGCTGAAACAATGGCATCACGCTCCCTTTGATCCGGAAAGCAGGAGTCGATGCGAACTCTGGGCGCCCTCGTGCCAAGGGATGGGAGATAAACACCACATGGACTCACAGATGCGAGGCCTGGCCATTGACAGCAATCTATTAGGTCCTGACATTGTTGTAATCCACTCAGAACAGACATTCAGAGGAAAAGCAAGAGGTTGTGAGAGAGCAGTCTGGAATAAGCTCTGCGTGTTCCCGGGGACTCCTGGGTCTCAGGTAGGACCACATTGCTGCTACAACTAAGGACCGAGAGGAGAGGCAGCAGAAAAACCTTAGACATGAGGCTTGTTGTTGTTCTGTGCATAATTTTCTAGAAGGAATCTGTCTTCTTGTTGGCACCCGCAGGAAACCCAAATGGTATGGGTTCCTTAGAAGGAGACGAATAGCCAATGCTATTGTTGGGAGAAACATGCAAAAAAAAAAAAAAAAAGATGCATAAAACCGTGATGGGAGCACAAGCGGGTGTGAACACGGGCATCGTGGGATGGAGGAGGAGCCCGGAGGCAGCCCTGGGAGCGGGGGCCAGGGAAGCAGCGGTGCGGGTGCCGAGGGAGGCAGTGGGGGAGACAGCAGCTCAAAGTGAAGCAGTGCAGGTGGGCTGCAGCCAGCAGGCGTGGGTGAGACGGCAGGCATGGGAAGGAGGGAGCGGCCGAGTCCTGAAAAGCTGAAATGCAGGAGTGGGGTGGGTGGGGTGGGTGGGGTGGGTGGGGTGGGTGGGGTGGGTGGGGTGGGTGAGGGGAATCAATGAGTAGGTGGCAAAGCTGAGTGATAGAAAAGACTGATCTAATTAAAAAAACTATCAGTGCCTTTTCCCAATACAAAATCAATTGTGTTTAGGGAAGAAAATTACGAAGTTCTCCTAAAAATTGTTGTCGAAAGTAACTTTTGCTCTAGCAGGTGCTCAGTGGTTAGAGCGCCACCAGCCCATGGACTGAAGGGTCTTGGGGTTGATTCCGGTCAAGGGCATGTACCTCATTTGCAGGCTTGATCCCTGGCCTCGGTCTGGACGCGTGTGGGAGGCAACCAATCAATGTGTCTCTCTCACATCAATGTTTGTCTCTCTCTCTCTCTCTGTCTCTCCGCGTCCCTTCCACTCTGTTATGAATCAATGGAAAAAATATTCTTGGGTGATGATTAACAACAATAACAAAAGAGAGTAACTTTTATCACTTCTTTTTAGAAAAATTAAGCTTGTTCATTTTAGACATTTTGTAAAATATAAAATAGTAAAATAAAACACACCCATAACTCTACTACTCAGAGATTAATACCGTTCCTATTTTGATGTTTATTATCCAGAGGTTTTGTGAGCATATATTTTATTTTAATAAAAATAGGATCAAGCTAAGTAAGACAATTTCTTCTAAAAATGCGTTCTTTTCATCTGTGAGAAGAACAATGTGCTCACCTCAAGTCACATTCAATTTCTAAAAGGAACGCAATGAACGACAGAACATCTCTTCCGGGATTATTTTTTAATGTGAGTCCCCATCCTATTTTCTTCGTCTGGAATGTGCTCTATCACTGGATGAAGCCAGGGCCAGGGCGCTCAGCCTGGCTTCCATTTCCCTCTGCACAGCCCCACAGCCGCCCTCTCGTGATGTTATCAGTAGCTGCTCCAGCTGACCCACATATCTAACTTATTTTTATGGAGCCTTTTTCTGGAACAAAAAAAAAAATGTTCTGGGACGTGGCCCACAAGAAAAGGAAGCGCTTTCAGGCTGGAGAATGGCAGGGCAGACACCGCCTCACCTCCCATGGTCTGCCACGGGGGCCTGTGTTTACTGCCTGTGCCTTCAACTCTGGTCCTCTGTGAGCCTGGAAAGAGGACTTGAATAGACATCTATGAGGCCAGGTAATAAATGGTGTATACATAGTGACCCCAAGTCATCTTGCCTTCTCACGAACCATGAGATTTGGGGCAAGTTACTTACATTCTCTGAGCCTCGGTCTCCTTTCAACAGCTAATACCTCTGCCAGAAAATAGTGGCAAGACTGACTAAGGCCAAATGGGTAAAGAACAGGAGTTTCTGTAATCCGTGCAGAAATGACTCCTCGTGTAGACTTGCACGCTAAAAGTGAGAGCGCTTATGGTGACAACAGGGTTGGGTTAGGTTGCTCAAAACGTATGCAACCTTATAACTAAAGCACTGACAATACCAATACCCTCCTAATAAAATACTATCACAGTTAAACACATCCTATATAATAAGGTGAATATACTAATTACCCATTACGCTGTGAGGCATAATGATCAACCGACCGCATAACGACCGGATCATGGATCTGCAGGAGGGTGGGGCAGCGAACTACAAGCAGGTGGCGGAGAGTTACAGGAGGGGCCAGAGCAGCAAGCTATGAGGGGGGAAGGGGAGAGGGAGGCAGAAGGAGCTACAAGAGGGCGGGGCAGCAGGCAGAGAGCAACAGGAGGGCGGCAGCGAGCTACTGGCACATGGATTGGTGCACAGGGCTACCAGTCTCCTATAAAAAGAAATATTTAGTAAATGTAAGTCTTGCCTTTAGGAAAAGGTGGTGGCTGCTTGATGGAAGAAAGGAGGGGTCAAGGGGATGCTGCCCAGTGAAGGAGATGAGGGCAAAATGCACCACGACCAGAAAAACTTCCCAGTGAGCACTTCCAAGAGGAAGAGAGGGGGTGAACGGGCACCATGTCGAGGACTGGGTTACTTCACGATCGCTTGGTCTTTTAAGCTTATTAAATAGTGTGCATTGACCTGTGACGTAGTAAGTGTGCACTGAGCTGCAAAATACAGACGTGTTGGGGGAAATCACATGAATCAAAGTGATCTTGATTATATTGATATCCCCCTACTTACTATCCGTGTATGAAGTAATTTGCATTGCATACATAGACTCTGGAGCAAAACAGACTGTGCCTCATACGGTGGCTGGCTCGTGGTAAACACTCTTGAATGATTAGGAAGTCATCTCCATCACTATGATCATACTCATCGCCAAAATGCTCGTCACATGTGCTAATCCTCCCTGCTCAGAACTTCCGAATAGAGCAGAAAGTTAACGAACAGAACCGGCACACATCAGATCACAAGGAGAACCAACCTAAAGCAAGATTCTACCCAGCCCAGGGCTTGCGTGAGCTCCTGCAAAAACAAGAGCTGGTTCCAGGATGTTGGTGGTTGGAGTTCCAGGTGATAGTAACACGTGAGAGTAGAATCAGGTGGCTTTGGGGCCATCCCTCTGGATATGCATTGACTGTTTCTATTTATGGCAAAATGGTGCTGGTGGCCTTATGCGGTGTTCAAATGGAGAAAAGAAGGAGACTCTTCTGATTTTATTTTTGCCAATTATCTACTACAATGGCACTGTAGTAAGGCTAGACCAAGTCTAATCCCTCTGTTCTACCAAGCTTCAAATTTAATATGCATTGGGAAAGGTCATGGAAAAATCGAGAGTTCATGTTTCACCAAGACTTGACCTTTACATAAGAGCCACTAATGTTTCTTTGCTTTTATAACAGCCTTCTGTCCTGCTTCATTGTTTGACAGAAGTTTGTGGGAAGAGGCAATAATGATTTGAAGAACTAACAGCATGTAGAATTACTTCATGTAGGATCTCTTCAAATATTAATACGAGCCTCAGTCTCAGAACTCACTTGGTGCCACATCAACTCGACTCAAGTTTGGCTGATGTAAGCCCTTCTCCCAGGCTGTCTTGGAGAGCCACCATGTCCCAATTGGTGGAAGGAACATAACGTTGAAAAGACAACACCTAGGATGGTGCTTGTTTTTATAACACTGTCCATACACGGTGTAACACAGCAGTGTTATGAATTTAGACATTCAAGACTCAGGAAATTCCAGAGCTAAGGTTCTTATGTTGATTCAGCTCTATAGCACATTTAATATGTTTGCTATATGTCCTAAAAACACAAACCGTGATGTGATATGATATTGTAAAACATCCAAAGGGAAAACAGAAAGAACCAACTTATGGCTGAAAAGTTCAAATGAATATTGCTATGAAAATCCTTAGGCTTTGATGACATATGCTTCATCACTGTATATTTTTTCTGGGTTAGGTAGAAGGTGTATGAAAAGAAAAAATGATCATTTTGCTGAAGTCAAATCCCTAAATTACAGTTTTTTGAATCAGGAAGCCTTCAGTCAACGTTCTTGCAAAAACCCATAAAATGTTCAATTTAGTGCTTCTTCTTAAATACATTCTTTAAATCTTCATGACTTTAGATTGGCTTGATTTCCCCCTTCCTCCACTGGGAGTACATTCCTGCCAAGTTGGAAGTTCCTAACAATCATTTTTCTGAATGACATAAATGCCAAAAAATCTCAACCGTCTGTCTGCAATAGGAAAAATTATATTTCTTTCTCCGTCGTTTTACTGCAGGCTCATGAAGCTATTTTTATAAACCTCTATTTTTTTTCATGTGGGGGGGAAGTTCAGTCCAAATATGTTGACTTAAAAGCCAAAGTAAATTTCTCTAGGAAGGTCTTCAGTAAATGAGTGACTGTAGTATAGTCTTAAATAGTACCCTTGATGTCATTACTTAAATACAATAACTTTTTTTGGCTTCACTTGGGTGACTTGGTCAAGGTGACTAAACTTCCTTTCCCCAAAGTAAAGCTGACAGTAGTGTATGAGGTCGACCAAGGGCCTTATCTGTCTGCCCAGCAAGACTTCCCGATGCTTTTCTTCGGTTAACGTGTCCTGCCCTCGGAGATCTTCCCCGGGATTTGTTGATTTGGAGCCTGGGGTGGAACAGCCGTGCCCTGAGGTCAGGTGTGACGGAGAGGAAGGTGTATGTGTGAGTGGGAGGGCGGGGGCGGCCACCTTCTCCACCCGGAGCAGAGCTGAAATCCTAGCGCAGTAGGAGAGGGTAAAATCAAGCAGAACCAGAGGGAAGTGAACAGCATGCGGGCTGAGGGTGATGGATGGGGCCAGGGTGAGCATGAAGGAGGAGGCATGCCTAGTCTTCCTCCCAGCCCCAGGAGCGCAGGTCTGGTAGGTCCAGGTCAA
This sequence comes from Plecotus auritus, assembly GCF_963455305.1. Taxonomy (NCBI): domain Eukaryota; kingdom Metazoa; phylum Chordata; class Mammalia; order Chiroptera; family Vespertilionidae; genus Plecotus; species Plecotus auritus. The sequence goes on from NC_137780.1 coordinate 15,920,798, forward strand.
TCCCTCTGACCCTATGAGGTACCTCATTGTCCTGAGCCTCCTGAACTAGGATATTCCTTTCCATGCTAAAGCTGACTTTATAGTTAGGTTTCTTTTTTATTTTATTTTTATTGTTAATCCTCACCCGAGGATATTTTTTCTATTGATTTTTAGAGAGAGTGGAAGGGCAAGAGGGAGGGAGGAAAGGAGAGAGAGAAAGAGGGAGAGAGAGAGAGAGAGAGGTGAGATACATTGATTAGTTGCCTCTTGCACGTGCCCCACGGATCGAACCTGTAACCCAGGTATGTGCCCTTGACCGGGAATCGAACCTATGACCCTTCAGTGTGCAGGCCAACACTCTAACCACTGAGCAAACTTGCCAGGGCTTATGATTCTTTTAAATTTATTCTAGGTAGGAGCAGGAGAACAAAGGAACGCTCCATCTGGTTCTTCCAAATAAGGGGTGAGCAGAGGAAACTGTGTTCCTGACACAAAGTCAGGCCCGCTCCGCAAAGCAAGCCCGCAGTGCATTTCCACGCCGACTGAGAAGCATCCATGGCATTGTTTATGAAGTCTGTAGTAAATCAGTAAACATGAACTCAGCCCCTAGTCCAGGTTGCTAATAAAGCATTGTATTATGTCCTCGCTCCCTAAACACAATGTAACAAATCTATAAATTATATACATGTATAACCAAAGCCAGGGTTTATAATGTACTGAAAGTTTAACTTGGGGAGGCAATCAATTTTACCAGCGCTAGGATTTCAGTTCTGAGGCTATTGCCAAGTAGCTAAGTCTAGTGGTTAGTCCACTAGAAATACATTGTGTGTGTGTGGGGGGGGGGGGGGGGCGGGGGGGAAATCCTTTCTTTTCTCTTTTAATTTTTGAAAAAGAACAAATTGCGTTGAACAAATGTGATGATGAAAATGTTATAGCTCTCCTGGGCATTGCAGTATTTGCATTGTGTGGCAACACCTCCCAGGACTCTGTTCGTTGGGAGCACAGGACACTGTCTGTTTCTGAGTAACACACCCACACGCATCTGCAGCTGGCAGAGCGAGGGCAGACACACCAGTTCTGCGACGCCTATAATGTACTATTGTTACACATTACCTGTCACCTCTGAGTAACCATTTTTTTAGAAATCTTTCTTAAAGGCACAAGCCTCGGCAGTAATCCTTTGAGAAAGAAATGAGACAATACAGGTTATGTTAGTCGTGTTTTGAGACTTCGAAAATGTACCAGTAGCCATGCTCTATTAGTGTTAAGACACTGTAAAAAAAACGAATGACAATGAAATAAATATCAATATTGCATGTTTTGGAAATTGTACAAATAAATATATACTCTATAGATCTGCCCTTGTGAGACTTTGGGAAAAGCTCAGAATCCTCAGGCTCCTAAAAGCTCAGCATTCTCGTCTGTGAAATGCAGAGACTGGACTGGATGTTCTCGACATTATTTTCAGAGATAACATTCTCAAGCCTTATGGTTGTGGAGAGCATGGTGACTCACTTAGAGTTTCCTTTCAACGCATCGCAGTTTACTGAGGAGTCGAATCATTGAGGAGCTGAATCATTCCATGCCTTTATTTAGGAAACAGAGACACCGAGGAAGTGAGCAGCGTATGACTGGATTTCACAGGGAAAGGCTACTTCATAAAAAGAGAAGACTTTTTAGTGTGTCAGGATTGTGGGCACGTGGGAGAAGTGTAAGAAGGAAGGCTGATTCAACCCATTACTCACGGGCCTTCTCTCCTCCCCCAAAGCAGCCTGTCGCTGTAATTTCTCAGTGAATTCCACACTGTGCCCTGTGGTAGCTTCATTAATTAACTTTTACATGTGGGTAAAGGGAAATCAAAGGAGAAAGTAATTTTTCCAGGTTTAAATCAGATTTTAAAAAGTTGAAATTTAGGGGGAGACTTCTAATCATATGAGCATACTGTAGAATTAGAGTGTAGAGAGTGAATATTAGCCATTTCCTTTTTCTATAAACATGAACACGAAATAACTTTAATGGTCATAAGTGTTGGGAAACATCTATATAACCACAAAAGCCAACTCACTTCGACTGCTGTTGAAAATCAAAAAACAAAACTCGAATCGCAAATGGAAGTTGATTCCATTTGCTATGAATCAGCACAGTTTGTGTGAACACAATTAAAATGAGGGATAGACTGTGTGTCAGTAAATAGAAGATATTAAAGATTTTGTGCAAAGGAGAATCTCTATATATTAAGTCAGAATTTGCTGGTTTGAATGGGATTAACCAAACTCAATAGAAGAAAAGCCAAAGAAAACATACACTTCATCTGTGGATAAAATAAAAAATGCTTAAATTTCCCTTGATGATGGCATAAAGCTACAGGACAATCCAGTCCTTGCAAGGATCAGTTCTCACATATTCAGTTCATAATAAAAACACAGTCTATCACTCTGTTGAGCCTGCTGGCATACTCCACAGCAGACAAAGGAAACACATCCTTTGGCATCTTCTGGCTCACCATCCAGAGTCTGATGTTTGATATATTTAATAAAATAGTGAAGCTTGATATTACATGTCTACTGAGCAGAAATATCCCAAGAATGCACAGAGAGAAAATAAATAAGAATATGATTGTAGTAGAGAAATTGAAGCAAATGTGGGGACAGAGGACCATCAAAGTAGAAAAAAAAAGCAGTAGTTTCACATACTAAACATTTTAAGCAACTGGGAATTAATTATATGTTGGTATTAATTTGGAAGATCATACATCCATAAATCTATACTATAACCAAGAGTCTTGTATATCTTAACATAGATTATTACAATGTGCTTGGATATATATTTAGAAACAGAGCAATGCAATGATTGTGGGTGTAGACACTGTTTCAAGAAACCCTGGAGTTTGAGAATGACAAGCAAGGCTCGAGGAAAGGAAAGGGACTGGACAAGCTGAAGGAGTGTCAACAGACCGTGCCTGTAGCATATTGGATGGTCAGTAAAATGGAAATTGGAATGGGGCTCTGTAGGCTTCTTTCCACACTTGATAGCACTTAAATCTATTATCTTTACGTCTGCCCAAAGAATATAGTTGTATTAACTGTGTTTTATTTTCTGTATCTTTTTTTTTTTTTTTTTTAACAAGCAAAGTTTATTTTTGGAAATCACAGAGGTAGAAAAAGTGAGCCAGCTGGGCTGTGTGGGCTCGGAAAACAAGTTCCAGAGGGCCCTTGGAGCTTAGGGGAGAGAGCAAAGGGACACACCTTGAAGGAAGAAGAGGGGGAAAGGTGTGGGTATGCTGGAGAGAGAGAGAGAGAGAGAGAGAGAGAGAGAGAGAGAGAGAGAGAGAGGCTATTTTCATCTGGGGAACTGCCCCTTCCAGGGTTAACTAATTCCTAGAGATAACAAATAACTTGCCTGCCAGCAAACCTTTGATATGCAAACCTTACTCCCCAGGCCTCTACAACCCTCAGCCCTCCTCATCCTGGCTGCTTGTCTTCACTTAGAGCTTTAGTGATGCAGTGCCTACCGTACTACAGTGGACTGTTTTGGATGGCCCAGCAACCTTTCCTATTCCTTCGAAATATGAGAAATTAGTTCTCCCTCCCCAAATTAGTCCTTGGTTAGGTGCCATGCTTTTCTCTGTCCAATGGATGAGCATGCAATGAAACCAGGTGAGCTGGCCAGTTTCCCTGAAATGTGGTTCTTGCATCGTCTTACACAAGGATCAAAAATGTTTGAGCTGCCTGGTTGGCGTGGCTCAGTGGTTGAGCGTTGACCTATGAACCAGGAGGTCACGGTTCGATTCCTGATCAGGGCGCATGCCCAGGTTGCCAGCTCGATCCCCAGTGTGTGGCATGCAGGAGGCAGCCAATCTATGATTCTCTCTCATCGTTGCTGTTTCTATCTCTCTCTCCCTCTCCCTTCCTCTCTGAAATCAATAATACAAAAAAAACATGGGAGCTGATTTATCCTGTCATTGGCACCTGGAAGAAGCGGCCATTAATTCTTACTGCCTAGATTTTACAGCTGTCCCTGTGGTTCTGTCTTTCCTTTGATTTTGTCAGCTATCTCATAAGCTTCCAGCAAAGTCCTTAAATTAGAGTTGGTTTTGGAGCTTGCAACCACAAAATCCCAACCCATACTTGGGAATACAGTGTGTAGTGATACTTTATGCAAACTCGACTGTTCACATAAGTGCACCGGGATCCCTGAACGTTCAGGATGTGCTAAGAGAGTTGTGCGTGAAAGCATTCTGTTCAGCGTTTACTGGTACATAGAATGGGCTTCTAGTCTTCGCTCTGGTCCTCTTCACCCCACCCTTTAAGTTTACACCACAGGCCAGGCTTTGATGTACATTCAGGTTTAAGGAGAACTTGTTGGGCACTCTGTACTTCAGGGGATGGAATCAGGGTGCTGAGCTAGAGCATTTGGGATACAAGGGTGGGCTCCCTGTGGACCCTTCCCTCTAGGAAGCTAGAGAGCGAGATAAAGCCCGAGTCCCCTTCCTGAGTAGAGGCTCAGCCAGGGCTCTCGTCTCACTGGAGGGTGAGGCAGCTGGCGTCCAGGAACACTCTCTGCTTCTTTCCCTCACCACCAACTCTGTCTGTCCCTTCGGATCTGTTGCCTCACATCTGGTGGATGTGGCCTGCCCATGCAGAGGAGGGAAAGCATCGGAAACTCGCCCTAACCTATTTGGCTCAGTGGATAGAGCATCGGCCTGCGGACTGAAGGGTCCCAGGTTTGATTCCGGTCAAGAGTATGTTGTACCTTGGTTACGGGCACATCCCCAGTAGGAAGTGTGCAGGAGGCGGCTGATCGATGTTTCTCTCTCATCAATGTTTCTAATCTCTATCCCTCTCCCTTCCTCCCTGTAAAAAATCAATAAAATATATTTTAAAAAGAAAAGAAAACATCGGAGACTCAAGTTCGGGCTTCCAGTGGAAAACACGAAGTAAGCCTTTGGGCCCACTCAGGGTTGAGGCTGTTCAGATGTAACTTGAGGACTTTGCTAGAAGTTGGGACCAGAGCACCAACCAGTGATAAGGTACCTTGCTCTATCTTTTGAATCTCATGAATAAGTATAGGATTAGGGTATTCCTGGCTTTCTAGCCAGATATCATTGTTACCATCACAGCCTTCAGTTCTGTCAGCACACACTGATGTGCCTATTTCAGCCATCATTCATTCATCTAGGTGGGTGGTGTCTGTGCCGTACTGGTTGTACTTTTGATACTTTGAATATCATAGCTTATGTCCTTAATACCATACCCCATGCCTCTTAAACACGATGTTCATATATGGCTAGTGGTCCAGTGCACAGAATTCGTGCACATTAAAAGGGAATTAATTAGAGGAAATATTTTAATTTGCTATTTGCCTTTTCTCTATAATAGAAGTGCCAGAGATGAAAGAAAATTAGTAAAATGTATATGAAAATCCTTCTTTTATCAGAGTCTGGGGCACGCTGTGGGACCCAGAGTCAAGTCCCCGCCCACCCATGTGCGCCTCGAAATCACGCGAGACCCAGACCTGGCCGGCCCCACCCCCGTTGGGCAAGATCCAGACCCAGGTGGCCCAACCCCGTCAAGCCCCGCTGGGAGGGGGGCGCAGCCTCAGGTCCCCCATCAAGCCCCTCTGCTGGGGGGCACGGCCTGAGGTCCCCCGTCAAGCCTTGCTGGGTGGGCAGGGGACGCAGCCTCAGGTCCCCCGCCCTGGCCTGGCAGCACACAGCTTCACGTCCCTGCTGATCGCTCATTACAGCTCATTACGGGAGCCCCACCTCTGCTGTGGGCGCAGCATCTTGTGTTATGGGAACCCAGCCTCCGCTGTGTGTGCTGCCATCTTGTGATGGTGTGAGGGTCAATTTGCATATTACCTCTTTATTATATAGAATAGGTGGCAAAAAACGGTCACAATTGTTCATATTTCCCTGTTCTGCACTCTTTTTTAAAAATATTTTTTTTGTTGATTTCAGAAAGGAAGGGAGAGGGAGAGAGAGACAGAAACATCAATGATGAGAGAGAATCATTGATTGGCTGCCTCCTGCACACCCCACACTGGGGATAGAGCCCATAACCAGGATACGTGCCCTGACCAGGAATTGAACTGTGACCTCCTTCCTGGCTCATAAGTCGACGCTCAACCACTGAGCCACCCTGACTGGGCTCTACACTCCATAATGTGTCTTCCTCCCTGCAGAAGTGAAGGCCACTTTCCCACTCTCTGACTCTAGGCTGGGCTGGTGATTTCGCTTTGGCCAATATAATGTGGCAGAAGTGATGGTGAGCCAATTCCAGCCGTAGGCTTTAGGAGACCTGGTGTGCTTCTGCCCTGCTGGGACTCCTGCCTTTGCCATGTGGACGAGTCCAGGCTAGCCTACTGGAGCACGTGAGGCTCTGTGGCCCAGAGCTGAGTCAGCCCAGTTGTCCCAGCTGAGGCCCTGGACGTGTGAACGCCCACCCAGGATGGACAAAGCTGATCTGTAGCCGCAGACGCACGAAGGCCCTAGCAGAACTGCAAAGCGGAGCCTGAACTGCTAGTTCTGGTATCGTGCGCTATAGAAATGTTTGTGCTAAGCCACATTTTTTTTTAGATATTATGTATTTTTATTTATTTATTACGATTGTTATTTTTGTTAATCCTCACTGGATGATATTATTCCCATTGATTTTAGAGAGAGTGGAACAGAGGGGAGAAAAGGGGTAAGGGAAGAGGGAAAGAAGAGAGAGAGAGAGAGAGAGAGAAACATTGATGGGAGAGAGCTCCATCAATTGGCCCCTAAGGGCGGGGAGCTGCAATCCAGGTACGTGCCTTTGACTGGAATCGAACCCTTCGGTTCTCGGGCTAACGCTCTAACCACTGAGCTAGGCTGGCCAGGGCCATGATTTTGAAGTGGTTTGTTATACAACAACAGCAATTGCTAACTGGTACATTATATAATTTGTTATCACAATAAAAGTAGACTTACCAAGCAATAAAGATACCGTGAAAAGCATCAGCATCCTTATCGCTGCGATCTCTAAGCAGAGGCCTGTGGGTCCTGAGCTGGGCCTCTGAAATGATCCTGAGGAGAATTTTCAGTTTCACCCCCTGCAGATACTGCGTTATGATAGTTTTATTCCTCTGTCGTTTCAAATGCAGAGAAACACATTTAAAGACGTGTTGTTCTGTTCTTCCCTTTTGCGGCCACCATAGAAGTGCCAGCCGTCAAAATGAAGTTCAGTCCCTTTGTGACTTCTGACTGGAGCAAGAACTGTAAAAGGCATTTCAGTGCACCTTCCCACATTCAAAGGAAGATTATGTCTTCTCTTTCCAAAGAGCTGAGACAGAAGTACAATGTTCGATCCATGCCCATCCGAAAGGATGATGAAGCTCAGGTTGTTCGAGGGCATTACAAAGGGCAGCAAGTGGGCAAAGTAGCCCCGGTTCACAGGAAGACCTATGCCAGGTACACAGAATGAGTGCAATGGGAGAAAGCTAACGGTGCCACTGGTCATGCGGGCATTCACCCCAGCAAGGTGGTGATCACTGGACAAAAGCTGGACAGAGACCGCAAAGAGATCCTTGATTGTAAAGCCAAATCTCACCAAGTAGGAAAGGAAGAGGGAAAATACAAGGAAGACACAATTGAGAAGATGCAGGAATAAAGTAATCTTATACACAACTTCCATTACAAACTTAAAATGGAAAAAAAGGTGTGTTGTTCTTTTCCCATAAATAAAACTTTTGTACATTAGCATTACAATATCCCAATTTAATCAGATATCTGTTGAGTATAGACTCAAGAAAGCCAACAGGTCATGTAATGAGAGTAGAATAGAAGTGATAGATTCTGAAACATGAGCATCGACTTCTAAGTCATGGTCATGGCTTTATACCGTCCCACTTTTGCTGCTAGAATGGGATGATATAAAGTAAATTCCTTATGCTTTTGACTTTGAGATTTATAATTAGCAAAACAGGCACAATATTCCTTGTCCATTCGAGACTTGGTATAAGCTAATCACAAATCCCTTCTAAAGAGCTGAGAACATGGGGTAGATTAAAGGTACCCACAAAGTACTGTCCATAAGGAGAATAGCTTAGTAAATATATCACCTAAGGCATAAATATCCCCCAATAAAAGTATTATTAAAGAAATAATCAGGTGAGAACACAAATGATCACACTGAATCAATGGTAAGATATTAACTGTGGTGAAAAATGTAAACTTATGTTTACACAGAAGCCTGAAGAGGAATATGAGTTACTAAAACTTACGAAAGAATGGATGTAAGAGAGGGACACTGACAGGGTCCCCAGCATGGCTAATAGCTGTGAGTCAGGCTTCTAGACAGGTAGACTTGCTTAGTCACCCATTAGATAGCAACTTTTTTTTTCTGAAATAAAATGAATGATTTGTCCATCCCACCAAATTTCATGATGTCTATTTCATGACATATGTGTACTTCATATATAAATATTTATATTCTGATATTCAAAACATATTTAATTATGAAAACCACAAAATAAAATTTACTCTCTTAACCATTTTGAAGTGCGCAGTTCAGTAGCAGTGAGTATATTCACGGGACATTCTGGTGATTTTTAAAGATTTAATGACAGATGAAATTTTACAAAAGCAGGAATATTGGGAAAACATGGTAAAGCCTCTGGGTGCGTTCATGGGTTGCTGGGTCAACATGTGGCCAAGCTGTGACTCTTATTTTGTAGGAGGGCTGTCCCTGGGAATGTTTACGCACAGGCTAGGTGGCTCCTGAATTGGGTAAGATAATGATTTTTCCAGTTCAGAAACCCCAGTGCTGCTGCTTTGAATCCTGTTCATGCGTTCCATAATTACTTATTCAGCTCCCAGTCCGGCCAGCACACTGCGAGGGACCACCAGTGTGACGTTGAATCAGAGCGTCCAATGGGACCAGGAGGCCTCAGAGTATCTTACCGTCAGGGGCTCCCTTTTACAACCTGGCTTCCTTCTGGCAGACAGAACTGTTAAGCTGGGCAGGGTTCTCTTTGTTCTGCCACCATGGACTTTGGTATCCGACAGACTGGGTCCCGGTTCCAGCTGTCACTTCCTTTCTCCACCTGTTTCCTCATCAGGGACAGTAACGCTGCCTAAGTCACAGGGGTGTTGTGAGGATCAAAGAATGACGCAAGAAGAATGATCAGGACAGACTCCCCACTGAAAGTTGGCTTTGATGTTTCCATTCTCACTGCCCTTATGGAGTGTCCCGTGCACAGACCTTTACTTCATCCTTCTACCTGTCACCGATGGTCAGAAAGAAGTACGTACCTGGCACTCTCTTCCTTCAGCCCTGGCTCCTCTCGGTGAGATAGTTCATCTAGATCTAGATGAACGTGTGAACAAGTCTAACTCCGTTACTTGTCTCAAGTAATGCCCTCAACAGGAGCTTGCTTCCTTGAAAGGACCCTCACCACCACCACCACCCGCAATTGAGACTTTATCGCTAATAAATACTTTAATCTCACTTATTATTATGAGAAGTTCAGGAGAAAGAGGCAGCAGAAAGGTAAGGGAGAAAAAAGGGGACAGAGAAATGGAAGAAGGCTAGAAAGGAGAAAGGATGCTAAGGGGGGAAGGAAGGTAGGCAGAGGACAAGGAGGAGGAAGATGAGCAGAAATGGCTCTGGAAAGATACATTAGCACAGACTGGACTGAGGCTGAGGTAGAAACAGAGGCTGATAGTGAGAGGAAGTTGGGGAGAGGGTTGCCTGTATTCTCTAATGTCACAGAGCCTGGGAGTGCTCAGTATGTAAGCGGAATGAGAATGTGGAGAGAGACAGTTAGCAGGCGCCTCGGCCTATCCCACCTGGTTGTTCTTCGGGCTGAGGATGCTATACCTTGGCCATCTCTTCTAAGTTGCTTTTAAACCATGGCTCATAGCACCACAGCTTATTACTTAACCTTCAGAGGTTCCCTCTGAACGGGATCCCACAGCAGCCAACTAAGGGAGAAGCATTATTTGCATTTTAGCTCCAGAGCTCAAAGCACGAAGTGTCCATGCACCAGTGGCCGGGTCAAGCCAAGCTTTAGACTGTATCCAGCCTGTGAAAGATGGCCCCCAACTTGACCTTAACCCAAGCAATGGTCCAACTGTTGAAGGTGTTAGGCATCAAGGTAGGGTGGCGAGGGAGGTGGTTTAGGCAGTGGCATCAGTCCATGGCTGTTTTAGTCCTAACCAGATGCCAGCTGCGATGACCCTCAGACTCCCCTCCATAGAGGCCCTGAGCAGGCCAAGCCTGGCCGTCCTTGCACCCTGACAGCTCTGACCACTAGGTACCAAGATTTTGAACTAGGCCCTTGTTTCCACACCTTGGGTCTCATGGGCCCAGAGTAGCATTTAGCTTCCAGACACCTTGGAGAGCTTCTACCTGACCCCTATTCTACCTGCTCCCCTTGGATGTCAGGCTTCACATCTTGATTTGGGTTTCTGTTCCAATTCCCTGCTGAAGCTCGAGTTCCTCCTTTGCTGGCTGAGAGCTGGAGCCTCTCACGGATCCTGCCTTTGCCTCCTCTTCCCACATCTCTTGGGAACCAGTGCCACCCGAACCTAGAAGGACCATCATCTATACTCCTGGCACCCACGGGACACCCATCACTGCCTCCTCCCAGCAGTGGCTCCGCCCACCCCTGTCCTCGTGGAATCGGCCACTTGAGTGTGAGTCGCCCTCCTCAGTGTCATTTAGTCATGCTTGGATTTGCTTGTCTGAATCTCTGTCCCTTCCCAGAGGGGCCTGGTTTTTCTGGCCTGGCTTGCTTCTCCCACAGCACTGAGAGTGAGCCTTTTTGTTTCTCCCTGTTTGGAAAAATTCCCTCGGTCTGCTCTGTTCTGTGAGTAATCCAAAGTGTACCAAAAGGCATACTCTGAGTCAGCTTTTCAGGGGAATTTCTCTGCTTTGTCTCCTCCTACCAGCCAACCTTCCTCTTCCAATTCAAAGGACATTAACAATATTGCCCTAGCTGGTTTGGCTCAGTAGATAGAGTATTGGCCTGCAGACTGAAAAGTATCAGGTTCGATTCCGGTCAAGGGCACGTGCCTGGGTTGTGGGCTCGATCCCCAATGCAGGGGTAGGGGCGTGCAGGAGGCAGCCAATCAATGATTCTCTCACATCATTGATGTTTCTATCTCCCTCTCCCTTCCTCTCTGAAATCAATAAACTATAAAAACAAAACAAAAAAACCCACAACCGCCCTGACCGGTTTGGCTCAGTGGATAGAGCGTCGGCCTGCGGACTGAAAGGTCCCAGGTTCGATTCCGGTCAAGGGCATGTACCTTGGTTGCGGGCACATCCCCAGTAGGGGGTGTGCAGGAGGCGGCTGATTGATGTTTCTCTCTCATCAATGTTTCTGACTCTCTATCCTTCTCCCCTCCTCTCTGTAAAAAATCAATAAAACAGATTTTTTTAAAAACCCACAACCAATATTGCTTGCAATGGTATTGCTTACAATTCATAAGTATATCTTTGGGGATTAATACAATGAAAATCGAACATCATCCACTTATACTTTTTACGCTGTTTCTGATATAGACTGTGGGTTTGGTTAATGACTATTGCGTGAATGAATGAAAACAACTTAGTAATGGTTTGAAAATTAGGGATGGTTGCTAGTACTTGTGAATGATCAGCTAATACTTTTGTGAGATGGTTAACCCCACTTTCAGTACAAAGTATTAGTAAGGACAAAGTGGTAGTTTTATCACCACCTACACAATTCATTTTTAAGAGAACGTACTTTTCCAGTCATACCTGGTACCTTGCCCTGTGGTTAGTCATTAAATAGTCATGCCCTTCTCCTAAGGCAGGGGGGAGCAAAAGGACATGGTGGTTCTCAGAAAACAGCGCCATTGCTGTGAAAATAGTCCACTAGCGGCCAATTGTTCACACAGGGAACCATGTTATCATTAGGAGAAACAAGGATTCAAAGAACAGGCATGTCTAATGTGACAGAAAAGAAAAAGTACTTAATTTGTCTCTTCTAACATCACTCTGTAGTATCACTCTTTGGCTTTTTATCCTGACCTGTGCCATTCTATCATGTGAAGAAGTGGTTGGAATGAGTCCCGAGTTCTAGTACTTACAGCTTTATATGGTTTCTTCTGCATGATTTTTTGCTTGTAGTTTATAATGTTGGGGCCTTTCTTATTTGAGGAAAGCGCTTCTGATAGCTCAGATTTAGTTTTTCTGAATTTTCATTTCCCTTATTCTCATGAATGCCTGGGGTGCTCCAGAAACCATCCTACTTGTGGATTTATGTCTTGATACTTTCTATTACCATTATTATTGTTATATTTTTTTACAGTAAGGAACATTGCTGACAGTGCCTTATTTCATTTGGCCTCTCAGTGCTGATGCTGCTATCCTCTGGGTCACCGAGAGGTCACAGTCTGTTCGCAAACATAATCGCTGGCTCCGCCATCTGACTGTGGTTTAATTACTGCCCCGCACTGGTGTGGAAGCACTGACTCTTATTGCTGAGTGGCGCCTGGCGAGTGCATCTGTTCTGGTCCCCTTACCTTCTGGCACGTGGATTCCAAACTATTCAGGAGAGATGGCTGTTGAACTTGAATTGAAATGTTCATTTTTAAGATCTAAAGAGGTTAAAACTACACAATATCTCTTAGTGTCTGATTTACCAACCTGCTCATTAAGACTTTCTCTTTTTGTCTACATGAAATAAATCCCATTTTAATAAAACTGTTCTCTCCGGTTTTGCTCTTTATCTGGAAAACAATTGACCAACACTCCTGTCTTCTATGCTTAAAGGTTATAATGAAGTCATTTTAGTTTTCCCTTCTTTTGTTAGACAATAGGGCTCAATCTAATTATTAACCAGTTAACTGACATTAGTTTCTTTTAGTTTGCTATGAGCTAGGTTAGCAAAGGATTTCAGCACGCAGGCTTCAGAAGGCGTCTCACCTGGGTTGGAATATCAGCTTCATAATCTTGGTGAAGTTACTTGATCTCTCTACTCCTCAGTTTTTCTACATGACAATGTTACAAACCAAGTGTTTGTATCCTCCCAAAATTCATATGGTGGACTTCTAAATCCCAATGTGATGGTGTTAGGAGGTGGGACCTGTGGGAGGTGATTGCATTGTGAGGGTGGAGCCCTCACGAATGGGATTAGTGCCCTTGTGAGAAGAGATGAGAGGGCTTGCTTCCTCTCCCTCTGCTTTCTGCCACGTGAAGACACTATGAGAAGAAAGGCCATCTGCAAACTAGGAAGGGAGCCCTGACCAGGAACCAGATCAGCCAGCACCTTGATCTAGACCTCCCCAACCTTCATAACGGTGAGAAGTAAATGTTTGCTGTTTAGGCCACCAAGTACGTCTGTGGTAATTGGCTCCAGCAGCTGAACTGAAGAAGACAGGAAATAATTCCAGCCTCCTCGTTGCAGGGTTGTTAAGAAGATTCAGTGAATCCTCTTAGTACTTAGTTTGGTGCTTGACTTAAAAGTTTGCTCAGTTAATGTTAGCTGTTGTCTGCTACTTGATGGCCATTGAGTGCAAAGGACATTGCTATCATGCCCCATTTTCCCAAACTAAATAATTTATCTGAAGTTTCTTCTCTCATATGTTTAAATTTGGCAGACAAACCATCCACCTTCCTTGGAGAAAAATGTCTTTGTTACTTTATGCTTTAGGAATTGGTGGGGTTGTTCTGTTAGGATAATAGGGTTCTGGAGACCACCTTCTGGGGGCACTTGATGTAACTGTCATCACTGAGTTCCTGGAGAGCTGGTAGCATTACCGTCTCCTTAGGAACAAAGATCTTATTAGGCAGCTCAACAGGAAAAAGCCCCTTGTTCCCCACTTGGTTAGGGAGAGAGGCAGTGTCCGCTCCTAATTCTCTGAGGGAATGTCCATGATGGAGACAAATTCCCAGAGCAGGTAGAGCCTGGTCTCTTAATAAACGCCGTGTGAACACTACGGCATTTCTACTTTCATGGAGCTTACATTTCAGTGGAGAGATTCAGGCAATAAACAAACATTCAAGGGAACAAAAAACCTAAAGCCATATAGTCCATGCTATGTAAAAGCAGGATAAATGGACAGAGAATGGCAGGATGGAGGGCTGCCGTTTATAATAGCTTGTCCAGGAAATGCCTCTCTGATGAAGTGACTCTCTGATGCCGAGACTTGAATGGGGTGGGGGATGTGCTCTGTGAATATATGGTGGCAGAATGTTCCAGACAGAAGGAATGGCAAATTGCAAAGACTGAGCAGGAGTGTGTAGTGTTTGAAAAAGGGCACAGGGGAGAGTGTGGGTAGGAGATGAAATCAGAAAGGTAGGTAGTCAGGGACCAGTTTATGGCTATTGCAGGATTTTGTTTTTTATTCCAAGTATATGGGAAGCAATTGGAGGGTTCTGAGCCGGAGTGTAAAGGCAGCAGTGGGTGGTCACATCGGTTTTGATTGGTTGGAACCCCTGCCATTATAGTTATTAACTAGTTTGAATTTTACCCCTGCTTTTAAGATAGAGTGGGCAGTGTTTGCTAATAGAGAAAGGGACGAGTTTGGGTTAATGCCAAGGAGGTAGGAAAATGAAGGTGCCAGTGACTGGGATGGAGAACTCTGGACAAGGCTCATGGATTCTTTTGTTTTGGAGGGTTGGGCTAAAGACTTCTATTTTGAACACATTGCCTTTAACCAAGTAGGCAGTTAGAAAGATAAGTCTGGAATTTGGGGGAAAGGTTCAGATAACATAAATTTGGAAGTTGTTAACATTTATATATTATTCTAGCTACTACTTCTGCAAAATCTAGCAGCTTAATGCAATCGTTTTATTAGGTGCATGGATGCAGTGCACCAGAAATTTGGAAAAGGTGTTGTGATGAGAGCTTGTCTGCTCCATGCGGCTGGGGCCTCGGCTGGGAGGCCTTCTTGGCGGGTGACCTGCCAGCTGGGGCTGGAGGCATCTTCAGTCATCTGTGTGCGGCGGGTGCTGCTCAGGGAGGCTGACTGTCCACACGTGGCTCCTTTGTGTGCCCGGGGCTCCCGCCTCGCAGGGCAGCCTTAAGACCATTGGACTTTTTACAACAACTGAACTTCTTACATGGCGGTGCAGGGTTCTCGGGATAGTTTTCCAGCGGACCAGGTGAGGTTGCATGGCCTTAATAGCCTAGCCAGGGAAGTTAAACAGTCACTTTTGCTGCATTTTATCCGTTACCAGTGAGTCACTAAGATCGGCCTATGTTCCCGGTGAGGGAAGAAAGACCCGCTTCTCAATGAGCGGAGTGTTGTAGAATTTGTGACGTTTTCCAAGTCATCATATGTGGCATTTGAATCCTGAAGACTAATTGAAATCAGCTACAAGAGGTTCAATGTCTGAACCCTGGGCACTCCCGTTTTTGGAGATCTATGAGAAAGGAGGGCCTCGCAAAGAAGCCTGAGAGGCGTGGCCAGTGAGGCAGCTGACGATGGGGAGCGTGCAGAAGCCAAGCGAAGAAGTGTTTCAGTGAAGAGGGCTGATCGGTGCTCTCAAATACCGCTAAAGGTCAAATGGACGGGGACTGAGCAGTGCCGGCTGGCTTTGGTCATGCGGAAGTCTCCGGTAACCTTGGCCGGAGAGGTTTCCAGAGTGTGGTAACTGGATTCTCTACCTCTCAGCTTGGCCGCCAGCCCCTCGGTCACCTGCAGCCCCACATCAGGGCTGAGAGGAACACATTGGCTTAACCACACGCGGCCAAGGAGTCTTTTGCCAAATGTTTCAACGCTGATGGAATGTATAACAGAATGACACTTTTCTTTTTATTGTTCAAGTTTACTAACTAGAAGTAGTAAAGAACAATATCTCTATTATAATATTTGACCCAAACATGTGTTTTAAAATTTCACATGTAGTAGAGCTTGTGTATGTAGAGCTTTAATGAGAATTTTATTTATTTATTTTAAATATTTTATTAATTTTTTTTTTTTTTTACAGAGAGGAAAGGGAGAGGGAGAGAGAGTTAGAAACATCGATGAGAGAGAAACATCAATCAGCTGCCTCCTGCACACCCCGCACTGGGGATGTGCCCGCAACCAAGGTACATGCCCTTGACCGGAATTGAACCTGGGACCCTTCAGGCCACAGGCCAATGCTCTATCCACTGAGCCAAACTGGTTAGGTCTTTAATGAGAATTTTAAATGAGAGGTTTAAAGACAGGACAAGTGGGGCAAGATCCACTGATAAGCAGGTGACACGTATGAGTCTATGAACCTGTCTGTTTGCCTAAGTAAACGTGTCCTAGGTGAAAAGGGCTTGTTTGGATGGTTTCTTTTCCTTTGGGAGGGGTTAAAACAAAAGGCAGAATAAATATGAAGAGGGAGGAGTGAAAGTCTCCCTATGTTAAAACCCTGCCACTTCAAAATCCACTGCATGGTTGTTCAGAGAGAAAACATTTGTTTTATTGATTTATCTCCTTTGAGTGAAATGGAAACTGGGTTGATCATATGTAGCCAATCCTTGGCCTGTTTGCCTTGACAGCCACTCCTCCCCCATAGCCTGCTCGGCTGTGTAACTTGGGGGACAATGCATGCAGGTCTCACACGCTCTGTGTTACAGGCAAATGCGGGGAGAATGGAGGCCAGAGGACTCTCCTCCCCTCGCAGGCCTGGGGCAGCTCCCTGGTAGCCCTTGTGTCTCTGCGGCTCCAGCTCCCACCAGCCTGGTCAGGGGCTGGAGGCAGCGGCTGCTGCTGACCACCTCACTCTCCCTTGTTTGATCCCGCTGCTTCTCTATCACCGGTGTAGCCGTTTTCCAGAATTAGGGTTCCGCTGATTTAAATACACAGGTATTTCTGTTTTTCTGGCTGGATCCTGATACTTCATATATGGGGTTTCCTCTTCTGCCCAATAGCAATTTCTAAAGCCCAAATATGTGAATTAACAAGTCACACCAGGAGGGAGAGGTGGTTTACGGGGTTCCAGAGACCTTTCAGACCTCGCATGGTGCCTGAGAGAGACAGCGTGGTGTGGCCCTTGCTATTTTTGTGGTCGTTCGCAGGTCTCTAAGCCTTCTAAACCTCAGTTTCCTCATCTATGACATGGAGACGATAACTTTTCTATTTCACATGGTTATGACAATTGAATAGAATACCGTGTTTAAAGTACTCTGGACAGTATGCACTCACTGTAAGTGTTCTGTGAGGAAAGCCATTATTAATTACAAAGCCTCCTTTCTCCATAAATACACCTTTGCAGTTGCTATTACTCATGTCAGAAGCCAGACTTGAAGTGAGGACAAGCCTTTGCTGGTGTTCCATCCTCAGAGGGCACTGAACCAAGCCCTGCATGCATAGCTTCGGGGCGCGTTAGCGGGCTGAAAGGGGCAGTGGTAAACTGTGCTGGTACCGCACAGGAAGCCCTGCGTGCATTCACCCTGCCTCTGGCCCTGTTCTCCATCACGGAGCCTGTAGCTAATCTGGACTAAGACACCCCAAGGTAAGAACGGAGCTGGTTGTTATAAGTACTAATTGATGGGCCCGTCCTCCTGCTATTAATTAGGTCAGAAGAGGGGGGTTAGATGAAGAGAGCTTGCATTGGAACTCACCTTAAGGACTCCTGTCCAACCCGATTCTTTCCGCTCTCGCATCTTTACATCCTCTCCTGCCCTTTCTTTTCTGGAAGGTCAGACTAACTCCCAGCACCCTCATAAACCGTTTCTCTGATGGCTTCGAACAAATTGTGTTTGCAGGGGTATAATCTACTCTCCAGGTCCCCACGCTGAGTCTCCCAGAGAAAACCTCCTCCAGGCTCTTTTCCCGAGGAACACCCTGCCACACAGCCCTGTGGGGCGACCGGGCTGCGCCTTCCTTTGGCTTCATACCAGTTTCATTAACAAGCGTGTTCACACTTCAACCGGAACATTTAAAATAACACCCGCACAATGTGTTTAGTGTCTAGTTAATTATTAAGTCTCTGGGCTTGAATTATTCAAGCAAAATTGATTGGGTTCAGCCTAATTCCTTCTCTTTGTGTGTGTGTTTTGTCTTTTAAATATAAATATGTTCTCCCCTGTACTCGCTAAACAACGTGGTAAAGGTTATTATGCAAATATAAATACTCTGGCCTGTGGGTGGTACCCAAGTGCTAACAGAATAGGCAGAGAAAGGACTGGTAGCTTCTTTTATTAAGAAATATATTGTTAGCTCATACTGTACTTCCATTTATGGAGACCTAACATGTTTTAGGTTTTCTCTTTTAAATTCTTTTCTAAAGTTACTTGCAAGTTAGATACGTAGGTAGCGTACAGCCAGTTCTGTGGTGTAAAAGCAAAAGAAATTGCTTCTTTCTTTGCTACCCTAACTCATGGTCAAATGAAAGTTAAAATGTCTTGGCTTCACTATAGAAACCATGTTATTGAAGAATATTTGTTGACTTGAGAAGATGTTTACAATATATTGCTAAGTGAAAACAGGAGGCTATAAAACTGTTATTATGTATCATTTTGTTAAAATGCATAAAAAAAGATGAATAATGAACACCAAAATATTAATGATTATCTGTGTTAGGATTTTTGCGTTTTTTCCCCTTTTGCTTTTCCAATTAGCCCACAGATAAAGATGTCATGGCTAGAAACCTTTGTCTATCAATCATGTGTCAGGAGCACTTTGGAAATAGTGCTGTCCAACGTTCGCAAAAGATTCACACTATTCTGTGAATCATAGCAATTTGAATAATTTGTTAGCCTTCATTTTTAGACTTCCTTTCTAGACTTTCATTGCTCATTTTTCCTCAGCTTTCATATTATTCAGATGTAAAACGATGCAATTGTGGACATTAACATAGAAAACATAACTGCCCAATGGGTGTTGGAAAGGACTAGAAAATAATTGTATTTTGCAGATAAATTAAAATATATTTTTATTGATTTCAGAGAGGAAGGGAGAGGGAGAGAGAGATAGAAACATCAATGATGAGAAAGAATCATTGATTGGCTGTCTCCTGCACGGCCCCTATTGGGGATCGTGCCCACAACCCTGTATTTTGCAGAAAGGTTTGAAAGGAGATGACAATTTTGAGAGTAAAAGACAGAAACGCAGTGACCCCATTTAGAAGTATATTTAAGTATGGGCCTTCCAGAGAACTGAGTGTTCGCCTCAGACCCAGCCTGGAACCACCTGGGAGGCCTCAGCTGCCTAGGGCGGCAGCTACACATGACCTGCCTTTGCTGCCGTTTCTGCAGTGCCATTGGGTTACCGTGTGTGTGCGTGCGTGTGTGCGCGCGCAAACGGGGTGCGGGCTTGCTCCTGGAGGTGAGCCGCCCGACTCCCGCAGCGGGACCCCTGCAGGCGGCACCCTGGCTGGGAACCAGCAGGCGGCAGCTGGATAGCTCCGGAGGGGGAACACTGTGCTCCACGTAGGGGAACTTTGGGAATCGACACGGGGAATTCTGTCCTCTGCGCTCACACACTCACGACTTGGATGGCCGCACAAGCCTGTCATTGTATTTGCCCTGGGAATTGACACAAGAAATGCTGTAATTAGACACCCAGGAAATGGTTGCTCGGCGACCCCGAGAACTGAATTTGGGGGGCCGGGGACGAACAGGGGAGGGGCGGCGAGCGGCACCCTCTTGTACAGACCTGTCGGGACCCTAAGGCCGCGGGGCCCCCTTAGCAAACGTGCCGGGCAGGTGGGGTCTCCGAGGACCGGGAGGAAGCCTCGCTTCGCGACCCACACGAGAAGCTCGGGGACGGGGAGAGCGCGAGGCGGCGGCGCAGCTCCCAGCCCGCGCCGGTCCTCCGCCGCTCGCCCGGTCCTCCCGCCGCCCGGTCCTCCCGCATCCCTGCATTCCGCGGTGCCGAGACGGTCCCCACCCTCCTCCAGGGCGGCACGGCCGCCCGCGCCCTGCCAGGGCCTAGGCTCCGCTCGGCGCGGCCGCAGACGGACGCGGCTCGGCCCGCAGGCTCGGCGGGGGCGGGGGCGGGGCGTGCGGGGCGGAGTGGGCGGGGCGCGTGCGCGCGGGGGGCGCGGCCGCCATATTGGATCCTGCGCGCGGCCGGGACGGGGACGGGAGCCTCGCGGAGCCCAGGGCGCGGGCGCGAGGCCGGGAAGGCGGGGGCGGGGGCGGGAGAGGAAGGGAGTGGCCGCGAGCCGGGTTGCGGCAGCCTCCGCTCTCCTCGCCACCGCACCAGTCCCTCCCCCGGCGCCTCGGCCGCTCCCTCCTCGCCGCGGAAAGATGCCCTTCACCCGGGGGTGTGAGCCGGGGGGAGAAGGGGCTGCCGGAGCCGCCCGCACCGCCGCCGCAGCAGCCGCCGTCCGTGCCCTTTGAATCCCGAAAAGCACCCCCTCTCCAGGGCGTCGGGAGCCTCGGCGGCGGCCGGGTGCGGGTGTGGGGAGATCGGCGCCCTGCCCGGCGCGGCCCAGCGGCCGAGCGGCGACCACCGCCATGGAGCGGGCTCGGGCGGCCGAGTAGCCGCCGTTCCGGCCCGGCGCCCAGTGCCGCCCGCAGCCCGCGTTCGCAGCCCCGGCCGCGCCGCCCGCCAGGCCCCTGGGAGAAGCCGGGAGAAAAATGAAGTTTCCTCCGAATCCGCTGGGAAGGGGACTCAGTGCAAAGCCTTAAGCCAGCTGGAGCGCGGGGGAAGGAAGCCTCCTCCGGGCAAGGCTTGGCGTGCTCGGCCGCGGCGGCTGCAGGTCGCCCCCTCCTCCCGCCGCCGGAGAGATCGCCGCGGATGCACCGTCCAAGCGGTGGTTGCGAGGATTTGCAGCCGAATTTTTGGTTTTCCCTCCCCCTTACATACGTCCTGGCCTTTTCCTCCCTTTTCTGTTTTCCTTCTTCCTGGGAAGTGAATTGCTGATGCACATCGGACTTAATTAATGATGCAACGGGATTCGTTTCAGGATTATGTTGCACGAGTTGAATTTTGAATGAAGGAGAAGAGCTGTTTATTTTTCCCCCCTTAAAGAAGTGTGGACTCTTTGGTTCGTTGTACTTTTAATTATTATTTTATTTAAATATACGACTTAATTGTATTCTTTAAAAATGTATCAAATATATATTTTATGGTAACTATCCCTCAAAATATATGTATATGTGCGAGATTGAAGACGCTTCAGTCAAGTGAGGGTACCGGCGTGTTGGATGTTTAATTCAGCACCGGCACTGCACGACAGTTGTTTGAATAACAAGTGGTTTGTTTTTAAAACCACACCTTTTAAAATTTAGGTTCAAAGAATCATAGTAGAAGTTAACAATTCGAAGGAAAACCAGCAGAAACCGAAGCCAACATGTCTGGAGAAGTGCGTTTGCGGCAGTTGGAGCAGTTTATTTTGGATGGGCCGGCTCAGACCAATGGGCAGTGCTTCAGCGTGGAAACCTTACTGGATATACTCATCTGCCTTTACGACGAATGCAATAATTCTCCGCTGAGAAGAGAGAAGAACATTCTTGAATACCTAGAATGGGGTAAGTTTGTATTTAAAAACAACAACAAACCACAACTCTTTAGCTTGTCGTTATCATTTAATGGTTATAGTTACTCTGAGTATATAAACATACATGTAATATACGGTATAAATTATGTAACATAGTATATACAACATATATTACCATAATGCATAATATGCAATATATAAATAATATTTAAATATATATACAAGAAGAGAATAGACACCAATCATTCCAGAAGTTTTTCTAGTTTTTGGTGAATATTCTCCCAGGAGTATAACCAGGCTGCTCAGTTGTTGCCACGAATTAATGTGGAATTTTCGAGAAAGAGCCTATGTTTTGAGGTCAGCAGTAAGAGCTTTTGAGTAATTCTGTGATGGCAGAACTGGATGACTCCCGGTGGTGTAGCACATTCAATGCAAAGGTATGTATTAGTGGAAACATTCCTTCCCAGTCTTTGGAAATGGCTCTGGAAAATGGGAGGAGATATTAAAATAGCTGACGTCAACAGGAACTTGAAGGTGGTTATCAGTAGGTTTTATTTCATCCCCGTTTAGTACAAGCAAAGGAACAACTAAACATGGACTTTCCATAAATTGCCGTGTTTGTAAGATAAAGTGACAGACAGGTTTAGAAATTTGTGGGAGTAGTCGGGAGAGAATGTGGGAGCAGCTCCCTCCTGGGAGTTTGATTTACTCTACATTTAATCCATATCTGAAATGGTTAGTGTTTTGTCTTCATGCTCCTGAGTACAGATGTGATTTAGGAGACCCACTGTGTGCAAAAGGTCAGTGACGAGAGCAGACGCTCCCAGGTGACCTTGAGGCTGTATCCAGTGTCACATACAAGTCCATTCACACGTCCAGCTGTTCTCATCGCCCACACCTGTGTTGGAGCGCTGGCTCTTGAAGGCTCAGCCAAAGTAGTACCGTGTTACCTGTGTAACACCAGTAATTCTAGTTTGTTGGAAAGTTTGCTACTAGAATGTCTTTGTTCCCAAGCAAGCTTTATTTTCCTGGAGTAAAAGTCAATGAGTGATTATTTTGTTTTGTCTTTTAATTTGAAATTTATTAAAAGTTAGCTTGTCAGGTAAATCACTCATTTGAGATTGCTTACAGGTAAGTGAATAGGATGGTTTTTTAAAACAGAATACCAGACTTTCACTGGGAATGGAAGAATTCTAAACCGTCTTTCAAGTGACTTCTCTGTTAAGAGTGAGACAATTTTGACTTTGGTACTGGTTTTGTATGTACTGGTACTGGTATCGGTTTTTTATGTGCAGAGTAAAATATTTAATTACATGTAGTGTTACATCCCATGTTTTATAAATTTTAGAACTATTTTAAAGTGTTTTTATTTGAGATTTAAAGAAAAGTTTTTGGTACTTTTAGAGTTTCAGTTCTTGAATTTTGGTTCAAGAACTCATCCTAGTCTGATTACGATTGCTATTATCTATCCTTTCTCATCTTCAGAATAGTGGCAGAACTCTTTTTATGTCCCAGTAGTAATTACAATTTTAAAATTATGACAAGAAGAGAAAACCGTATGTTCCGTTGCCTTTTGTATTGAGAGTTTACATAGTAGTTTCATGTTCTGAGATATTTTGCTGTACAATATTATTAGGATAATTCATGTATGTTTTCCATTAAATATGTTTCCTTGGGCTTTGTTTCTTATATATATATTTTAAAAACTCGTTATACATATTTAAGTGAAACAAGCCAAAAGTCAAATAAGTATTTGGCCAAATACACTCTATTTTTATGAATATATTTTAAAAGTATATAAAACCAGGGGCTTTTCACAATTTAAAACAAATTCAGTTTTAGTAATATGCTTCATGTTTTGTGGAAATCTGATATGACATAACAAAAATGTACAGTCTTTAGGTAAACGTCTGTTGTGTTTATCAGGGATGGAGAACCAGAGACTGGAATTTTTAAGGACTGACTTTTTGCACCTTTGGGTCAGGTAGTGTCTGTTAAGTCTCAGTCATTTTTAAGTTGGGAGTATGAGGTCTTGAAAGTGGGAATTACCAACCACAGAAGTTTGAAGGAGAAGGAGTAAGAAAAAGAATGTAAGAGTGGAGAAGCTGTTGAGATGTGCCGTAAGTATAGTACTTACTATCTTTAAGTTATTTGAGAATTTAGGTTATTTAAGAATGCCAGTCCCTTCAATTAATTTAAGTATTGAAATAGGTCAGTGGTTCTCCATGTATGAATTGATTACTACATTTTGGGGAAATGTCCTATTTTTTTTTCTCATTGCCTAACATTATATAAAAACAATTAGATTAAGAAAGTTTCTAGCTAGTGACTGGACCTCAATTCAATTTTTTAAACTTTTTTTGGGGTCTATAATGGAAATTTACAGAGAATATTTGTTGGGGTTAAATTTGTCAATTTAGATTTGCCTTAAAGTGATACAGTTTTTAGTTTGAGTTTTAAAAGATTTAATATTTGCAACAGGAGAGCAGTAATAGTTAAATTCTTGGTAATATATGCTGTATATTTTTGTTTGGCTATTTATATTAATCAAAGTGTCATCTAGATATTCCTTATTTTATGCTTATGACAGGCTACTTTTAAAAAAGGAGTCAGCCAAGATTCCACCTTGCTTTGTTTCCATCATTTTCACTTTATTTCTAATTATGGCCCATTTCACATGTATATTAGTACAGTTAATGTTTTGTTCATCACAGTATCATGGCAATAAGAAAATGACGATTCAGGGTGAGATATGTATATACTTGGCAGCATTCCTTGCTCTGAGTGCTGATGGCTGGAGGGAGAAAATAAGTAGCGCTCCAGAGAGGAAGAGGGGATTAAGCCCATAAGCAATAGAGCAAGGGGATGAGACTTCCGTAAGGCCATAGGTCACTTTCCCAGCTAATAATATATATTTTCCACTTATATCCAATAAGACTTGAAAGACTATGTTTTGTCTCCTTTGTTTTTTAAGTTGTTGAAATAATTATGATTTCTATGTTCATAAAATTAGAGTTTTGATGTCAGTAGTATAATTTTAGAATAAGTTACAGTAGAGTTGTAGAAGTAAAAATAACTCCCTAGTAAAAACTAAATTTATTATTCATTGAATTGGCTACCCTCTACTTTGAAATGGGAAATTGGAGTTTTAGGTAATTCTTTACTAATTTACTTAAAAAATAGATGTAAGATGGTATTACTCAGTACAAAAGAAACATCCTAGCTATTTATATGTGGATAACTGGTTTTTGATACTTCCCGAATCTTGGACTTGGTAACATTTCATTTAAATTAACTTTAAATAACAGTAATTTTACGGCTTGTTCAGCGATACACAAACACACACTAATTTGAACAATGGATAAACTTGTTACTAGAGTACATCAGCAGGTACTGTGGTTTTAACTTTTCCTTTCACTAGCATAGTCTTAAGGATTATTCACATTTTTTTCATGCATGGGTCAGTTAAGTGAGGTGATGATGACTTGATTAGAAGGATCTGAATCTTTTCGAGGGTATTTTGTCCTTCACTTCAGCTGTTACTCATCATTAGCTTTTCCTGAGTAGAGTTTATTAATAATAACAAATTGTCAACATGTTCATTTAATACAGAGAATTAAAATTATTTTTATTTAAATTCTCAATTAGGATCTTTATAAGTGTCTCAGAAATATAGGTTGGGCATTTATTTCCTTTATACTAGCCACCTAATAGTCTAGTCTAAGAAGAATAGTGAATAAGTACAGTGATTTGATTTAACACAATGCTGGCACATGGTAGAAGCATGTTCTTTAAGTGGTGGCTATTATTTTTCCATTTCTTTTCTGTTTTTAAGGATCTATTGCTTTATGAGTGAGAACAGGGATGCCACGATTAGCACTTCGAGAATTTTAGGAATTTCATGTGGAATTACAAGGCATACATTAGCATAGCAGTGTAAAAACAAAAAACAAATAGCATAATGTGTTGTAAATTTTATGAAATTTCCCATAATTCCTAGGACTTGATTAATATTACATTGTAAGCCCCAGTTATTTTATGGTAAAATAATTGAACTTGGTACAAATTAATATTTTATTGTACTATCCTATGGCAGTCAAAAAATTTCTTCCAAAACATTTTCTCTGTTGGTACACTTACTGACAGTACATTGACTATGTAGCTCATTGTTTTTCATCCTCTTGGTTTTGATTCGTTTGAAAGTCCAACCAACATTTAAGACATTAAATAGACCAGAATAGAAAATACCCAGTATATCACGTGTAGAAAGAATAAGTATTGCTGTGCACAAACTCTTGTGTTTTCTTGTATTTCTTGCTGTAGATTGGGATACAAAGAGTTTGAAACTCGTTAGTGTAGATGAAGCTAAAATATGTTGATTGTTTAACAGCGAAGAGATGATAGACATAGGTCCTTTTTTTAAAAAGCACAGTCTGATGAATTAATGAAGAGAAGAAGGTTAGGGAGGGACAAGATACCTGGAGAGAGAGAGGGAGTGCGGAAGAGAGGGAGAACAGGAACATGAGCATGAATATGCTGGTTTCTTGGCTTGCTACTTTGGTCTGCCTGGGAATGGTTGGGTATTTTTAATTTAGAAGAACTGAATGGAGAGAGAAATTAACTTCACTCCTTTGTATTTGATGGTTCATTTCCTATTCCTTTGTCATTTCCCTTTTCTGCCTTTGGGCTCTCCATGTTGACTTCCATTGATTGTCAGAGTTTTGTAAGCTTGACCGTGAGGAATAACCATAGGTCTCTATAGGTCTATACAAGTTGCCCATTTTTTGGTTCTATCTTCTAGTTACTGCACGGAACGCTAGAGTAGATAATAGGTGGGAACTACTTGGTAATTCTATGTCTTTTGTTGTCACTGTTTTCCAGATCTGGGGGATTTCCTTTTCTTCCCTCCGATGCTGATTTGAGCTCAGGATTGCTCTTCCCAGCTCGGTGCTCCACACTCTTCTCTGCTGTGTCCACTTCTTTTCCCACTTAACGGCCCTCTGTTGTCTGACGCCCCTGCCCCATTCTGCTGCTGCTTTCTCTGCTGCTATAAAGGAGCCCCTCTTGGGCTTTCATGGTAACAGGAGGCAGAAAGACCTGGCTCCCCCACTTCCCAGTCTCAATATGTACCCCTTAATCCTTCCTCCTATGAACTGTTTGCTTCTATTTTGGAATCGAGTCTTCTTCACTCCAGGGGTGGGCAAACTTTTTGACTCGAGGGCCACAATGGGTTCTTAAACTGGACCGGAGGGCCGGAACAAAAGCATGGATGGAGTGTTTGTGTGAACTAATATAAATTCAAAGTAAAGGAGCGGAGGGGAGAGCAAGAGAACCGGATAGAACAGCCGGATCCGGCCCGCGGGCCGTCGTTTGCCCACGGCTGCTCTAGACCCCTCCTTAGTTTCAAAATGTGTTCTGGAAGTCCATGAGGTATTAAGTGCTTTAGGGAGGTGGTTGGGGAGGAAAAGGTTTACATAGATAAATTTGGAAAACTGTTTTAAACAAAAGTAAACATTAAAAATACTGCAGGTTATCCTAGAATTATAATTTCATATGATTATGGAATCATTTTTTTTGCAGAGTATCTGGAAGGTAGATGGCAAGTGTTCCATGGAACACCCTTTGAGAAATGTTCTTTCGGTATGAGGTCATGCTGTTCTTTGTATCAGGGTTCTAAGAGAAAATCTTGAGGGCAACTGGGATACTGCGTGGTTTGTAGAGAGAATCCAAATCTCAGTAAGTTATATTTTACTTAGTGGTTGTAGACTTTTACTTTTATTTTTTAAAAATATATTTTTATTGATTTCAGAGAGGAAGGGAGAGGGGAGAGAGATAGAAACATCCATGAGAGAGAATCATTGATCAGCTGCCTCCTGCACGTCCCCTCCCAGGGACCAAGCCTGCAGCCTAGGCATGTGCCTGACCAGAATCGAACTGTGACCTCCTGCTTCATAGGTCAGTGCTCAACCACTGAGCTACACTGGATGGGCAGTTGTAGACTTTTAATTGTCTTCTGTGTGATAGTCATGTGAATTGAAAAAGAAACCATCATGGTAGCACAAGAGTGATGCTGGTGAAAATTACATTTAGGAAAAGCATCCCGTATAGTAGAGTGAAATTAGATATAATAATGAACCAGTGCTGTTAACCTATGAAATCCTTGAAATTACTGAGAAGTTTCTGTTTATGACCTCCTCTTGCTCTAATTAAACTTGTTTTTCAAGTATAGGCATTCACAATAAGTACAGAAATTCTCACTTTATAGCTTTAGTTACTATAATTGTAACATGTTGCAAAACTATTATTTATCTGAAACAATTTTATTCATTACTTTGTGATATTTGGGAGAAGAGATCATGGACTTATGCAACTTTAGAATTCATTATAGTGTTCAGTATTATTTTGTCTAAGACAGTGGTCAGCAAACTCATTAGTCAACAGAGCCAAATATCAACAGTACAACAATTGAAATTTCTTTTGAGAGCCAAATTTTTAAAACTTCTTCTAACACCACTTCTTCAAAATAGACTCGCCCAGGCCGTGGTATTTTGTGGAAGAGCCACACTCAAGGGGCCAAAGAGCCGCATGTGGCTCGCGAGCCGCTGTTTGCCGACCACGGGTCTAAGAGATTACAACTTTTAGCTAATCTGTTATTTTCAGACGTTTGGACTAATGTGGAACTTTGCTATTATTGTAACATTGTATCTGTGAAGCTATGGGTTTTAAGTGCCAGCAGTTATTATTTGTTGTATACAGGAACCAGAAGATCCAATCCTTTTATTAAAGAGAAAAACCATATATAATTGGTGCTACTTCAGCACTATGTGAACAGGTAGGACTCTGTGACACTATAAACTTCTGGGTATTAGGGTGGCAGATAATAATAATAGAGGTAATTCAGCTTGATTGTTTAAAGACAAATACCTTATAGCGGGATAAGTTAGTCTTTTTTTCTCTCTTCTGATACACATTTATTTTTCTCATTAATTCTTCCCCATTACCACCATTTCTCTTACCCCAGTCTAACTGCACTAAAAGTACTGCTGCTTATGTGATGAAAGCAATCTTTTAAAAATGTATGTGGCCGCCCTAGCTGGTTTGGCTCAGTGGATAGAGCGTCAGCCTGAGGACTGAAGGGTCCCAGGTCGATCCCAGTCATGGGCACATGCCTGGGTTGTGGGCTCGACCCCCAGTCATGGGCACATGCCTGGGTTGTGGGCTCGACCAAACCGGTTTCGGCTTAAGCAAGTTATTTAACCTCTCTCTTATCATTTGTAAAAAATGGGCATAATAGTAGTAGCTTATTTTGCCAAAAGGTTGAAAGTTGGTTTAGTATTTTTTCTTTCCTGGTGATTTATTCTTGTATTTTGTCAGCCTCTCCCTCCCATTCTGGTTTGTTTTTTTTTTTTTGTTTTTTTTTTTTTTAAATATATTTTATTGATTTGTTACAGAGAGGAAGGGAGAGGGATAGAGAGCTAGAAACATCGATGAGAGAGAAACATCGATAAGCTGCCTCCTGCACACCTCCCACTGGGGATGTGCCCGCAACCAAGGTACATGCCCTTGACCGGAATCGAACCCGGGACCCTTGAGTCCGCAGGCCGACGCTCTATGCACTGAGCCAAACCGGTTTCGGCCCATTCTGGTTTTTAAGTTTCTGTCTAGTCTTTGATAAAGTAAGAACTAAAATGCTATTTTTTTTTTGGTAAAGTTTAATTGAAATGTACTAATTCAAAGATATAAAGAACTGCATTTTAGCATTAAACATATTCACATCTTTCTGATAATATTTTATTGGCATTGGCGATGGCTTTCCCTGTGTGACTGTGCAAACAGTGTCTCATTCCTTCTTCTAGGATAAGATATTTGCATTGGAACATTTTGTTGTTCTTAGCTGAACTATTTTTCAGTAAATATTAAGCCAATGCCCATTCTTTCTATCACCAACAGCAAATATTATGAAGTGGCTAGTTGTGTTTTATTTTTAGATTTAAGTAAGTCCAATATGCAACTCAGTGGTAGCCTTCTGGACCTCAACTCAGGATAAACTTAAATTAATAATGAAAACTTAGTGATGTGTGTAACTTTGGACTTTATGGACTAAAGATTATACAGCATCCGTAAATGCATGTTGTGTGGTTTGACAGTAAGTATGAAGAAAATAATTATTGTATACTGGTGTTTCCTAAACTATATTTCAAGAGATAAAAGTGAATATTGTGAAAATTAAGAGTTCACTGGATAAGT
Organism: Plecotus auritus; assembly: GCF_963455305.1. Classification (NCBI taxonomy): domain Eukaryota; kingdom Metazoa; phylum Chordata; class Mammalia; order Chiroptera; family Vespertilionidae; genus Plecotus; species Plecotus auritus. The sequence continues at coordinate 15,950,389 of NC_137780.1, forward strand.
AAGATCGGGAAATAGGGTTCATTGCACATCCCTCTGGATATTACAAAGCACGTTACCATGGTAAAAGTTTTTGAAGTTCTGCAGTAGAGAAGCTCTTTAACTTTGTTTTACCTATAATTTGCCTAAGTCATTTGACTTTGGAACCCTTTTAAAGAGGAACAGCTGGTTTGCAAAGATGCTCCTGCTCACCTAGTGATTCCCCCCCCCCCCCCCCCTTTGGGAGGGCTTGATCGTTTTAACGCAGTTACCTCTCCTACAGAATTCGCACAGAATTTGAGAGAGAGACTGCCATGGCTGTGGATGGAACACAGCTAATTAGATTTTATGAGGGCTTTGTGAAAGCAGCGTAGTTGTCCTGCTGCAACAGGAATCCCATCCTTAAGTATCTGATTTACTGGGCGTGCAGCGCCCCAACTTGACTCAGATATTATTATTATTATTTTTTTAAAATATATTTTATTGGTATTTTACAGAGAGGAAAGGAGAGGGATAGAGAGCTAGAAACATCGATGAGAGAGAAACATCGATCAGCTGCCTCCTGCACACCCCCCACTGGGGATGTGCCCGCAACCAAGGTACATGCCCCTGACCGGAATCGAACCCGGGACCCTTCAGTCCGCAGGCCGACGCTCTATCCACTGAGCCAAACCGGTTTCGGCGACTCAGATATTATTAAAAGCCATCAAGCATTTACTTAGATTCCTGTCCTAAGGTTTAAAAAATACTTGCTTGAAAAGAGATTAAGAAAAGCCCACAATGGCTGAAGTCCCATTTTGAGATTGTATTGCCAACTATGGCCAAAAATCATAAATAAGAAACATTTTAAGTGAGACTAAAAGCTCAGGTATGTGATAAAGCTAAACTATAGATATGGTTATCATAAAGCTCTTCCCTGTTCCATACTTACAAATACTTTGCTCACCTTTATGGTTAAACATACAGTAATATTTGCAGGTGAAGTGTGATTTCTGTTTCTGCCTTTTAGCTGCATACCTTTGGAATGCGCCATCCCACGTCGGACTGATGCATGCTAAGCTGCCTGTTCTTTCCGGAGTCCATTGCTGTGTTACGTTGCTTGAGGTTGTGATTAAGTGATCATATTTGCTTTTTTGCTTGTCCTCCTGTGGTAATCCCAATTAAGTACAGCAGCTCTTGGGCAATCCTGCTTTTATTCAACCTCTTGGTGCATCTGGCTCAATTGATTTGTCTGTATTAAATGTTTCTAAATGGATTACATTCCTGATCTTATTAATCATGCTTCCCCCCTCAGTGCTAAGTAATCTGCAGCCTCATTATTACATGTGCCCCTCAACTGAAAATATTGTGAATCCTACACATCCAGGACTTTGTTTAGGAGAAGGGCTTTTAAAAAATACAACCTGAGCTGGTGTGGCTCAGTGGTTGAGTGTTGACCCATGCATCAAGAGGTCACGGTTCGATTCCCGGTCAGGGCACATGCCTGGGTTTCTGGCTCAGTCCCCAGTGGCAGCTGAATGATGTTTCTCATCAATGTTTCAATTTCTCTCTCTCTCCCACCCCCCTCGCTTCTACTCTCTAAAAATCATTGGGGGGAAGCAGTCCTCCGGTGAGGATCAACAACAAAAACATACAACATGATCCTTGATTATTTCAGCGTCCTGATTGATATCCTATGACGACTACTGATAGCTTTCAGAATGACATTTGAACTCCATAGCATGGCATACAGAATTTTTAATGATATGGTCCTTATCTATTTCCCTAATCTTTTTCTTTACTTTTAAGAAATAATTTTTAGAAGCTTTGAAACAATCTAAAACATACAGAAAAATTGCAAGTACAGTACAATGTTTTCCCCTCTGAACCATTTAACAGTGAAGTGCCAACTTGATGCCCTATATGTTTGAATGTATTTCCTACATTCTTTTGATAACCACATGCAACTATTAAAATCAAGAAATTAATACTGATGTATTACTATCTTCTAATCTTTAGAACTCATTCAAGTTTGTCAGTTGTCCTGATAATATCTTTATAGCAAAAGGATTCAGAAGGATTCATTTCAGAGTCACATGTTGCATTTGGATGGCATGCCTTATAGTGTCAATCATTCTGGACTAGGTGTTCAGATTTTTCTCAACTTTCATGACTTTGACACCTTTTTATTTATTGATTGATTTTATTATTGACTTTAGGGAGAGAGAGACATCGATATTGATGTGAGAAACATGATCCCCTACCGGGGATCGAACCCACCACCTTTTGGTGTTCAGGACGATGCTCCGACCAACTGAGCCACACCTCCCAGGGCATGACGCTGACACTTTGGAAGATTGCAGCTAGTTATTCTGCAGCATTTGTAGTAACCCTCATTTAGGGCTTGTTTCCTTCTGATAATACATCTTTGGCAAGAATCTCCTAGAAGTGATGCTGTGTTCCACTCATTGCATCCTATCAAGTGCTGCATGATTTTTTAAAAAGACGTTTTTATTATTGATTTTAGAGAGAGAGGAAGGGAGAAGAGGGGGTGACAGAGAGAGAGAGAGAGAGAGAGAGGGAGAGTGAGGAATCTGTGTGAGAGGGTAACATTGATTGGCTGCCTCCTGCATGCCCCCAGTTGGGGATTGAGCCCCAAACTAGTCATGTGCCCTGACCAGGAATTGAAGCAACAATACCCGGATGCATGGGACGATGCTCAACCAACTGAGCCACACTGGCCTGAGCAAATGCATGATTTTATATTGCTCCAAATGCTATCAGTATTCATCTTATTCACTCCCCCCTAGTCTCATTGAGGTATAATTGGCAAATACCAGTGTTCATTTTATTTATTTTATTCGGGTGGTCTCTGCCAGGCCTCTCTACTGTAAAGTTACTTTTTTCTCCTTGGTAATTAATAAGTATTTTGTGAGGAAGAACTTTGAAGTTATTTACATATCCGTTTCTCATTAAACTCATATATCAGTTTGAGTTCATGATTGCTTAGTTTATTCATAGAGTATAATCCTTTACTGCCATTGTTTATTTTGAGGCTCAAATTGACCCAGATGTGGCTAGTAGGAGCCCTTTCAAGTTGGCTTCTGGGTTTGACATGGCTCCTTGCTTTCTGGCACAAGACGATGGTTTAAGCTTATCTTGTCGTTTCCCTTCTCCAGCCCTGGAATCGGCCATTTCTCTAAGGCAGGGGTGGGCAAACTTTTTGACTCGAGGGCCACAATGGGTTCTTAAACTGGACCGGAGGGCCGGAACAAAAGCATGGATGGAGTGTTTGTGTGAACTAATATAAATTCAAAGTAAAGGAGTGGAGGGGAGAGCAAGAGAACCGGATAGAATAGCCGGTAGTTTGCCCACGGCTGCTCTAAGGCGTCCTGGTTCCTTTCAGGGGAGGATGATGGAGAAGCCAGGATCCAGGCTCTTTGTGGACTCCTTGCTGTTTGGTGCTGCTGTTTTTCTAACTCCATTAGTGGATTGAACCACCTATCCTATCTAGCTATCTGCCCACTTAAACTCATACACACAGATATTTATTTCCACATATACTATATATATTTTCTCTATATATTTCTTTTAAAAATATATTTTTATTGATTTTGGAGATGGGCGGGGGGGAGAGAGAGAGAGAGAGACAGACATCAGTGATGAGAATCATTGATCGGCTGCCTCCTGTACTCCCCACACTGGGTATGGAGCCAGCAACCCGGCCATGTACCCTGACTGGGAATTGAACCGTGATCTCCAGGTTTATAGCTCAATGTTCAACCACTGAGCTATGCCAGTCGGGGCCCAAATAATTTTTTTTAAAAAAAATATGTTTTTATTGATTTCAGAGAGAGGAAGGGAGAGGGAGAGAGAGACAGAAACATCAATGCCTCATGCATGACCCTTACTGGGGATCGAGCCTGAAACCCGGGCATATGCCCTGACCAGGAATTGAATGGTGACCTCCTGGTTCAAGTGTGATGCTCAACCACTGAACCACACCAGCTGGGCCCAAATGAAGTTTTTAAAAAGTCAGAGTTTTGATTTTAGAATTCAGTGGGAAGTAATAAGATTCTGGCCAAATTATCTTACATTAACCTATTGAATTTTAGTATTACTTCTAAGTAATAGAGAAAGAGGATTAAAAAAAACATATTTTATTGATTTTTTACAGAGAGGAAGGGAGTGGGATAGAAAGTTAGAAACATCGACAAGAGAGAAACATCAATCAGCTGCCTCCAGCACACCTCCTACTGGGGATGTGCCCGCAACCCAGGTGCATGCCCTTGACTGGAATCGAACCCGGGACCCTTCAGTCCGCAGGCCGACGCTCTATCCACTGAGCCAAACTGGTCAGGGTGAGAAAGAGGATTTTAATTCGAAGAACTTTATTGATGACGTTTATTAATAAAAATATTTTCAAAAATACTTGTTTTATTTCCATTCTCTCTGGAAATAATTAGAACAGGATCTTTTTCATAATAATTATGACATCTGTTATCTCTCAGGATAAAAGTATGGAAACGCTTGTGTCTTTAGATATATACAGGGTAGGGTAAAAGTAAGTTTTCAGTTGTGAGTACATGGAACAGAGTTTATTCTTGTTACTTATTGTATTATTTTCCATATGAACAACTTTAAACCAACTTTTGCCCCACGCTGAATTTAGTGAAATGCAGTTTTTATCTGAAATGTAAAAGATTATCTTAGACTTTATATTTCTTCTTTTCAATAATGATACTTTAAAAGTTATTATAATAGGTCTGTTAAGACCTCAGGCCTTTTTGTTAAGTTTTAACTGAGCTTTTCTTTAAAATGAACTTGAAAGGAATTTTGTGAACATTTGCATTTTATTTCTTGAATTTATGATTCTGTGGCAGAAACAGGTCAAATTTCTGATGGTATAAGTTCTGACTTCAATGGTTGGGGAAAAAGAAACAATTTACATGATAGTGGGTAATAAGAAAAGGTTGTTGATTAATAATAAAAATGGAGGGTTGATAGCAGACTTTTGGCTCTCATTGAAAATCTAATGCAAAGTGGTTTAAATAATGAGAGTTTTACTAGCTAACCTATAAGAGCAAAGGAAGGGTAAACTCATAGGTTTGATGGCTCAACAGTGTTGTCAAACATCCAGATTCTTTCAGTCTCACTGCTGCTGTAGTCGAGGCTTTTCTTAACACCATCCCGCCCCCCCGCCCCCCTACCCCCAAGGTTATAGGATGGCATGGGAAGAGCAGGATTCTTTGTCCAGGTCGGGGAGAGGAAGTGGCTTCCGACAGCCCTCTTAAGAGGAGGAAGGAAAGGAAGCACTCAGAACATCCCTTCTCCAGTCTTAATGTCCACATTAGGTCTCATGTCTGTTCCTGAACCAGTCATTGCATTGGTACATGAGCTGTGTAAGGAAAGAGTAGATAACTTAATGTTAGGATTTTAAGAAGAGGGAATGGATTCTGGGTAAATTAAAAATGGTCTCCACTACAGTTGGCATTGAGTTTTACAATTTATTTTTTATTTTTATTTAAAAAAATATATATTTTATTGATTTTTTGCAGAGAGGAAGGGAGAGGGATAGAGCATTGGAAACATTGATGAGAGAGAAACATCGATCAGCCACCTCCTGCACACTCCCTACTGGGGATGTGCCCGCAACCAAGGCACATGCCCTTGACCGGAATCGAACCTGGAACCCTTCAGTCCACAGGCCGACGCTCTATCCACTGAGCCAAACTGGTCAGGGCTACAATTTATTTATAGCCTTTCTTTAGGAATTATTAGTGCTGTAGTAAAGTGTTATGGTGTTCTTTTCTTTTCCCTAACACCTTTAAGTAATACCTTCTCATGTGGGTGTTGTTGTTTTTTTAAAATATATTTTTATTAGAGGTCTGGTGCATGAGTGGGCCTAAGCCGGCAGGCGGACACCCCCACCACTGCACTCGCCAGCCGTGAGCCCGGCTTCTGGCTGAGCAGCACTACCCCTGTGGGAGCGCACTGACCACCAGGGGGCAGCTCCTGTGTTGAGCGTCTTCCCCTGGTGGTCAGTACGCATCCTAGCGACCAGTCGTTCCACTGTTCTATTTGCATATTAGGGTTTTATTATATAGGATTGACTTCAGAGAGGAAGGGAGAGGGAGAGAGAGATAGAAACATCAATGATGAGAGAGAGAATCATTGATCGGCTGCCTCCTGCAAGCCCCCTACTGGGGATCGAGCCCGCAGCCTGGCTATGTACCCTTTACTGGAATCGAACCTGGGATCCTTCAGTCTGCAAGCCGTCGCTCTAGCCACTGAGCCAAACCAGCTAGGGCTCATGTGGTTTTGATTTAAGGATTCTGAGCCAGCATTATTGTGTGGAAGAGAGAAAAGGATGCATTATAGATGTCACTAATTAAATTTTAATTTTAAAATTGCACATGGTCATTAAAATAATGCTTTTCTCATCCATGCCATCTTTTGTTGGTTTATTCCTCTCTGAATGCCTATAAAACTTGTTTATGGTATTCATTTGACAACCAATTCACTTATTTTGGATTATTAATTGTCTATATGTCACATCAAGGATCACCTCTCATTCTATGTCTAATGCAAATTCCAGTGTAACTTTTTTGTTAGTGATATCTGCAGAGGTGTGGTTAGGAGAAGGTCTGTTTAAAGTCAATTTAATAAATATTTAGTGTGCACGATAAATATGTGTATAATGGAGGTGCAGGAATTAATTATGTGTACAGTGGAGTGTGGGAACAATAAAGATGAACAACATGTGGTTCCTGCCCTCAAGAAATTAAGCAGACTGTAAGGGTATGAAAAGAGGCCCAGGAGAGAGATTACTATTGACAGGGAGAGTGAGGGATGGACGAGAGTTAATCCTGGAGACATTTGAGCTGATCCTGAGATGAGCATTTTTTGTGCATTTTAGATGGAAGGAAACAGTGGGAGGCAGAGTGTGGAGGCAGCAAGCTCAAAGGCAGCAGAGGGAGGGAATAGTGGGACACATGGTTGGAATGGTGAGTTGCAGCAGTTCAGTTGGCTTATTACATAATTTGAATCTGATTCTTTAGGCATTGGGAGCCACTGAATATGTTTCTTTTTTTTCCATTTTAAGTTTGTAATGGAAGTTGTGTATAAGAGTACTTTATTCCTGCATCTTCTCAATTGTGTTTTCCTTGTATTTTCCTTTCCTACTTGGTGAGATTTGGCTTTACAATCAAGGATCTCTTTGCGGTCTCTGTCCAGCTTTAGTCCAGTGATCACCACCTTGCTGGGGTGAATGCCCGCATGAGCAGTGGCACCGTTAGCTTTCTCCCGTTGCACTCGTTCTGTGTACCTGGCCTATCTCTTTCTGTGAACAGGGGCTACTTTGCCCACTTGCTGCCCTTTGTAATGCCCTCGAACAACCTGAGCTTCATCATCCTTTCGGATGGGCATGGATCGAACATTGTACTTCTGTCTCAGCTCTTTGGAAAGAGAAGACATAATCTTCCTTTGAATGTGGGAAGGTGCACTGAAATGCCTTTTACGGTTCTTGCTCCGGTCAGAAGTCACAAAGGGATTGAACTTCATTTTGACCACTGGTACTCCTACGATATGTATTTGTTTTTAAAACAAGACTTGGAAACTGTTTTCTATCAAAGAATAAGTACTCTTAAGATTTGTAGTCTTTTGTTATGATAGAATGTTTGGTTAATATATTCATTAATTCATTTTAACAAATATTTATTTCATACTTTCTCTGTGGTAGGTACCAGTTTCTGGAGATACAACAGTGAATAAGACAGTCAGGGTGTCTGCTATCATGGAGCTTACCTCATAATTTAGGAGAGTCAGAAAATAAACATGTAAATAAGTAGGATTATTTCAGATATTGGTAACAGTTATAAGGAAAATAAGCATATGACAGTGTTTGGAGTGGTAATTTAGACTGGTTGGTCACAGGATGAAGTCCATGTTTTTGGCCCGAGGAACCAGATGAATAACAGCTCGTATTTATTATTATTATTATTTTTTCTTTTTTAAAAATATTTTTTAATTGATTTCATAGAGGAAAGGAGAGGGAGAAAGAGATAGAAACATCAGTGATGAGAGAGAATCATTGATTGGCTGCCTCCTGCACGCCCCCTACTGGGGATCGAGCCCGCAACCTGGGCATGTGCCCTTGACTGGAATCGAACCTGGAACCTTTCATTCTGCAGGCCGACACTCTGTCCACTGAGCCAAACCAGCTAGGGCTCATATTTATTATTTACTGTGTGTCAGGGACCATGAAGCAGTTTTCATGGATTGTCTCACTTAATCATCATCTAAAGAAGGGAGCATTATCCCTATTTCACAGATGAGGAAACTGAGGCACAGGTCTGTAGTCTCATCTATCCTATATAATAAAAGCCTAGGTGGCATTGCACAACACCCTCATGCGATGTTGTCACAAGATGGCCGCCGCATGGTTGTCACAAGATGGCCACCATAACATGGCCATGACAAGATGGCTGCCACAAGATGGTCACCACATGATGGCTGGCAGGGGAGGGCAATTGTGGGTGATCAGGCTGTCAGGGAAAGTCAGTTGGGGGCGAACAGGCCAGCAGGGGAGGGCAGTTGGGGGTGATCAGGCCGGCAGGGGAAGGCAGTGGGGGGCCGTTGGGGGCGAGCAGGCTGGCGGGCAGAGTGGTTAGGGGTGATCAGGCAGGCAGGCAGGTGAGTGGTTAGGAGCCAGCGGTCCCGGATTGCGAGAGGGATCACAGATTGGAGAGGGTGCAGGTCGGGCTAAAGGACACTCCCCCCCCCCCCCCCCGCACCCATGCATGAATTTTGTGCACCGGGCCACTAGTATATATATATATATATATATATAAGGCTAATAGCAAAGTGTCCCCTCCGAGTTTGACTGGGAGAACAGGAGTTCGATTGCTTGCTATGATGTGCACTGACCAGGGGGTGGGCTGGAACATGGTGGGTGACCAGCGGCAGTGGCGGGGCACTGAGGGAGCGAGGGAAGGAGGACGTGGGGGGGGGTGGAGTGCACGGGTGGTGAGGGAAGGAGGAGGCCGGGAGGTGGGGAACCTGACCGGCCCTGATCGCCAGGCAGGTCTAGGGACCCTGCCCGTGCATGAATTTCATGCAATGGGCTTCTAGTAGCTAATAAATGGTGATGTCAAGATTCAAATCATTTGATTTTAGAACACACACTCTTAGTTGCAATTACTCATTTGTACTGCCACACTGAGATAGCATATATGATGGGGAGGGCTATGGATGGGGTGAGAATTAAGAATTCTGTTTTGGCCATGTTGAGTTTGGGACAGTAGCCAGTATATTAGTTATTGGGAAGGGTAGGACTGGAGATATAAATTTTAGATTCATTCATCAGCTTATAGGTAAAGCCATGGGTTAGAGATTTCTTAAAGAAAATATGTCAATAGGAAAGATAAAGTGGCCAAGAATTGACTCTTGAGGCATGCAAAATTTAGAGCTTGGGCAGTGGAAGAGGAGCCAGAAATGGAGAGTGGCCAGTGATGTGGAAGAAAATTAGAAGATTGTCAGGGAGCAAAATACGTTTCAGAGGAAAGGAATGTCACATGTCGTGAATGTGGCTCACATGCAGGCAGGCGTCCAAGTGGAGTCCGATGAGGAGCAAGTGAAAGTAAAGTGGGAGTCACATGGGTGGCTCTTGAAGGGGTTTCAGTGATGAGGGGCCAAGCAGTTGGGGATAGTTAGAGGGAACATGCGGCTTTTAAGCGTGAGGGGAAATGGTGGTTGATAAAATGATCCCACAGGAGAGAGAAATTTAGGGAATGTGCAGACAGGGATTGGGCTTCCATTGGAGCAGGGCACTTGATTTTCTTGGTTTTGTTGGTTTTATAGTCAGAGGACAAGGTTTAGATACAGGTTAAGTTGGTAGATTCTGTGGTGGGAAGATAAAGCAGTTCACTTCCAATTGCTTCTATGATTTCAATAATGTTTAAGACAAAGGAATCAGCTGAGAGCATTGGGAGGTATTGAGATTGTAGAAATTGAACGAGAGGAGCTAAGTGTGTCAGGATCCCCAAGACCACCCCCAGTCTAGGAGGCTGAGTGGCTTTTACCCAGAGCCAGTGAGTTCCCGGCCCCTCCCCCCCTCTTTTTGTGTGAGGGTGTGCCTAGCCCAGGGTTATTTTGGCAGGGTGAGAGCCAAGTTCAGGTCTCCTGAGTCTCTGGACGTCTCTGTCCCATTCCTCTTATCTGCCCCGGCTTTGTTGTCAAACTCTCAGATGTGGAGTTGGAACGCTGGGTAGCCAAAGCTCTGACTCTGGGCGGAGGTGGAGGGTGCTCAGACAGTTGCTGCCTGGTGCTCAGGGCAGGGCCTGGAGTCTCACTCGCCCTGGCTCCGTACAGGCACCGGGCATCTGCCACGGGAGGCTCACCAGCTGGAGGTGGACAAGCCTGTGAGCTCTGGGCTGCTTCTGGGGGGCCTGGGCTGGCTGGCTTTGGGGTCCAGGACAGGAGCCTTGTCCAGATCACAAGGGCTGGAACGAGGCTGGTGGCCGTTGGCAGGTGGACTGCCTCTGCTCCAAGGGTGGGGAGCTACTTGGCCTGGTGGTACCCTAAGAGCTGTGTTCTGTGATGTCCCTGGAGTTCCCGGGCGTGTCTGGGATGGGGAGTATGGAAAAAAGGGAGGCCGAGGTGCTGGGGCTCTGAACCTACTGACCTCCACCTGGTTCTGGGTAAAAACCAAAGCAGCCAATTCGGAAAAAGAGTTTTAAGGATTAAAAGGATTTCTGAAAAACAATTTTTTTTTTTTTTTTTTTCTGCAGCATTAAAGGGGTTTTGATAGGGCACCTGATTGGTTTTCCTAGTTTGGTCTGGCCTGGATTCTCCATGCTCACAGGGGCCATTTTGTTTTGGGGTACAGAGTACTAGAATTTGGGAGGATGTGGTGAGGGGCAGCAGCAGGCCTGGCGCTGTGTCAGGACTATGGAACTGGCACTGGACAGCTACTGACGGAACCTTGGCCGCCAATAGCAGCCAGTCTGTCCCGGGGAATCGCGGAGGCAGCCCGGCCCGGAGAGACAGCTCTGACCTCCCGAATTGCTGTGCTGATAGGCACTGTCAGCAACCTTAGCTTAGAGTGAGGGAGGGCCAAGACAGTGATCCCCAGCCAAGAGTCGTCCTCACATAATGCAGATGATCTCTGTTTACAAACAGCTTCCAGGCCCTGGCTGGTTTGGCTCAGTGGATAGAGCGTCGGCCTGCAGGCTGAAGGGTCCTGCGTTCGATTCCAGTCAAGGACACATGCTCCGTTGCGGGCTTGATCCCCAGTGGGGTGTGCAGAAGGCAGCCAATCAATGATTCTCTTTCATCATTGATGTTTCTATCTCTCTCTCCCTCTCCCTTCCTCTCGGAAATCAATGGGAAAAAAAAAAAGAAAAAGAAAAAGCTTCCAGAATGGAATCCATTTAAAAAATTTTTTATTGATTGTTTTAGAGAGACAGGGAGAGGGCGAAAGAGAAACATCTATGGCTGTCTCCTGTACGGGGATGAGGAGGGTGAGGATGGGGTGGGCAGGGCATGTGACCAGGTTCAAACCAGCAACCTTTGGTTCATGGGAGGACCCGCAACCAACTGAGCAACACCAGCCAGGGCAGGATGGAGTCCATTTTTAAAAAAAGATACATTTTATTGATTTTTTACAGAGAGGAAGGGAGAGGGATAGAGAGTCAGAAACACAGATGAGAGAGAAACATCGATCAGCTGCCTCCTGCACACCTCCCACTGGGGATGTGCCTGCAACCAAGGTACATGCCCATGACCGGAATCGAACCTGGGACCTTTCAGTCCGCAGGCCGATGCTCTATCCACTGAGCCACACCGGTCAGGGCTGGAGTCCATTTTTAAGGTATCATTCATTTATGCCTGAGAGTCAGTTAACTAGAATCAGATTAAACATTTTTTGTTAAAATATAAATTGTCAATTTCACTTTTTTAAATGTCTGCTAAAGCTCAGGATTATGATAATCTAGTGCAGCAGTCTTCAAATTTAGTTATCTGTACAGTGCATGAAGACTTCCCAGGGGTGTGAGGGTAGATGTCGTTTTATGGGAATCAAATTCCAGATTCTCAACTTCACCAAGTATTCTTTTCTGAAAACCAACTATTTGAGAACACTCTGAAACCTGTTAACTTTACTTTCCACTCCCATTTCACAGTTGCCCACCTCTCACTTTATAAAGTAAAGGCATACTTCTTGCTCTGGTGCATTGCTTTGGGCTGTGAAAATCTCCTGAGCCCAAAACAAAAGGGACTATTTGAGAATGCATCTCCCCAGGGGAGGGCAAAACAAAAAGAGCTTCTATAAAAAGTATTGAAGTAGGTGTTATATTTCACTAGCTTACAAACTGGTGGCAAAGCTCTAGCATCTATCTTTCTGAAAACTGAAGCAAAACAGTTGATACTGGGCTATGTAATAACACATTCATTTGAATTAAAAATTAAAGTCAGACTTTTTAAAAAAAATAATTCTTTATTTTTGAAAGTATTACATATGTCCTCCCTTTTCCCTCATTGACCCCCCCACCCCACTCCCCTAAAGTCAGACTTTTTCTAACAAAATAAGTCTTATTTTTGCTTAGTGGCTTGCCAGTGAGGACTGGCTTTGCCATTAGATTATATGGAGGACATTTCCCATAAATTTTTATAAATTTCAGGTTTTGATGGAGTTCTATTTAAAGCACATATGCAATATGAAATATGTTGGAAATTACATCATTTACAACTATTAAACCTATACTTAAATATTTGAGTTATAATTTAAAACTGTTTAAGGGAGTACGTTGTTTTTCCGAAATCTTTGTAGAGACAGTATATGAACAAAAATATTTCATGACCACTGCTAGCGTGTTTGTAGAAAAAGGCTGGGTTGTGGACTCAATCTGAGTGGCCCAGCGTTGAATCTTGTCCCTGGCAATATTGACTTTAGAAGGTAACTTGGTTCAATGGTTGCATGTCGACCTAGGAATCAAGAGGTCATGGTTCAATTCCTGGTCAGGACACATGCCTGGATTTCTGGCTCGATCCCCAGTTGGGGCGGGCGGGGGGAAGAGGCGTGCAGGAGGCAGACTATCGATGATGTTTCTCTCACATCAATGTTCCTATCTCTCTATCCCTCTCCCTCTCTCTCTAAAAATCAATCTTCAATCTATGTATATAAAAGCCTAAGCGACTGCCCAACTGTTTGACCAGTAGCTATGACACACACTGACCACCAGGGGGCAGAGCTGCCGAGCGACAGCAACTTTGCAGAGTGCCCTCTTGCACTCCAGGACCCCTCGGGGGATGTTGGACTGCTAGTTTTGGCCCAGTCTCTGCAGGCCAGGCGTAAAGACCCCATCTGCCAGAGGGACCCTGCTCACTCTGCAGATGCCCTTGGACCCCTGGCACTGCCCCAGGTGCGGCCAGCCGGGGAGGTACCTTGGGATATTGGCTCTAGGGCGTGTCCAGCCCAGCTCGCCCAGCCCCGCCCTGGTGGCCACCTTCTACTTAATTTCAATGTGCATGAATCCGTGCACTGGACCTCTAGTAAAAATATATTAACCTACAGGAAGTTCTTTAAACAGTTATTTAAAAACCACTTAACAGTTTTTACTAGTATATCTCTATTCCTAGTTTCCTAAGAGGTTTTAAGTTTTTTGTTATTTTATTATAAGTGAATATTGAATTTTATCATTTATTTGCATTTGTTGAGATAAACATATGATTTTGCATCTTTATTCCATTAATCTAGTGATTAACAATGAAGTTTGAATGTTGAATGCATCTTGCACTCCTGGATTAAATCCACGTTAGTTGTAATGTAACATATTACTGAATTTGATTATGATCTTTTGCATTGTGTGTACAAGGAAGATTAGCCTATAGTTTTCTTATATTGTCTGTGGAAGGATTTGATATCAAGTATATGCTGGCCTCATAAAACAGGTTGGAAAGTATCCTCTCATATAATGCTGTTATCATTTCTACCTTAGATATTTGAAAGTTTGAAGAATTCAACAACAAATCTATATCATTTTTTTATATCAATTTTTTATTAAATATAGGATTATTTAAGTTTTCTATTAGTCTTTGTTTCATTTGACAAGTTGAGTTTTTATAGGAATTTGCTCACTTAATTTTAAAATTTATTGGCATAAATTTGTCAAAATAATCCTGTTTAATCTCTTATCATCAGTTATTGCATACATTTTTTTAATACTGCTTATTTATGTCTTCTCTTTTCTTGATGTTTTTAGAGATGTGTCAGTCTTGTGAAAGAATCAATTTTTTTGTAATGTTGATTTTTTCTATTTTTATTCTACCATTCTTTTTTAAATGCTTTCTAATTTCCTATTTCTATTTTATTTTTGAACTGCAAATTGTTTACAGGTGTGTTTTAATTTCTAATGTTTCTTTTGCAGTTGTATCTGTGACTAGACCAAGCTTGTTATTTATATTGTTCAGATTTTTATCTGCTTCACCTATCAATTACTCAGAATGTGTATTAAAGTTACCTATCTTGATGGGGTATTTGCCAATTTTTCTATGTAATAGTATCAGTTTTTGCCATTTACATACTTTGAGGCTAGATTAAGTATATAGAGTGTAGAATTACTATATTTTCCTGATGAATTGCTCCTTTTATGTAATCACAGTCATTATTTCTAGTGAGGATTTTTGCCTTAGAGTTCCCTCCTTTTTCTCTTATTAACATAAAAAATGTAACTTTATTTTATTTGTCTGGTTTATCTTTGCATTTTTTTTATTTTCATTCTTTCTAAATTTTTGTGTTTGGATTTTTTTTTGGAGAAGCACGTAACTGGATTTTCCTCCTCTCATTGTGAAATCTTTGTATTTTAACTGTAGTGTGCCAGCTATTTACATTTATTGTAAATAGTAATTTACTTGGATTTACTTCTACCATTAAAAAATATTTTTTATTGATTTCAGAGAGGAAGGGAGAGGGAGAGAGAGATAGAAACATCAATGATGAGAGAGAATCATTGATTGAGTGCCTCCTGTATGCCCCCCACTGGGGATCAAGCCCGCAACCCGGGCATGTGCCCTTGGCTGGAATCAAACCCAGGACCCTTCAGTCCGCAGGCTGATGTTCTATCCAGTGAGCCAAACCATCTGGGGTCCATTTTTTTTTTTTACCTCTTAAAATATTTATTTTTCCATATGTTTTCACTATCTTTTGGGTTAATTCAGTGTATTTTTCTGAACCAATTTTCCTCTGTACTTGTTTGGATGACATACACTCTATTTCTCTTCCTTTGGAGGCTATCTGATTGCAACTTCTACATGTAAGTTATCAAAGTGTAAAGTCGTTTATGCTTCTCCTCAGAATCCTCTTTTGTGGTCCCTAGTCTCTATTTCTTTTAATTGGGAGGGAGAGAATCTGTTTGGGATAGCTTGGATCAGATATCTCCTTCTGGATCATAGCTATTGTAAGGTGTGGGGAGGGGGGGAATTTCATTTATTTATTATTATTTTTTGGAGGGGAGGAGAATTTTAGTAGATACTTGGCCATTGGGTTCCTCTCTCTAACTCCTTATAGCCTTTCTGCACCATATATTATGAACTTTTATCACTATATATTAATGACTCTTATCAGAAAAGCAGAATTGTTACAAACTCAAGTGTATCTAATTCCATAGGCTTTCTATAACACTTTTTGTCACAAATTCACATCTGAAATCTTTTCCTTCTCTTCCTCTGCCTTCACCTCCTTATTCTCTTCCTTCCCCGCCTCCTGTTTTTGTATAGGTGTATATTTGAAACCTGTCAAAGCAAGTTCCCCCATCCCAACTGGTCATCTCCCTATGGCTATGTGGTTTCCAAAGCGTTGGGTCGTTTATGCTCTTTTCCTGGTTCTCCATTGTGCTTATCTCCTTGAGAACTTGGAAACTGTGACTGTCTTTTCAGTGTTCCACAATTAGAGTGAACTATGCCCTAAGCATTAATGGAGGTTCAGGACCACGGACAGATGTTTGTGTGCCACCTGTCTGTCTCACACCCAAACATTTAGCCAGCTAAGACATTCTTCTGAAGCCTCCAGTGTTTGTTGTTCTTTTCATTTTAAGTCGAACTCCTCATTTTTCTCCATCAACTTATAGCCAGGTCTTGCCTTTAGGAAGTTTTCATCTCATCTTTTTAAGTACTTACCTTACCAGTACCTTTGAGGTAATAAATAGTTTTGTCTCCTTAAAGAAATTGAGAATTAGATAGGCTAAGAAACTTATCCTACACTAGAGGCCCGGTTTGGCTCAGTGGATAGAGCGTCGGCCTGTGGACTCAAGGGTCCCAGATTCGATTCCGGTCAAGGGCATGTACCTTGGTTGCAGGCACATCCCCAGGAGGGGGTGTGCAGGAGGCAGCTGATCGATGTTTCTAACTCTCTATCCCTCTCCCTTCCTCTCTGTAAAAATCAATAAAATATATTAAAAAAATAAAAATAAATAAAATTATTTACACATCTGCTCCACTTTCTATTATAGTGCTCTTTTTTTCTTAATACATTGCAAGAACTTTTTGAATTGCAACCCTTTGACCATCATAGTTTACAAATATTTTCCCTGTTTGTAACTTATTCTTATTTTAAACTTTAATACAGTATTTAAAAAATATAACTTTCAAATTTTGTTAAATCGTTCTTTTTCTTTTGGGCTTTTGCTTTTGGCATCCTGATAGGGAAGTTTTTCCTCATCCCAAGAACATAAAAATATTGTATTCTATTACACTTATGGTATACATAATTTGTTTTTTAGATAATCTACCTATATTTGAACTGATACTTCTAAAAAATATATGTTTTTATTGATTTTAGAGAGGAAGGGAGAGGGAGAGTGAGAATCATTGATTGGCTGCCTCCTGCACGCCTTCTACTGGGAATCAAGCCCACAACCCAGGCCTGTGCCCTTGACCAGAATCAAACCTGAGACACTTCAGTCCTCAGGCTGACGCTCTAGCCACTGAGCCAAACCGGCTAGGGCTGAACTGATACTTTTAAAACACATTTACTAGCTTGTAAGGCAAGACACTTTATATTTCATTTTAAATGTTTCCTTGCCTATTCTTCTACATTTATTCTTGCAGATGACCTTAGAATCATTTTGTTAAATTTTCTTTTCCTCCCCCAAATCTAATTGAGAAGAAGTGCTTCCTTTAAAAAACACAAGCCAATATTATATCTAGACTAAGTGGCTGAACTATTTTTTCACTTTTTAAATATCTTAAACGTGGAATAGTTTATAAATACCATTTTATAATGGTGTTCTCACCAGCTGCTGAGTGGAAATAAATTTATGTAGTATCTATATGTATTTTCTCTTTCTTTGAGGTTTATTTTCCATAAAACTATTATGTAAAAATTCCTATGTAGTAGTATTAATAGTGGTGACAACAAAATATTTGAAAGAAGGTATGTGATGAGATTAAATTGTTGCTGTGGGAAGACTGACTAGTTAGCTACCTAGTCTGTTTCCCATTTCTCGCACAGTGGCTGGTACTGGATAGGTACTCAGTAAATAATTAAATGTAGTGTTAAATAGTTAATGAAGACATTATCTTTGTGAATTTATGAGTCTCAACCTTATAGAATTGATCAAATTGGGAATGCTAATATAGTCATTAATTTCATTTATGAGAGACAAGGTAGATGAACTAGAATGTAAGTTTAGCAATTTGCAATAAAGAATATATCTGTTAAGCATTGGAGTCATTTGTGTCAGTCCCACCAGTGCTTTTTAAAATTTTTCCCTGCAGGAAAAATTTTATTGGAAGTTTGGAATTGGAGAATGGCATTGGAGTAAGGGTAGTTACTCTAATGGACTTAAAGTTCTGATAGTCCCTGACAGGAGTGACATGTCACGTGGATTGACAATTTGTTCAATTGTCAGCACCCCCGTCTCTTGTGCATGAAGACTCCTACCTGGGTTTCTCACTCACAAATGTGCTCAGTGTCTTCCTTCCGGACGCGTTGTTTCTTTAGCTATATGATGATTTTACCATCAAATCTTGCTCTGTATTAGAATTAATTATTTTTTTAATCAGTTAGCTGCCACACGTCCAAAACGGAAACCATCCCCATGGTATTATGAATTTGCAATGAATATTATAAAAATAAATATGTTACTCACAATTGGGGTGTTCTTGAATATTTTCAGCTGAAAATTCTCACAAAAAATGAGTTTAAGTTGGTCAGGCTGCCACTTAGGGGAAACGTGTTTTTAATAGACGTGCGTGGCGTGTGGGAAAGGTCCAACACTTGCATCTACAGACGCTTCTGGTGTACAACGAGTTAAAATTTACGTGTTGTATCTGAACACGTTTACTTAACGCATTCGAACAATACAGAAATATCGTTAACATTCTGAGCCTTTATGCTAGATTTCATATCAGTTATTTTTTTCTGAGCTTATGTAATAAAGAGCTAATATGCTAATTAGACAGTACAGCAGAACGACCGTCTGGACGACCTTCCAGATGACCTTCCGGATGAAGCAGGGGCTGCAAGGGCTGAGGCAGCCGGGGCTGTGAGGGCCGAGCCCCTTGCACAAATTTCATGCATCGGGCCTCTAGTTTAACTATAAAACAGCCCATTGAAGGACTCAAACAGATACTTACACACCTTGTTTAAATAAATGAGGCACGTGGCCTGCCAGCCGCAAGTTTGACATGCTTGTTGTACACGAATGTTCATAGCAGCTTTATTAACAACTAGAGGCCTGGTGCATGAATTCGTGCCTGGGTGAGGTCCCTCGGCATGGCCTGCAGGGATTGGGCCAAAACCAGCAGTCCAACACCACCAGCCGCTCCTGCCTGCCGCTCCCGCCCATCCCGGCCCTGCTGCGCCTGCTGTGGGCTCGTGCCCAGTCAGTCCTGATTGGGAGAGGTTCGCACCGCCATAGTGGCACTTGGGTCTGGCACCCATTCTGAGGAGGGTTGAGGGGGCCAGGACGCGATCAGCCCTCCAGGTGGGCAGTGAGACACCCTTGCCGGTCCAGGATCTGGATCCGTCCTGCTAAAGTTCTCGCTGGTTGTTGGGAGCCACCTGGCAGCCACTTTTATATCGGTTCTTCCTTGTGGAGCATCTAGGGAGAGGAAGCGGCCTTGGTGCCTAAGGCTGACTTCCAGGAGGCCTGCAGTGCTGTCGGGATTGTGCGGGCAGCGCTGGTTCGTCAGTGCCTGGCCCGTTCTCCGGAGATTGGACCTGCAGGACTACTGAGGGAGTGAGAGGCTGCCACCGGGCTGGTGGGCTGCCAGGACGGGCCGGTCAGCTGAGCGGCACTCCCACTGTGGGGGCACACTGACCACCAAGGGGCAGCTCCTGCCTTGAGCATCTGCCCCCTGGTGGTCAGGGTGCGTCATAGCGATCGGTCGACTGGTCGTTCAGTCGCTTAGGTTTTCATATATATAGTTAGCTAAAAAGTAGAAACAACCCAAGTGTTCATTAATTAGTGAATGGATAAAAAGAATGATATATATAGTAACTTAGAGATCATATATCTAATATGTTCTGTGTTTGTGGCTCTGTTACCTTTGCTTATGAAGTTGCCAAAACCATATATACATATAGACTGCTTTGAAACTTTTCCATAATAACTCAGTTATTAAAAATATAAAAATACCTACTCTGTCAAAAGATACAATTTTAGGTGTTTAAAAGTGAGTAAGTCCTAGTTAGTTTGGCTCAGTGGATAGAGCTTCATCCCTTGGACTGAAGGTTCCCAGGCACATACCTTGGTTGCAGGCTTGATCCCTGGCCCTCGTCGGGGCGCATGCAGGAGGCAACCAGTCAATGTGTCTCTCTCACATTGATGTTTCTCTGTCTTTCCCTCTCCCTTTTATACTCTAAAAATCAATGGAAAAATATCCTCTGGTGAGGTTTAACAACAACAACAAAAAAGTGAATAAGACAATCTTATACTCGTGCTCAAGTATATGTTGTCAACATAAATCTCAGAAACATACCACTTGTAATTTTATTCTTTGTACATTACAAGTGTTTAGTGTATAGTCACAGTATATTTCATAATTCCTTATTACATACTAATTTAAAAGTGCACAATATATTTTATTTGAACATATAAACAGAACCTGATAAGACTAATGCAAGTTTTAACGTGATTTTAGTTATTACTCTTGTCAGTGCTCCCTCATATTTCTCCCCCCACTCTCCCTGCCTTAGCAATGGTCCTTGATTCTCATGCTACTCCCCTGAAGATGAGCGTCAGCATCTATAGTAGAAGGACTTGCAGGGGAAAGGCTGAGGGGGACAAAACTGGAGGAGGCACACCCCTGGAGACGTTTGAGAGGAAGCGGGGAGAGAAGCGGGAATGGAGGGAGGTTACACCTCTGGCTGCAGGGCTCCCTGTTCTCTGCCGCCTCGCTATGCGTGGAGGCTTCTTCCCGACTCCCACCGTGTCTCCTCCATCCACACTCTTTGTCTGTTGGAATCTCGAACGAGGCCCTTTCTCAAGCCGTCAGTGGCTTGCAGCCAGAAGTCTATGTTCCTACTGGATCTGGGCAGTAGTTGTGGGAGTCGGAGTGGATGGAAGGAGACTCCATGTTTAGATCTTGGGTTACATTCAGTAGGGAAAAGGGTATACCTTGCAAGGTATTCCTGGCCTTTCATATTGGAACTCAGAATTCTTTTATTTTTAGAATCATTCATTCACTTACCCATTCATTCCCTTATCCATTCATTCACTTAGCCATTCATTTGATAGTGTGTAGTGAACCAGGCAGTGTGCTAGGGGCTCAGATGGGAACTTGCTTTCTTCTTTCAAGTTTCAAGAGATCGTTTTTTAAAACTTAGAGTTGTTTTATATTTAATTCTGTTAAGTTTAGTATCTGTTTTTTAGTTTATTTTCCCCAAAAAACTTTTGGGGAGAAACAGGCAGCATATTACTATATTGGAAAGGCTTTGGAGCCTGACAGATTAGAGTTTAAATCCTATTTGTGCCACTTGTTGGCAATGTAATCTTCACTTTATTTTACCATTCTGAACCGGTCTTTTCTTTTTTTGAAACAGGAATAATAATACTGTAGTGAATGTGAGAGTGAGAGAAATTGGGACCGGTTGTCAGAATTTACATAAAATGATGACTTCTGGATTGGTGAGCCAGCTGTGTCAGAGTGGTATTGTGACTTACTGCAGAGACTAACGCTTCTGAGTTCAGTTTTACAGTCTTTTTTTCCACAGCTTTGGTTAGTTTTTTACACTAGTTCACTTTATTCTGGCTAGTGAAGTGAGGCCCCATAATTACACTTGACCTCCAATCAGAGGGAGGTTTTCAGAGAAACGTAGGGAAATGGGGTGGCAGATACCTCAGAAAATATGTGCCACAGTGAACACTGAACTGTGCAGCACTGAAGAAAGGCAAGGTGATGTTATCGTTAGATGGTGTATACAGTACCTGTGAAAGGCCCTCAGATATAGCCGTTCCTGGCAGGACAACAGACCCAATTGGTCCCTTATATGGTTTTGATTTTTGTCAGGGGCAGTAGTGTAGTGATCATTAAGTCTTTTTCAGTTATTGTAACGAGTATAAAGATTTTCTGCAATTTGTCTCATACATCCAAAATTATTTCAGTCACACCAAGTGACTGACATGGCCTTTTGGTGGATAGAATTCATGACTTTTTTCTTTTTTTTCTTTTTTAATAAATCTTTATTGTTCAGATTATTACAGTTGTTCCTCTTTTCCCCCCCATAGCTCCCCTCCACCTGATTCCCCACCCCACCCCATGCCCTTACCCCCCGCCACTGTCTTCATCCATAGGTGTATGATTTTTGTCCAATCTCTTCCCGCACTCCTCACACCCCCTTCCCCCTGAGAATTGTCAGTCCACTCCCTTTCTATATCCCTGATTCTATTATATTCACCAGTCCATTCTGTTCTTCAGATTTTTTATTCACTTGATTTTTAGATTCACTTGTTGGTAGGTATGTATTTGATGTCATTTTGTTGTTCATAATTTTTATCTTTACCTTTTTCTTCTTCTTCCTCTTCTTAAAGAATACCCTTCAGCATTTCATGTAATCCTGGTTTGGTGGTGATGAACTCCTTTAGCTTTTTCTTGTCTGTGAAGCTCTTTATCTGACCTTCAACTCTGAATGATAGCTTTGCTGGGTAGAGTAATCTTGGTTGTAGGTTCTTGCTGTTCATCACTTTGAATATTTCTTGCCACTCCCTTCTGGCCTGCATAGTTTCTGCCGAGAAATCAGCTGACAGTCGTATGGGTGCTCCCTTGTAGGTAACTAACCGTTTTTCTCTTGCTGCTTTCAAGATCCTCTCTTTGTCTTTTGCCCTTGGCATTTTAATTATGATGTGTCTTGGTGTGGTTCTCTTTGGATTCCTCTTGTATGGGGTTCTGTGTGCTTCTTGGACTAGTAAGTCTATTTCTTTCACCAGGTAGGGAAAGTTTTCTGTCATTATTTCTTCTAATAGGTTTTCAATATTTTGCGCTCTCTCTTCTTCTGGCACCCTAAAAATTCGGATGTTGGTACGCTTAAAGTTGTCCCAGAGGCTCCTTACACTATGTTCATATTTTTGGATTCTTTTTTCTTTTAGTTTTTCTGGTTGGGTGTTTTTTGTTTCCTCATGTTTCAGATCTTTGGTTTGATTCTTGGGGTACATTGATCTACAGTTGAGCTTCTATATATTCTTTATTTCAGACAGTGTATGCTTAATTTCTGACTGGTCCTTTTCCATTTTTTTGGCATTCTCATTAAGATCCTTAAAGGTCTCATTAAGTTCCTCAGCGGTTTTTAGAAGATTCTTGAGTAACCTTATAAATGTGGTTCTGAACTCTATGTCGTCCAATAGTTTGCTTTCCTCCATTTCTCTCCTTTGTGACATGTTTCTTTGTCTCCGCATTTTGCTGCTTCCTTGTGTTGATGGAGTGGCTTTGTGTGGTAGGTGACCTATAGGGGCCAGTAGCTCAGCCTCCCCAATCACCTGAGGTGGACGCCTTTGGTACACCTCTTTATGGGCTGAGTGCAAAGTCTTGGTGTAGTTAAACTTTGATTGCTGTTGGTAGACTGGGAGGAATTGACCTCCAGGCCAATTGGCTGTGAGGACCCGCTGTGTCTATAATGGAAGAACTGCTGCGCTGGAGACACGCTTATGGTGCAGGACTTGTTTCAGTGGGGCTTTGGTGCTCACTGAGTCTGCCTCTTGAATGTGTCACTTATGGATGTGAGGAGTTGAAATCTGGTGTCTCACACTGACCACTAGGTACACTGGCTTCTGGATCTCTAATGGGGTGCAGGTCAGCTACTGTCTGAGGCCACCCAGCAGGAGCTACAGCGAGAACTACAGTTTTCTCCTCTTTGCTTGGGGTTTGGAGGTTTTGGAGCTCTCTGACCCGGGCTGCAAGTTTGCTATGTTAAGCTGCGATAGGGCAGGCCATTCATATGCTAAAGCCGCTGCTTGGAGCTTGGGTGGGTTTGTAGGTTGTGCGGGGCGGGGTCTCAGGGCGTCACTAGGCTAGGGCATGGCAAACTGCAATGGCTGCCAGTAAGCCGGCTCTGCGTCTCCGACCCGCGTCCCAGTGTCCGGGGCCCCAGCACAGTAAACAATTATTCCTGCCCACAGCCCTGCAAGCAAGCCACCCTCACTTTCCGACCCGATGGCAGACAGTCCAGCTTCTCCCCGTAGGAGTTTGGGTCCCCCGCGTCTCCCCAGAAACTGGAGTTTGGAGTAATCGGGAGCTTGTCTCCCTTCGGGCTGAAAAAGCAGCGCTCCCAGTCGCCCGTCGCCAGCCCGATTCGCACGCCTCTGTATCTCAGCTTTTCAGCGCTTGTGCACCCCTCAATGCTGTTTGCTCTTTCCTTCTAGTTGTAGAACTTCCACTCAGCCAGCTTTCCCATGGTTCTGGGTGATAGACGTTTTGTCTTTTAGTTGTAATTTTGAAATTGTTGTGCGAGGCAGCAGTTTAGGTGTTTACCTACGCCGCCATCTTGGATTCTCCGACTTTTTACTTAGGTATCTTTGTATGAAGCATTTTTGTTAAATATTGCCAATGAACTTCTGGAGGTAACGTATAATCAGTTTTTCTCTATCCTCCTCTTCTGAGATTCTAATTACCATTGGATGTTGTCTCATAGTTGCCTGAGGCTGTCCATTCTTCTTCTTCTTTTTTTTTTTAAATATATTTTATTGATTTTTTACAGAGAGGAAGGGAGAGGGTTAGAGAGTTAGAAACATCGATGAGAGAGAAACATCCATCAGCTGCCTCCTGCACACTCCCTACTGGGTATGTGCCCACAACCAAGGTACATGCCCTTGACCGGAATCGAACCTGGGACCCTTGAGTCCACAGGCCAATGCTCTATCCACTGAGCCAAACTGGTTAGGGCGAGGCTGTTCATTCTTAAGGTCTTTTTACTTTAGGTTGTTCATTTCTATGGATATATTTTCAAGTTCATGGGCTCTTTTCTCATTATTTTCATTTTATTTTGAAGCACATCCAATTCTATAATTTCCATTTGGTTCTTTTTAAAAAAGACAGACTATTGATTGATGCTTTTTCTTTGAGCATATCCTATATAATCCTATATAATAAAAGCCTAATATGCTAAGTTCAACCAGTCGCTATGACGTGCACTGACCACCAGGGGGCAAATGCTCGGACTGGTTGGTTAGCTTGCTGCTAGGGTCTGGCCAATCAGGCTGGGTGGGACAGGCTGGACATGCCCTGGAGCCCTCCTGCACTCACTCCCTGGCCCTGCCCTCATCATGCACTGGTGGGGTCCCTCGGCCTGGCCGGGTCCCTCAGCCTAGTCTGCGCCCTCTTGCAATCCGGGACCCTGCCAGGGATGTTGGAGAGCTGATTTCGGCCCAATCCCCACAGGGCAGGCCGAGGGACCCCACTGGTGCACGGACCTCTAGTCTGTAATAGTTGTTTTAAGGTTTTTGCCTGCTCACTTCTGCTAATTTCAATATCTCAGTAATCTTTGAGCAGATAATGAGTAACTAATCCAAGGAATCAGACACATTTTGTGGTTGTCTTGAAGATAAGGGAGGCAAAGATCAAGTTAAGTTGATAGAGACACTTAATGAGATCTGCTTCAGTTACATCCTTTGGCCTGTTTTAGATTCTTTGTTGGAGGTGGTGGATAGCTCTGAGTTTATTGTGATGTTAGATTAGATTAGTTGCAATCAGAACTAAGAGTGAGAGGCACCAGGTATGTCCTCTTGAAGCAGAGGTAGGGTCACGAGGACAAGTAGAGTAGTGAAAAACTCTTGAGCAGTGCTTCTTAAAGATGTGAATGGAAAATGGTTTTGAACTATGTAGTTATAATAAGATTATCATCTTACTTGAAGGATCAAGTTGCTTGTTTCATGTAGTAGGTTGAAGGAACTATAATCAACCAGTCATTTATTATTTACTAGAGGCCCGGTGCATGAAATTCATGCACGGGTGTGTGTGTGTGTGGGGGGGTCCCTCAGCCCAGCCTGCACCCTCTTGCAATCCGGGACCCCTCGGGGGATGTTCAACTGCCAGTTTAGGCCCAATCCCTGCAGGATCCCTGTGGGCTCAGGCCTAAACTGGCAGTTGGACATCCCTCTCGCAATCCGGGACCACTGGTTCCTAACTGCTCACCTGCCTGCCTGCCTCATCTTCCCTAACCACTCGCCTACCTGCCTCATCACCCCTAACCACTCTGCCCGCCTGTATCATTGCCCCTAACTTTCTGCCTGCCTGCCTGATCACCCCTAACCACTTGCCTGCCTGCCTGATCACCCCTAACTACTCGCCCACCTGCCTGATCGCCCCTAACTACCTCTGGCTGCCTGCCTGATTGCCCCTAACTGCCTCTGCTTTGGCCCCTGCCGCCACGGCTTAGTCTGGAAGGACATCCGGAATAACGTCCGGAAGGTTGTTCAGTTGTCCAGTCTAATTAGCATATTACACTTTTATTATAGACTAGAAGCCTGGTGCACGAGATTCGTGCACTCAGTGGTTCCCTCAGCCCGGGAGCCCTCAGGGGATGTCGGACTGACAGCTTAGGCCTGCTCTCTGCTTAGCACTGCTGCAGAGACGGGAGAGGCTCCTGCCACCGCTGCTGCGTTCGCCAGCCGTGAGCCTGGCTTCCGGGCTTCTGGCTGAGCACCACTCCCCCTGTGCGAGCACACTGACCACCAGGGGCAGCTCCTGCGTTGAGCGTCTGCCCTCTGGTGGTCAGTGCGCGTCATAGCGACTGGTGGTTCTGCCCTTTGGTCGGTTTGCATATTAGCCTTTTATTATATAGGATTTTTCTTAGGACCATGCCGTCAAAGAACTTTTTGTGTGTGTGAATAATAATACTGGTAATGGTTTCTCATATTTCTATAGTTGTTCACAGTTCAGTTGTTTTTATCTAACTTGATCACTGAAATTAAAGTTATATTGTTAGGTTTAATAAAAATGTTAAGAATATCCATAGTTTCTCAGATTTGAAAGAATATTAAGTAAATTGTAAAAAGATTCTGGCCAATAAGCAAAATTTTGAACTAACCATTTTCATTAAATTGAATATAGATCTATTCACATATACAAGTTTAAAAAATTTCCTTGAGAACTTAAATGTATAAAAGAGTGCATAAAACTTTTCGTTCAGTTCAAAAGATGATAATAAAATTAACATTCCTGTACCATTGATCCAGCTTAAGAAATTAACAGGATCTTAGGAAACCCTGTGTGTCTCTTTTCCCTCAAGAATAAATCATCACCATGAAATTTGCTTTATAGTTTTCTCAGTATTCCTATACAATATGTTTATTTTTGCTTGTTTTTAAACTATGTGTAATGAAATCACTATATTTTCTGTGACTTCTCTTCCAGGTATGTTTTGAAATTCATTCTTGTTGGTTAAAATAGCTGTGGTTGCTCGAGCCGGTTTGCTCAGGGGATGGAGGGTTGGCCCACAGACTGAGGGGTCCCCGCTTTCATCTGGTCAAGGGCACATACCGGGTGTAGGCTCGCAGCCAGTGGATGTGTGTCTCTCACATTGATGTTTCTCTGTGTCTCTCCTTCTCCCTTCCACTCTCTCTAAAAATCAATGGGAAAAATATCCTTGGGTGAGGATTAACAACAAAAACAAATGTCAATTTATTCCCTATAATTAATAGAATAATGTCTAAATTCCTCACATAGTATTCAATGTCTACCCTTCAAACCAATCAAAGTAGCAAAATTTACTTAGTCCTCATGTTCCAGTTCATACGTTACTTCTGTGAAGTATTAACATGCACATAATATAATAGATGCTTCACTTTCACTGACCCCTGTATTAGAAACTTAATCACATTGTTACTATGCGTGCAGCATACTGTCTGTCTTTCCTGAAGACAGAACTTCTGAAGGAAGGTACTATACTTGTTTTAAACTCCGGTGATTGCCACCATGCTTTATATAGTTTGGATTCTTGCTAAAGGAATGTTAGAAGGATAAATGAATGTGAAGTAATTATTAATTGATTTGGTAGGAATTGCTGAAGTTCTCTCTGGTGACATGAAATTTGCTTTTGCTTCTTGGACCTTTGTGTTAAAATACGTATCTAGCATTGAGAGTTAGAGTACACAGAATGTTTATCATGAGAATAAACTGGCCTCATTTGTTATTTTGCATTATTTCATACGTTATTTGGTGTTTAAAGATAATTTTCTTCACCAAAATGTAATTCATATATAAGAAATAAAGGAAATATATAATTTTCTCATGGAAATTAAATCTATTATCTATATAGTTTGATGAAATTATTAAATATTTTGGCTTAATTCTTAATCATAACTTGAATTCTTATTGTTTAAGTAAGAAATACCATTATTTGTATTAGTTTACATCACATTTCATTAAGAAAGTAATTGATGTTGCTTTTTATTTCAGCTAAACCATTTACTTCTAAAGTGAAACAGATGCGATTACATAGAGAAGACTTTGAAATATTAAAGGTGATTGGTCGAGGAGCTTTTGGAGAGGTAAGAATTTATAGCAGGTCTGCTAATTGTTTTGGAAGCTATTTTATACAGTATGAAAAAATTTAACTGAAATACTTTTTACTCTGTTGTGATACGATTAATCAGAAAATCTATTAAAGTTTTGAGTGAAATACTTACACGTGGAATTTTCCCCTAAATATTTCTATTCTTCGTGTGTCTTTGTGAGATTGGGTATGTTTCTGGACTCTGTTTCGCTGGTCTGTTTGTATCCCCTTGTGCCAATATGACATTGTCTTAAATTATTCTACTTTGTCTTGATATCTGGTAGTGTATGTACTCTGACTTCTTCCCTCTACTCCTCTATTCTTGGCTCTTTATATTTTTGCTAGAGGCCCAGTGCATGAAATTCGTGCAAGGGTAGGGTCCCTAGGCCTGGCTGGCGATCAGGGCTGATTGGGGCCTCTCGGCTGCTGGCCAGGGCCTTCCTTCCAACTGCCGCTGGGGCCTTTCTTTATTCTGTACTGCCCCCTGGTGGTCAGCGCATATCATAGCAAGCAATTAGTCTCCTGGTCGAATTCCAGTGGGGACAATTTGCATAATAGGCTTTTATATATAGACTAGAGGCCCGGTGCACGAAATTTGTGCACTCGGGGCAGTGGGGGGGGTCCCTCAGCCCGGACTGCACCCTCTCGCAGTCCGGGAGCCCTCAGGGGATGTCTCACTGATGGCTTAGTGTTGCAGAGGTGGGAGAGGCTCCCACCATGCTGCTGCGCTAGCCAGCCATGAGCCTGGCTTCTGGCTGAGCGGCACTCCCCCTGTGGGAGCACACTGACCACCAGGTGACAAGCTCCTGCATTGAGCATCTGCCCCCTGGTGGTCAGTTCGTGTCATAGCAAACCGGTCGTTCTGCTGTTCGGTCCATTTGCATATTAGCCTTTTATTATATAGGATAGATAGATAATTTTAGACTCAGTGTTTCAGTTTCTACTTACTCTTTTAAAAATACATATTTTTTTAATTGATTTTAGAGAGAGAGGAAGGGAGAAGGAGGAAAGAGAGAGGGAGAAACACTGATTGGTTGCCTCCTGTATGCACCCTGACTTGGGATGAAACCCACAACCTGGGTATGTGCTCTGATCGCAAATCGAACTGGTGACTTTTTGGTGCATGGGATGATGATCAACCAACTGAGCACACTGGCCAGGGCTCTACTACTCTTTAAAATTTTTTAAGATATATTTTTATTGATTTCAGAGAGGAAGGGAGAGGGAGAGAGAGATAGAAACATCAATGAGAGAGAATCATGGATCGGCTGCCTCCTGCACGCCCCCACTGGGGATC